>NC_079513.1:4795172-5001739 GCF_000801105.2 Raphanus sativus | reverse complement strand
GAGAGAGAGAGAGAGAGAGAGAGAGAGAGAGAGAGAGAGAGAGAGAGAGAGAGAGATATTGGTTAATGAATGTATCGAAATATGAAACATATACATAGGAAAATTGACAAAATAATTCACAACTTTCAAATTTAAGACAAAAATATCTGAACTCACAGTATTCAGTTTTATTCCCCGACTTTCACTTAAACCTGAATAATATCATATTTTTATTGACTATGCTATTTCAGTCTCGTTAATAGTTGAGTTATGTTAGTTATATTCAAAAATTGATTTTTGATACAACTAAAATGGCTTGTTAAGATTTTTTTTCCATTTAAAACTTGAGAATGAAAAATGACTTACTTAAAATTGGGTTATCTAGAAACTGAAACTATGTTATCTCGATTAAATGACTTACTTAAGCATATATGTTTTAAATAAGATTAAGAAATGAATCAAAAACAAAAAAGTCTGTTCAATGTAATTATTAATTTAAAAATAAAAATAAAGTAAATTCTCTTTGTTCACTTAGAATAATGTAATACATGTTTCAAGTTATGACCATTCATTTGGTTTGTATCACACATTAGAATGGATTTTAACCATTTTGGGATATCAACTTCCGATATGGATATCTATAAAAACTATTCATGACCAAGTTCCCATTTTTGTCTTCTACATGGAAGATTAGTGTGTTTTCTAATAATGAGAAACAACTATTTATCTCTTGATCCAAAAAAATTTAAGTAAACATTTTTGATCAATTTTAAACTTATTTAAAAAATATATGTTTAAGTAAACATTTTAAATTGAGGTAAAAGCTATTACTTGTAAGTGAGCCATTTAGTTAGGTTCTTCCATTACTCAACCTTTATACTGAAACAAACAAACAAAAACTGTTTTCTGTCGGCCACTTTACAGATTCATATAGACTCTGAAAATCATGTTGGAGGGTTCGCATTCATGTGAACAACAAAAGACGATTGCTTTCTTTCTGCGTGCTAGACTGTCCGCCTTTTTATTCTGTGTCTGTGGTACATAGATAACCTCCGAGGATGTGAAACTTCTCTTCAGACTCCTTATGTCTTCTAGATAACTTGCAAAAGTAGGTCATTCTTCTAGTTCCAAAACTACCTTCATCAACTAAGAACAATCCGTTGCAAAAGTAACACTATATTGTCATAAATTCCGCATATATTCCATTGGCCACATAAGAGCATCAATCTCTGAGTGGAGAGGTGACTAGCTCGCTCTTGTGTTCCTTGATATCGTTTCCATGACAGAGGATACAGCTCACGTCCAAGACAACTACCACGTCACCATGACAGAGGATACAGTTCCTAAACGTTTTCGTCAACATGGAAACTCACCATCGATCGATATCGTTTCATCACCATCGATCGACGACGAGTTACCTAGATCGATCGACAGCACACAAGCCAGATCGACCGACATACGTATTGAGTTTGGACGACGTGCCTTTGAGACCAATGGATCCAGAAGATTCAGATGGGAAGAGAGAGACGAATTTGGTGTCCACAGATATGAATTTGGACATGCTAGGGGAGTTGATGGTGAAATCATCCTTGTCACCAAAGTGCACATAAGAAAAATCCTGGAGAGAGCATCTCTTTTTCAGAGGAGTTGCTTACGCCTTCCAGAACATGCACACCCTTACCATGCATACAGACCAGCACCAGTACCTTACAGCAAGGAGGAGATAGATGATATGGTGACTGATGTATGGAGAGCTCATGCACACCTGGAGGAAGAATTTCGCCCATTGGTGGAAAATACCTACCAGCCATTGGATCGCAGCTATGAAGCTCCTCAAAGTGATATGGCAATGCTAAGGATGGAGATTGAGAGCATTAAAAACATGCTTGAGAAGGAAGCTACGCCATCAGTATCGATCGACACAGAACCATCCCCATCGATCGATATCGGCAAGACTACATCCAACACCCAACCAGAATGTTCATCACCTAAAAAAAGTGAATGGGAGATTGCTTACATCAATACACGGATTGGAGACGTCTACAGCCCTCTGAACAACAATGTCGAATGGTTAAGCAAGAGGATTGATCTTCTACAGCAAGAGTTGGCAACAATTCACGAGAAAGGTCAGTCTCAGAAAGATATTGTTCTGTCGATCGACACACCACCTTTACCATCGATCGACACAAGGTTTGCAGAAATGGAAGATAGGATGAAATCATATGAGGAAAAGCACAACAACTTCACTTCACCTATCATGCGATACCTGAACACACTGTCACAACAGATGACACTACAACAAATATGTGTATTGATAGCAGATTATAATAGCACAATTTTCGTAACTGCTATGGAAAGGTAATTGGAAGTGTGGATATCAAAATTATAGCATTATAGTTATGCTATGCCCAAAAATTAGTAAACGAAAATTAAAAAGTCACATATGTAGGAAAAATAAAAGGGTTTTCGCTGCCAAATATCAAAATCGTAGGTTTTCATAGAATTAGAAAAAAACAACAACAAAACATGACAATGTTTTGTCGTCTTCTTCGTCTCCAAGAAAAAAGATAAAAGACTACTTTTTTCTTAAGCTATTTTTTTAATGGTGGTGATGAACGAAAACGATGGAGAACGTACTGGTGATGATAATGATGGATGTCTCCATCCTCTTTCACTGAGTTTGCGACCAAACTCAGATCTCGCCGGTGACGTCGCTGCCACCGCTTCGTCTGGCAGTGGCACCACCATCTCCCGCTGCTCTCTGTACCACCGTGAGAACCTCCAGAGCCACCAATCCCTCCAGACCCACCAGAACAGTCGGATCTGTCATCTCTTTTATTCTTTCCCTTCTCAGATCTGTCCGTACAACTTGTAGTTTTGGATCTCAACCTCCGTTTGTCGACTCTGTTCCAACTCAAAGAGTGGCTCCTAACCCTAACTTGTTTACTCCGTGTCTCTCAGTTGGCGGCTCCTCAGTGTCCGACGAATTCATGAAGCTGTTCCGTATAGCTTCAGCTTCGTTTCTGCTTCACTAGTCTCTCCTAGAGCTTTGCGATTTGTTATCAAAGCCAAATGTAAAATACTAGCTCTTTTTTTTTATTTGTCTCTTAATACAGATTACTTCTCTCCTTTGTAATTCAGTGTCTTCCCCTGGTCTTTTGATTGAAGACCCAATATCGGTGGATTACTGGTCTTTTAGTTTGGTGTTGATGAGACTAAAATAATGGAGAGGCTGTGGGGTGAGAATTTCTTTGACCCTGCCACCAGAAACGTGGCTCCCTGCAAGTACTGCACTTCTTGAGATGATGATTTTTCACCTTCCATCTCCCATACTGCACAAAGGAACCGTGTTGAGAACTTGTATGAAGGTCCCCTTGATGATCGTATGCCACTGCCATCAGGAACTGTGATCCAAATGGCCCTCTCATGCTCTACGTTTCTAAGATGATTCCAGCTTCACTCCTTTAAGCTAACGACTGGTATCATCAACAGAGCATTACGTATGCTTCATCGAAGTGTCCGAGTGGAAGTAGGGTGAATCGAGCCACTACTGGAAGGCCACTGGAAAATGTATCATCTCAAGCGAGAGAGATTATGAAATTGAACTTGGTTTTGTATTCTTGTGATACTTTGCAGTCTCTGCAACTTCGTATCCAAACTCATCGATGAGTGTCAATGTCTTTTGCTTTATGATCATGTTTTCATGTATTGACTTTGTATGTTTTAAAATTTAATGAAAAGTTACATGCTATTTTATGATTTACTTGTGTTTTGTTTGAGAAAATTATATTTATTAATAATTTAAAAGCAATAATTAATAAATAAAATTTGAGTAAGCTCCAGATTTTAAAATTACGTCATAAAATCTAAAGATAATACAAAAAGTAACATGATAAAAAAAATCTAGCACTAATAATAGATTAGAAAAAGAACATTTTTTACCTAAACCCTAAACATACCCTAAACTCTAACTACATATCTCAAACCTTATATGTTAAATTCAAATTTCAACAATAATATTTTTTAAACTTGAATTCCAAATCTTAAATATAAAACTCTAAGTTTAGTAATTTTTGAAAAATTTAATCTCAGACTATATATCTGATTCAAAATTCCAAAACCATGATTATATACCCTAAATTGTATTTATAGACCATAATAGTTTAGGGGTTTGTATGTTTAGTGTGATGTTATTAGATGGAGATTGGCATATATATATATATATATATATATATATACACACTCCAAATTATAAACTATACATTTCAATAATTCTAATATTTATAGACTTTTAAGTTGAATTTTAAATCTCAAACACTATATTAAAACTCCAAACCCAAACTTGAACCCTGTATACAAAATCATTAATCTAATATAAGATTATTAACATCAGTTATTAAAATTTTAAAGATCCAATTTTTTTTTAATTTAAAAAAAACAGTATAACAAAGAAGAATCAGAAAAAAATAAAAAAAGAGAAAAAGCTTTGACCAATAAAGAAGAATGGTGAGGATAACTAACATATCAACTCCACCGTTGATTGATCTCAATCTAACGGATATAACTTAATCGAGTTTTTTATTATTTAACTACAAATGGACCAATCATATACAAGGAACGCAGATTAGTCTTTCTTTTAACCACAACCGTTGATTATCCTAAATCTAATGGACAAGAATTCATAAGGTTAAAAGATCTCTCTCTCTCTCGTAGTTCTTCTCTCTCACATTTTCTCTACCCTGCTTCTTCTCATCTTCTTTCTTCTCTTCATCTCTAAGTTTTGACCAAAAGAAAGCTTCGTCCTTTTACACTTATCGGAGCCGACGAAATCGTCACCACCACCGCCACCACTATTCCCTTCGATTTTTCGCACTCTTCACCACCACTACAGTCACCGACATGCTCGTCACCCCCACCAACGAGGCGCTCGTCACCACCACCACTCCGTTGGGAAACAAAGAGAAGACTCGACCACCACAGGTCAACTCACTTCACATTCCTCTTATCTGCTCTCTTCTTCTCGTCATCTTCTATATGATTAATTGAGTTTTGTTTTGTATACAGATTTATTAAGGAGCAGTGAAAGAGAGGCATTGGTGTGAGGCGCGGCAGACTCGTCTCCGGTCAAGCGTGGTGCAGCGGTGGTGTAAGCTGGTGTTGGTCGTGCGGTGGCGATCCGAGCAGCATGGTCGTGAGTGGAGATGCGAGCAGCGGCGGAGACTGAAGAAGTTAATTAGGTTTAGTTAGGGTTAATTATGTTTAGATTTAGATTTTTTTTGTGAACGGTTTAGATTTTGCTTTCTAAACCGGATTTGTCTGAAACCGGATTTAATAATTAAACCGGCATTTGTAAACAATTTTTTAAATAATATATTCACTTTTTAAAACCAATTATCAATTATATAAAAATCAATTTTAATTTTAATTTGGATTAAAATATATTAATTAATAATTTAATTAATAATTTAATTAATATTTTTATTTAAATACAGATATATACAATTCAATATCAGTGCTACTAAACATAAAATAATCACACCAAAAATGGGCTATCATAACATGAATCATAGCAACGAAATATAGCTACAAATGAATTATTTATAGCAACGTATATCCACTATTATATAGTTTAATATAACACGGTTCATGTGTTATTAATAAATAAAAAATAGCATTAACAATATGCTATTATATGTTACTCTATTATAGCACTTGATAAAAACGCTATCATATCCTGTCGTCCTATTATAGCGGTGGATGTAATAGCATTTATAAAAACGCTATAAAAATACTAACATAGCGCTAATCGTCTGCTATCAATGTCCATATTTGTTGTAGTGTGAACAAGTTGCAACAAGACATTGGCATAGTTCAGGACCACCTTGGTCTATGTGGCAGAAACGCGACATCGATCGACAAGACTAAACCCCGATCGATCGACATCCAGCAACCACCAGCACAGACTGCATGCACAGCTGTAGAAGTTGATCAGATCAAACACAAGCTATACGAAGCTATGGATGCTATGGAGGAGAGACTCAACAAGAGATGTGATGACATTGACGACCCTCTCAACAAAAGAGTGTCCAACCTTTGCAGAGCTACTGGTCTACTGAAGAATGAGATACTCACTATTCAGAGAACTCTCGAGTACCAAGGTCAGCTTTCAGAATCGATCGACTCAGTTACCACTGGATCGATCGATAGAACTCCCAGCAAAATGACCGACGCACACGTTGTAGCATCGATCGACACCGAGTCCTTGACAGACAGAGATCAGCTGATTCACGACAAGATCGGCATTATGCAGAAGGAACTGAAGGATCTGTCAGAATACGCCTATAACACCATCTACAGGAATGTAGGCAGCATTGAACTAATTGAAAGAAGTTTGAGGAACCTCACAGATGCCACCCTCAAGATGGATGATAAACAGCTCAGAAGTGATGATGCCACAAGAAGCTTCATTGCTACATGGTTTGATAGGAGGAGACACGAATTTGATGCTTGTTGTCCAACAAGTAGCAGTTTCTGCACCAACTGAGTCACACACCACCAAAGTCAAGCTAAATAACTATAATAAAGCGCTGAGTGGGAGGCAATCCACTATTAGGTTTTATTTTATTTTATTTTTTACGTTTTTGTTACATTTTTACTTTTATTTTCGTATTAGTTTTTGCAGATTTTTAAGATTCAAGTAGAATGATGATTCCGTCGACCGACACAATCAAGTCGCATCGCTCGACACAACACGACCATTACTAACGATCGGCGTATCTCTATATGTATCGATCGACGCCATCGCGATCAGGTTTAGTCGTTCTATCTTGTTACATTGAGTACTTATGATTTATTTCTTCACTTCACTCCGGTTGTGTTACACTGGGACAGTGTAATTTAAGTCTGAGGGGGGGGTTTACTAATTTGTGTTTTTATTTTGGTTTTTATTTAAAAATGTTTTCAAATTATTTTTCGCATAAGTACTAAAATGGGGACATTGATATTGATTTATACTTGATTATTTAACCACTCTTTAGCACCATTCTAGATTTACTGATTACAGATAGTACTAAAGATGCTAAAGTGGATCCAACCTGTTACCTATACACACTTGCTGAGATTGTTTGAAGGAACCAAAGCTGACCTCCAACACTAATACTGACTTTATTTGCTTGTCTTGGGACTTGGTAATCATTGGATCGGAATCCTCCTACATGTCGGGAAGGTAAAAGTGTGTGTGTTTCTGGTTCCCTTTCTTTTCTCTCTTCGGCATCTCAAAGATTTAAGTTTATATAAAAGATTGAAATGATTTCTTGAGAGGTAGAGGGATAGGTAAATTACCTGCCACCTCATTATTCTAAATCTCAGGGATGATCACACATTGTGGAAACGAGGGATAGGTAAATTACCTGTGACCCGATTATTCGCTACACTTTGTCAAAATGTATGAGTTACGAATGCAATGTCAATGAGATAGACTAGATGACCCTTGTTGGCATCAAAACCTATTGAAATTGAAACTAATAAGAGATCCAGAGAAGAGAGATGAGGGGAGAAAGGGATCAAAGAAGACTACATGTGTGTTCAGATACTTGTTTGAGTTAAATCCATGTGTCCTTTGATCGATATTCCCAAGGTAAAGCATGCACATTTATTTTATGTTAAGAAATGATGTTAGTAAAGGAAAATGTCAGATAAGATTTGCTAAGTTGTGGACTAGATGAATTTGGTTGCTTAGCTAGGATAATGCATAATGAACTTATGTGATTAGGATGTCTAGATATGAATTGCGAATCCATAGAGTGATGACTTCAATGTTTTGAATCTTTGAGTCCCTGCTAATTTCAAACCTTTTCCAGAGACTACTGGCTTTTCCAGAGACTACTGAGTTTTTGCTTGAGGACAAGCAAAAAAGTAAGTCTGGGGGAGTTGATATACCATTGATTTCACCCATTTTTCTACCATGGTATAATGATATTTTTATTATGTAACTAATAAGTTTTCTAGACTGTTAGGTATGTTTTCATGTTCAAGAGTGTTTCGTGATAAAGTGATGCTTTTGGAGCGTTTTGGAGCACAAGAGATAATACACCCGAGTTGACCATTTAAGACCAAGTCGGAAGTCAACATTCAGAGAAGAATCGATCGATACTCATCCATAGTTGTCGATCGTTGTAGCTGTGAAGATCCGCGTACTTGAAGATTATAATCGATTGATACACATCAAGTGTTGTCGATCGATAGTGATGACGAAATGGTTTAGCCGACTACTTCACCAAGACTTCACCAAAATTACGAGATTGCCCCTGATGAGTTTTTAACCTAATGGAAATGCTTAAATACCCTGCCTAAGTGTTTTTGACGGCAAGGAGAAAGCAAGCAAGCGAAAGCAAGCAAGTAGAGAGTGTGAGAGAAAGCTAGAGTTTTATTTGGTTTTGAGAGATTGGAGAGATATCATTGAGAGATTTGTGATTGAAATCCATTTGTTTTCTATTCTCTATCTAATGCAATTTCTTTACATATCTTGTGTTATGAATTGCTTAGTTATGTCTGAGTTGTCTACTTGTTAGATCTAGGGTTTAAATAAGTTTGTGGGATTAGCCCCAAACTATACTTGCTAAGTTGTGATATTCATTAAATAATTGCACCCTATGCTTGTTCTAGAGTAGCTAACTAGAACATAGATCACTAGGATCCTTATATCTTGAATTATCTGTTTGAACTAGTTTGTCTCCTGTTGAGAAGAGCGAGAGCCCTCCTTGAGACCTAGTGTTCATTATCGGCTCGCGCCTAGACATTTCTAGAAGCCTTCGATCGATATCCCAACTGGACAATCGATCGGCGCTGCGAAAGGTGTATCGCTTGATATCTCTAAAGGATATCGGTCGACTCTTTTTTCTGGTCAACAGACGACAGTTGAGATCAAAGATCTAGTTATTTAACCAGAGAGACATTACTGATTGTTAAGCGGCTGAGTTCTTTAATATCATGCAAACAACTTGTTAGGTATTTATAGATATTATAATCTCTAATACCTGAATAAAAGCCCTATGTCTAGCACTCTTTATCATCTTATAAACAACCATCATATTGTTAGTTAGAGCAACTACCTTGCTCATTTTGGATTGTCATTTTACATTTCCATCATAAAAACCAACTTCACCTAGGATTGATTAATTGATTAGATTTAATTGGTTCCCTAACTCCTCATGATTCGATCCCTAAGTACTACAGCTGGACCTCTTATTTGAGAGAGTAAAGCACTCTATAGGGTAATTTGAGTGGTATCATTCCTCGATCCCATTAATCCATCAAAACCTTCCAAAGTAATGTATCATCCTTGTCCTGAGAATATTTCTTTGTCTTTCCATGATCCATCCGAGAAGCACCATCTACCTGGGATGACCGAGATCGGAGCACTATTGTCTGATCGAGCTTGATCGGTTCTCTGATCAGTTGGGATTTGTGCCTCATGCCATAGTCTTGATTCTGTTTCAGCTAATTGAAGGGTATCTCTGGGGTCCACATCCAAATTACTGAAAACTTTATTATTCATTGCCTTCCAAATACACCATAAAATCCACGCATAGTGATGATCTTCTATTACAGGGGGAAACCGCCATAATAGGTAATCCATATTTACAAATAAAGATTTAGTAGGGAAATTATATGGAATCGATTGAATCCTAGATAATGCCCAGACTTGGATCGCGGGTGGACATTCAAAGAAAACATGGTTAATAGATTCTTCTTGATCTCCACACCTGGTACATGTGGTATCACCCTAAAAGCAATTTCCACAAAAAGTGTTTCATCTTTGGTGGGTAGCGTACTTTCCAGCAGAATGTATTTAACGGGTCTGTTGATGGGCCAAATTCTGTTGATGTTCCTTCTCTATCCGGATACACTCTTTCAATTTGATAAACCGATTTAATTGTGTATCTCCCATTATTTGTGAAGTGCCATCCATTACGATCCACTGTTTAAGATCTACTGAGAGGAATACCTAGAATAATGTTCACATCCTCAAAGTCTACCAGACTTTGGATTGGCAAACAAAAAACTGTTATTTTTTGTTGATCATACATTTCTATCCATCAGAGGTAACTATTAAACATTACTAACATAACTAAATGATTGACTTTTCACACAACATACTAAAATGATTTGGTAACCAAGAATATATTTATTTATGTCTAACTATAAGTAAAAATTTAAAATGGTGCATTTGTGAGCTTAAATTGTTTTTTTCGTTTAAATGAGAAAGTTGACGCTCTCCATATTTATCACAAATCAGTCACTGCATTATTCCATTAAGTAGCAATCACTGAACACATCTTTGTGGCCTACATCATGTTTCTCCAACCACCTAATTTCATATGTCCATATCTGAATACAAAAATCATTTTCATCCATCTCATAATTTGCATTTTATGAGCCCTACCACCTCACCTAGAGTTTGAGGAGGTTTTTGATTTCCTATTTTTTCATTTTCTAGAGCTCATTCTAGTAGACATCTTAGTTGAATATGTTTTTTTTCCCTACCCAAGACATCATATTTTAAAAGGCAAAAAAGGAGATGTCAGATCTCATCATGCCTTGTTATTTTTATGGTGCCATTTTATCTCACTGAAGTCACCAATGGTAACATCAGTGTACCCACTGTAAGTTGTGGTGGCATGATTGGATGAGGCTGAACTTGAGGTTGTTGCAGTGACCTCGCTATCACGTCATGAAGCATCTCCAGATTGTGCTCCATTCTTATTTCTTGTTGTGGTTGGTTATGAGATCTCGGTTCAATCGGGTTCTCCCTCTTTATTGATCTTGGTCCTCGAATACTTGATTCACTATCATCTGTTTCTGGTCTTTCCCTCGCAGTATGGTTTGGTGGAAGGTGCTCTTCTTGTGAACTCGACTAGTGGTGCCGAAACAGATTGTCGTTTCCCACCATGCTATCTTCGCTAAAGTCATGGTTAGTGTGTGCTAGTGTTTGCACCCTTCCCTCGGATTCATATCCCAGTCCTCTCCGTCTTGAGACTCTTCCTATACCCAACATCCAATCATGTCCCCCTTCACTCCTTCCCCTATGCAATCCACGAACATGGGATTTCCTATTTAGAAAACTCATTTAAGCGGAACTCTGCTGGTTTCCTAACACATCTTTTGCGACCCATTTGACTCGATAAAACACGAAAAACACGTGATTGACCGCATGTTTTGCGACCCATTTGACTCGATAAAACACGAAAAAGCTGCAGTACGCATACAAAATTACCAGCAAGCCGCAGCTCGCTACTACGATTCAAACGTAAGAGATCGCAGCTTCTCAATCGGCGACCTAGTTCTACGAAAAGTGTTCGATGGAACAGAAGAAAATGGAGCAGAAAAACTAGGAACGAGATGGGAAGGCCCCTACAAAACTACGAGCTGGAAAAATGCAAAACGGGACGCCCCGAATTAAGACCGTGGAAAGCGTACAACCTCAAAAAATACTACAGTTAACTTCGACGTCCCATCTCCTATCAAACATCGAACTGGGAGCCACCAACGACATAAATAAAAATAAAAATGATTTTCAGAACTATGAATCGGCTTGATCCCGCAAAAACAAAAGGGTACGTAGGCAGCTCGACATCGAGCGCAGCCCAAACAACCAAACAATCTCCTAACACAACATGTTCCATCACAAGAACGCTAACAAAGCAGATTCCTGATCAGTTTCCGCTTCACTAAATATCTAGAAAGATACTGTTGTGGGCAAGGGTCAGGCAGTCCAGAAATATGGAACTGAGGTTTAGTCCAATAGTTTGGATTGGTACTTGAAACAAAGAGTGAACCTTTTTATGCGTTTTTATAAGCTTTTATGATGCACACATAAACAAATATGAATAAGAAACAGAATGATGATATGAATAAAACAAATATAAAAGAGAATAATAGTGATATGGCTTATGGATTTAAGTTGCTGGACTGAAGTCTCTCTCAACAAGAACAGTGGATGGAAGATGGATAGATATGGGATTTTCTTGCTGGACTGAAGTCTCTCTCAAGGCAAATCAGTGGATAGAAATGATGGGAGATTGAGGACGCCACAAAGCTCTGTGAAAGGAGGCTTTGATAAGTCAGGTTGCTCAAGAGCTGCTTCTCACAATACTCAAAAGACTTAGATAATAGTTTTGAGAAAAACTAGAAAAACTGCATATTCATTCATAAAATTCAAGGGTGGTTTATAAAGACAAATGACTTGAGCTTATATAGGCTCGACCTTGGGACTTCTAACAGTCTAAAAATGATAAAAGGAACAATAAACTCGAAATAAAAGCAAAGAAAATCAAAGCTTTGATGGCTCCATGGAATATAGCCGTTAGCTTGATTTATGCCATCTTCAAATGGAAAACTTGATATGATCTTGTATCTTGATATCTTCTGGATGTAGCCACGGTCAAGAAGTCTTCCTGAGATGTCTCTGAGTTGTCTTGATGAAGAATATGGCCATTGGTCTTGGGCAAAGATCAGCATAAACTCTTCCAAAGCATTTAGTGTAGATGCTGCCAAATATGGAAGATTGGTGTAAATGAAGATCCTCCTGATCTCCTGGGTGCTGGTGCAGCTGAGGAAGTCTTTAATGTCTTCAGGATGGTTAAGATGATCTCATGGCTTCCATAGATAAGTTTGGTTTGGACCAAATCGAATTGGTTGGCAACTTTCCCAAATTAATATCGATTTGACCGGTTGGGAAATTGATTGTATCTTGGTATTCCATGAACCAATTCGCCTGATTTTGCACTCTCAGGATAGATAATAAATCCCTCTTGAAGCCCATGATTGATTCTGGAAAGGGCCACTTCATGGTTGGGCTGAAATTGTCTTCTAAAGTCTGGTGCTCGCAGATGGACTTGCTGGAGAACCTCCGGTTTGTAAAATCATAACTACTTCCTACGTGAAGCTTTTCTTGTAATTCCAAGTCTCAGTGAATCTTTTATGAGTTGGACTTCTAGGAAAATTGGATTCATGACAAAAGACCTTCTGGTTGTTGAGCTATTCGCCTGGGACTGGACCTCAGTCGCTGGTATCTCCTAGATGGCTGGTTTGGAAGGTTTGGTGAGACTCTGGTCGAACCATGGATTTCGTGACCACAACAGATACAAAACGCATGCTCAAAACAAAAGAACAAACCCATGGTTAAAGGTATCATCCATTAATCCGTTGAAAACATATGAATTGTTCTTCAGCAACAACAAACTTAGAAAAATAACAACAACAGAAGCAAAGCAAACAACAACAAAGTTTTTAAACAATAGAAAATACAAAAGACATCGATTGGATTGACATCGCTTAATCCCCGGAATGACCTCGATTGACCAAATCCCCAGAAACCTGAGGAATAAGATGCACCACGATGTTGGAGAGCTTCATCCCGACAAAGAAATTGAAGACACTATATTATCTATATCGAAGATTAATTTTAAAATTTTATTAATTTTATTAATTTTATTACTAACAATAATCTCTCTCTGATTAAATGGTGCAGATTGTGTGTAATAAAAAAACATTTTTTATTGCTGCTTTAGAAAAGGTTAAAAAAATTTAATATCCGCGTTTTGAGCAAAACTATTTACATAGCGAAACAGAAGGAGTATCAATTTTTATCATATTTTAAGTGTATTTATTCTGAATTGCGGGCAAAGAAGAATATTGTACTTCATAGGAGGGTAAGATAAACAATAATTTATTTGTTTTAAAGTATCTCCTCATTTATGTGGAAATTTCACGTTTACCACATTAAAGTACCATTAATCATGTTTATCTTTATTAAATGGACATTTAAAAAATACCTTATTCATTAAAGAGGAAAAAGACTATTATAACCTTGCTTTATAGATATATAAATATAAATATTATCTATAAATAAAATATTTATTTTTAAATTTAATTTCGAATTTTGATATATATTTTTTGAATTTCTTTTTTATTATTTTTTGAATTTTATTTTTTGCAAATTTTATTTTATAAGTTTGGAAATTATTTTTGAATTTATTTTTAAAAACATTTAGAAAAAATTAGGTATTTATTTATATATTTATTAAAATCCTAAATCTCACATTCCAAAACTTGAATTCTCAACTCTAAACCCTAAGTCTAGATTAGTTAACACTACTGTTATAAGTGTTTATTTACCTCTTTAAACATGAAAAGTGATATTAAGAATGTGATAGTTTTGGCCATTTCTCTTGATTTATATAGTTTTGTTTGTGGGAAATTTTCATTTCTTTAACAAATTTTCTACCACTTTCAAATTTTATTCTAGAATACTCATTTTTCATAAATACATTAATTTTGTGATGAAAAAGACTAAACTAACATTTCTAAATCATTTAAAATATTTTAAATAATTTATAAAACATTTGTATGTCAATCCCAACCCCTAAATACTAAAACCTAAACAAGAATTATTAATCCCTAAATCCAAATGTTAGGTTTTTTGATTGATTATATTTTTGAAAACTAGAAGCCAATTTATATTTCAAGCGATTTCACTTTATTTTTTCAGTTACATATTTCCTTGAATTTAGTTTTTTCGTAATTGGTAATTTTATTTAATATTTGAATATCAAACCTGTTAAGAGAAAAAGAAAACTAAATCTATATTTTTCTTATAATATTATTTCAAAGGGAAAACATCAACCCCATCGATTTCGTTGACTAGTTTTCATCTCCACCTTTAATTTTATTTATATTTCTACTGATTAATTTCAATATCTATTTTTATCCTCTTTTAAGAGTATTTATTCTGAATTCTGGAAAATTGACAAAATAATTCACAACTTTCAAATTTAAGACAAAATATCTGAACTCACAGTATTCAGTTTTATTCCCCGACTTTCACTTAAACCTGAATAATCTCATATTTTTATTGACTATGCTATTTCAGTCTCGTTAATAGTTGAGTTATGTTAGTTATATTCAAAATTTGATTTTTTGATACAACTAAAATGGCTTGTTAAGATTTCTTTTCCATTTTAAAACTTGAGAATGAAAATGACTTACTTAAAATTGGGTTATCCAGAAACTGAAACTATGTTATCTCGATAAATGACTTACTTAAACATATATGTGTAACATCCCGAGTTGTGATATGTGAAAAGGCTTAAGATAATTGATTTGGCTACCTATATCACCAAAGTTGACTTACCTTTTCCGGAACACATCCTGAAAGAACTCCAGAGTTAAGCGTGCTTGAGCTGGGGTAGTGGAAGGATGGGTGACCTATCGGGAAGTGATTCGCGATACCGTGTAAGTGAGGACAAAGCACGGGAAAAGGTCGGGTGGTGATTGCAGGGTCAGTAAACAATGATTTCGAGCCTTGGAAAATTAACGACCGACCGTCGGATGGGATGGGACCCACGGGCCGAATGAGCGGGCGTGGGTAGCCCATTAGCCGTAGACGGGTCGGAGCGTTACAAGTGGTATCAGAGCCGGTTAGCCGTCTGAGTTCTGACCTGAGAGGCATCTTGAGACCTGTCGTGGGGCGCAACGAGGACGTTGCGTTCTTTGAGAGGGGGTGAATTGTAACATCCCGAGTTGTGATATGTGAAAAGGCTTAAGAGAATTGTTTTGGCTACCTATATCACCAAAGTTGACTTACCTTTTCCGGAACGCATCCTGAAAGAACTCCAGAGTTAAGCGTGCTTGAGCTGGGGTAGTGGAAGGATGGGTGACCTATCGGAAGTGATTCGCGATACCGTGTAAGTGAGGACAAAGCACGGGAAAAAGTCGGGTGGTGATTGCAGGGTCAGTAAACAATGATTTCGAGCCTTGGAAAATTAACGACCGACCGTCGGATGGGATGGGACCCACGGGCCGAATGAGCGGGCGTGGGTGGCCCATTAGCCGTAGACGGGTCGGAGCATTACAAGTGGGTCGGAGCGTTACAAGTCGGAGGTCAATTGGTGACAGCTTGTCCTGTGGGAATGCTGTTAAAGGGTGAGGACATGGGTTCGAGTCTCACCAACAACCTAATTATGGAGATAGTAGAATCGTCGAAAAGAAAAAGAATAAGTCTATTTTTAGCGACTATATACCCTCGTTTTGTTTTGACGACTTTTTTTATAATACTAATTTCTACTCTACCTCATAATGGAGGGGTTGGGGTCGGTGCGCTGCAGCGCTGTGAGCCTAGGGTCCATGGACAGGTGTTCCACGGGACGGGTTGTCACACTTTCCATTACTGTTTTATCTCTTGTGATCGCGTTGAAGCATGTCCTAGTCATTGCAAGTCCGTAATACTTCTATCTCACTCTCCTGATATCTTTTAAGCCGTGTGAAATACACAAAGAGTTTTTATGTCCTGGTGGTTAAATACCTTGTGAAATTATCATGGGTGATGGGTTTGAACAATAAATTTGTACCTTTTTCACCTTTAGTTGAAATTAAATTAATGAGATACAATAGATATTATGTGATATTTTGGGTAGATTTAGAGTATAGTTAGGAAATATATTAACTGAAATATATATGGAATTCTCTATTTTTTTTGTTATTTGACTATAATATATATCCTACATAGAGTAGAACATTTTATAATGGATGGGAAATCTATTCTTCCCCACACATAGGATTAGATAATAGCTAGAACGTGATATGACACATAAACAAGATAAGGTAAAACATAGAGTTAATTCTAGAAGCTGTAATTGAGCTTTAGGTAGACTAACAATATATTGCCAGAATACAACATCTCCCCTCATTTCATTGGGAATGAATTATAGCAAAGGTAGAATATACAGTACAAGAAAAATTTTGTTAGCGTTATATACCAAAAATAGATTAATGTATAATAGTTAGTATCTGATTTCTAAACTATGAGATGGCCATAATGAGTATTCTATGCTCAGTCAGAAAATAAATAAAATATAATTACACTATTATTAAGAAAATTAAACATATAAATAGTTTACTTATGTTTCTTATAGTTTTCATGTTTTCTTATATTTTTAAAAATTTAATTTACTATTTTCATTACAGAAGGATGATAGAACATGTCCAAAATGGTTTAAAAGATCAAAAGTCTTATCAGGAACTCAAGTTCTAAATGTCATATTTTCCCCTTCTTTCTAGCTTCTTTGTATTGATTTATTTATCTTTTAAACATTAGGGAGATTTGCTAAAACCGATTCAAATATTGATTGTAACCCTAAAAGTAGTCTCTATATTCAATCAAATGCAAAATCAACCTAAAAGGGTATTAAAACCACTATTTATCCCATATGACCAAACAAAACCAGAATGTTATTTTACAGTTATGTTCTTCATAAGTCAAAAAATAACAAAGAAAGTCTGCATATATGTAGACCTCTTACACACTCTACTATGCAGACTTATTTTGTAGTTTACATCATGATTAGATCTAATTAATTAATTTTTAAAATGTATAAATAATTTTTGTGAAATTATTAATCAATCATCAATGTCAGGGTTAATATGGAGTTTATAAACTAAAATATATATAATTGAATAATTTAAAAGAATATATGTTGATTTGGTGACCATGTTTTTGACAATGTTTATGGTTTAGTAGCAAAAGGTTCTAAGAGCATCTCCAATGTACACCTCTATATCTTTAAAGGTTAGAATTTTAGGATTAGATTTAGATTGATATTTTTTTTTCTTTTATTGATTTAAATTTTCATATTGGTGTTCAGTAGTTTATATTTTTCAAATTTGGATATTTGATCCAGTAATTGAGACTATTTTGATTATCAAGGTAACATTTAAGGTTTGAGTTTTGTGGTTAGGGTTTCGCAGACTTACAATTCAGTCTACTTGAATTAGTGTTTACAAAAAAGTCATTATTTTAAAATTAAACTAAGTTCTGTATGAATAAAAATGTGAAATTATATATTATAACTATTAAAAACAAAGAAAGAAATTAAAGTAAAAATATATAAATTACTAAAAAAATAAAAGAAATAGGAAAATAAAAATATGTGTTGACTAACAAAGAAGTATAGTCTAATCAAATTTAATCTAACCGGATTTAACCAACTAAATTCCAATCTAATCCAGTTTAAAGCACTGACAAAGAAGTCTACTTAGAAGACTTACAATAAAGTTTACTCCAAAATTTCAAGTTTAGTAGATTAAAAAAGAAGTCTACACTGTCGTAAATTTTAATCTAGTTACAATTTTTGTCTCCATATATAAATGGAATTTACACTCTCTCTAAAATGACTGCACAAGTTTCTAAAAACTCTCTTCTCTCTAAAACTCTCTTATTTCTCTCTAAATTCTTTGAATGTGAAGATGAACTTTTGTTAAGTTTGTTAACTTTTTTCATGTCTTTCTCACAAAATCATCTTGTGTTTGTAGGTTCATTCATGGTTATCATCTTCCCCTCTAAAAATGTAAGTTTAAGATCTATTGATTTTAAATGTGCATTTTTATGTTTATATTCAAATAAAGTTATAGATTCAAACTATGTGCATTTACTTTGCTAGTATTTTATTTTATTAATTCTATTTTTAAAGTTTTCTCAGATTTAAAACTATTTTCACATTTTCAAATGTACATATTTTTCATATCAGAAAATTATCTCATATTGTAGACTTTAAAAAAAATTGTATTATGTTTTTACTTATAATTTTATCTTTATTTTGCAGGTATTTTCTTACATGGTTTATATTTCCTCCTCCCAAAAATGTAAGATTTACATTTATAAAATTTAAATCAGTATTTTGTATTTATATTTAAATAAATTTACATATTCAAACTCCATGTATTTACTTTTCTACTATTTTATCTTATAAATGATATTTTCTAAAGTTTTGTCAAATTTAAAAATATTTATTCACATTTTAAAATTTACATATTTTTTCAGATCTGAAAATTATCTGATATTATAGACTTCTAATGAAGTCTGCTAAAGCTAGTAATGAAGTCTAGTAGCATAAAAGTTTAAGCAGACATTGAAGTCTTGTAGCTTAAAATTTTAAGCAAACTTCCTTAAAAATCTACAAAATATGATTTTAATTATTTGTCTTATGTTTTTCATAATTTTATTTTTATTTTTCAGGTATTTTCTTCCATGGTTTTTATCCTCTTCTGTCAAAAATGTAAGATTTACATATATAATGTGTTTTTGTATTTATATTTAAATAAACCTATATATTCAAACTCTATGTCTATACTTTACTACTATTTTTTCTTACAAATTATATTTTCTATTTTTTTAGATTTGAAGTTATTTTCATATATATAATGTATACATATTTTTAGATCTATTTTTTTGGATTGAATAGACTTTAAATGAACTCTGCTAACCTTAACTTTTAAGGAGGCTTCATTAGAAGTCTACTCAAATATGATTTTAATTAATTTTTTACCTTTTATTTTTCTCATAATTTTATCTTATTTTCCAGGTATTCTCTTCTAAAATTTTTAAATCATTTTCCAAAAATGTAAGACTTACATCTATTCATTTTAAATATGTATTTTGTGTTTATATAAAACTAAATTTATAGATACAAACTTTACATTTTTGCTTTGCTGCTAGTTTAGGTTAAAAATACTACTCCCTCTGTATCATATTAAGTGGTGTTTAGAGATTTTTATTTTGTTTCATAATAAGTGATGTTCTCATTAATCAAGATAAAATTTAATGTCATCTAAAATATGTGACCAATTACAAAATACTACATCTTTTTTTATTGGTTGAACTTGTTTTATTTAATGATAATTTTATCTAATCAAGAAAAACTGTATAAAATTTTGAATTTTCTTAATATTTGTGCAAAAACCTTAAACACCTATTATAATGATACAGATGGAGTATTTTAAAATATTTTGAAGAACAAACAATTTTCAAATTTTGTAAATGTACATTTTTATATTTGAAAATGTTTTGCTAGTGTAGACTTCTTGTGAATTATACTTAAAAATTAAGGCTAGTAGACTTCAAATAAAGTCTACGAAGACATAAACTTTAAAATATGATTTGAATTTTTTATCTTATGTTTTATCATAATTTTATCTTATTTTGCACGTATTCTTTCCAAGAATTTATTTGAGATATCAAAAATATGAATAATCAAATGCTCTATATTTTTTTTTAATAAATTGCTTTTTTAATAATTTAAATATTCATTTGTAAATAATTATTTTGATATAAACATTGTATTCATTTTATAGTTGTGTTTCATTTTTATGATATTTTTAATTTTTGTTAGCAATCAACTTTTTAGAAGATACTCTAATCAGCCAAAAAGTTAAAACTATCTTAAGCTAAAACAATAACTAATACACATGTGAGAAGAAGAAAATCTATAGAAAAAAACTTCTCAAGAAGTTTTAAGAGTAAAAATAATTACAAAACTTTACAATATGTCTCAATCTCAAGTGTATATTTCAAACAGTAAAAATACAAAAACATATTTCTAAGTAAGTCTACATTTATTAGATTGATGGTTGTAATAAACTTATGTATATTTTGCTTGTCAGTAGACTTAAGTTTTAGTATTCTTTTATAGAAGACTTCTACAGAAATCTGCTGCTAAACTATCAGGCATCATTTATATCATAAGTTTTCAGTATTAGTCTTATTTGGAGATTTAGACAGCATCCAAAGCAACAATAAAACTAATAAGTTCAACACTGACTAATGACCTAAAAATTCAACATAAGTTCTAATAATCACTGTAGTTACAACATCGTCAGCATCAACAACAACATCAGCAATTGCTTGAGCATCATCAGCAAAAATACTAGCACCACCATTAGACACATCAGCATCGTCATCACCTCCAGGTTCTACTTGGCACTGGCTTGATACACAAAGGAATATCCGGACCCATTTGCTCTAAAATTACGTCTGGTAAGGAATATGTTAGTTCCACCATCTCAGTTTTCTTGTCCAGATCATAATGTTCTTGTGCCATTTCAAGAATTTCACCATGTGTAAAACCATCATACACAAAGAACATTCTCCTTTTTCCGATCATCGACCACAAACTCCCACAAAGAGTCTTTCATCACCCATTCTCTATATACAAAAGGTAATTGAACCATAACGTGCAAAAGAATACATTTTACAAAATTAGCAAAAAAAAATTCATGTTTGTATTTGTATTTAAAAAAAAAAAATTGTGATTTTATACGTGTAGACTTTCTTTCAGACTACATTTTGAAAATGTTAATTTTTGCAATTGACCAGAATTCATCCCGGATTTGACTTTCAAAAGTAGACTTCATATACAATACATATTTTTATTTTTGGGAACATGTTAGTTTTTGGAAATTAACCAAGTTTGACTTTCTACAAATAGACAAGAAGAACGTCGACACATATCTGAAAAATGACCAAAAACCATGTAAATATTTACCTTTTTCCAGTGTAAAGCCCGATTCCACCATTTTTCACCATCCAAGCTCCAAATATGAGTAAAAAGAAACAACTTTGATGACTCACAACTGAATAACACTCGAAAATATGAAGTTGTACTTATGAAATTGAAAGTTATGAGAGTTTTTAAGATGAAAATGAAGAGAAAATTAGAGGAAATGAAGATTTGTTTATTTAGTAACACAAAAAGTGGTTGAAAATTGAATTCTAGAGGTTTTGAGAGCTCAAAAATAGTTGTTAATGGTGATTGAAAAATTGATGATAATGATATTGTTGTAAATAAGAAAAAATGTTTAGGGTGTAATAGAGGCTTTAGTATTTTCGAAATAATTAAAAATTAAATTAGTAATGAAAATTTTGTAAATAATTCAAAAACATAAGGAGGGATTAGAACTTTCAAAGGTGAATAATAATGACAAAAAGGTTGGTTTTGAGGTTGAATTGAATTTGTAGGTTGTTTTTGAAAGTATGCATTATCTGTGAAATGAGTTTTCAAAATTATTTGGGTATCATCATCGCTACATTTATTCAGAGGAAAAAATGACATGTCTTAATAAAAGGTGTGGTCTAGCTTGAAAATTTTTATTCAAGATAAGATTTCTAAATAAATTCTTCTAGATAGACATTTTTTATGTTTTTTGTAACAAGAATAACACACAAAGAAGAAAATGACCAAAATGTTTTATTCAAGGAGGCAAAAGACTTTTATATCCTAGATATATAAATATAAATAAATAAAATAAAGATAAGAAAAACTAAAAATTTTAAAATTATTTATAGTTTCGAATTAATAGTTTCGAATTATATGTTTTCAAATTCAATTTTTTTTATAAATTTGTTTTTCAAATTATTTTTCAAAATTTTTTTATTTTTTTTTAAATTCTAAAATGCTTTTTGAAACTATTTTTAAAAAAAGATATTTTCAAACTTTTAGTATTTACTTTTTATTTTATAAAACTTTAAACCTAAACCCAAAACGCTATTCATTAACTCTAATCCTAAGATTTACATTAGTTAATCCTAGGAGTATAAATGTAAATCAACTATTTAAATAAAATATTTTGATCATTTTTTCTTTGTGTGTTATATTTGTGACAAATTATTTTAGAGAATTTCTCTTTTAATTATGACAAATTCTTATAAACAAATATAAACATGAAAAATGAAAGGTATGGAGCAGTTGGTAGAATCATGATCTAACTTTATGTAGTCTCCACTCTTTTATAAAAACGCTTCCATTGTGTTTAAAACGGTCATTTCATACCCAACATATCGCGATATGTTTAATTCATACCCGACTTATATGGCCGTGCCAAAACATACATGAACTTATATGGTTGTGCTAAAACATACCCAACTTATATTTTTTGGGCAAAATCATACACCAGTCGCCACATCAGTTGTTATGTCATCTATTTTGCTCGCGTGGATGCAACGTCAGCTAATTTTGCTGACAAATATGCCATGTATATAATTTTTTAAAAAACTAAATAATTTTGTTATAAAAATAAATTTTTATAAAATATAAATTTTTATTTTATATTATTTAGTAAAATTAACAAAAAAAGAAATTAATTGAATTCTAATCTTATATAAGAGATTTCGATCATATCAAAAACCGTCCTTATAAGAGTTATATATGTATTTTAATTAATTATGATTTTGTTAATCTAAATTAGCTCTTAATATGAATAAAATTTTAATTAAAATACATATATAAAATAAAATTTTATAAGATTTTGCCAAAAAAATTAAGAGCTAATTTATTCATATTAAAATTAAAATACAAAATTATTTAGTTTTTAAAAAAAATATATACATGGCATATTTGTCAGCAAAATTAGCTGATGTTGCATCCACGCGAGCAAAAATAGATGACATAACAGCTGATGTGGCGACTGGTGTATGATTTTGCCAAAAAAATATAAGTTGGGTATGTTTTAGCACAGCCATATAAGTTCATGTATGTTTTGGCACGACCATATAAGTCGGGTATGAATTGAACATATCGCGATATGTTGGGTATGAAATGGCCGTTTTCCCGTGTTTCCCACCAAACATGCCACGTAAGCCATACACTCCAAATTTTAGTGTGTCCTCAATTCGAGGTGGTCTCTTCGTTCGATTAACGGTTCTTGTTTTTGTATCTTAAGCTCCACCTCTCTTATCCATCCTCCTCCTCATTCTCTCTCCTCTCCCCGGAGAAACCAACAGCTATGGCCACCGACTCGCCAATCCGAATCGGAGTAATGGGCTGCGCCGAAATCGCCCGCAAAGTCTCTCGCGCCATAAACCTCGCTCCAAACGCCACCATCGCCGCCGTCGCAAGCCGCTCCTTTGAGAAAGCTAAATCTTTCGCTACATCCAACGGCTACCCTGAATCGACCAAAATCCACGGCTCTTACGAATCGATTCTCGAAGATCCGGAGGTAGACGCGCTCTACGTTCCTCTACCCACTAGTCTCCACGTCGAGTGGGCCATACGCGCCGCGGAGAAAGGGAAACACATCCTTCTTGAGAAGCCCGTCGCGTTGAATGTAGCTGAGTTTGATAAGATCGTTGCGGCTTGTGAAGCTAATGGTGTTCAGATTATGGATGGTACTATGTGGGTTCATAATCCTAGAACTGCTAAGCTTAAGGAGTTTCTGTCTGATTCCGACCGCTTTGGTCAGCTCAAACCGTATGTTTTTTTCAATTTAATTTAATTGAAAATCAGCTTAAGGGTTTCTTGTATAGTAGAAGATAAAGTGTCTGGCTTTGTAAAAATTATTCAGTTTCTTGACAGAACATAACTAGTGTGGTTTCAAGAGCTGTCTTTTTAATTTTTTTTTTTTTTTAAGTCTTGTTTCTACTCGATGTTGGAATCTGCAGGTACAGAGTTGCTTCTCATTTGCTGGAGACGAAGATTTCCTCAAAAACGACATCCGTGTGAAGCCAGGTCTTGATGGGCTCGGTGCGCTCGGAGACGCTGGATGGTACGCGATCAGAGCAACTCTCTTAGCCAACAACTTCGACCTCCCCAATACCGTCACGGCCTTTCCCGGAGCTGTGCTTAACGAAGCAGGAGTGATTCTCTCATGTGGAGCTTCTCTGACTTGGGAAGACGGACGAACCGCTACCATATACTGTTCCTTCTTGGCAAACTTGACAATGGAGATAAACGCCATTGGAACCAACGGCACGCTTAGTGTGCATGATTTCATTATCCCGTTTAAGGAGACCGAGGCATCTTTTACAACGAGCACTAAAGCTTGGTTCAATGAGTTCGTGACCGCGTGGGTGAATCCCCGAGCGAGCACACGGTTAAGACGGAGCTTCCGCAAAGAGGCATGTATGGTGAGAGAGTTTGCTCGATTGGTTGGTGAAATCAAGAACAAAGGTGCAAAGCCTGATGGGTTTTGGCCGAGCATTAGCCGGAAGACCCAGCTAGTGGTTGATGCTGTTAAGGAGTCTGTTGATAAAAACTGTGAACAGATTAGTCTCTCTGGTCGCTGAAGGGAAGGCCTAAATTAGTAATGTTGTCATGAGTCCTCTCATCTCTCTGTTTTCAAACTTTGATCATCCGTTAAGTGTTGTTATCCTTCTGCCCGGTTGTGCCTTGTATCCGTACTGTTGTATGTGTGTTGTTGCTACTAATATTTTGAGTTTAGTGTTGTTATACTATTTGTTACTCATTGTCACCTGTGTATTAGCACTTGTGAATCTCTTAACTCCATAGTTCCATGTAATTTGAACTTTGACGAATCTTGTACTTCTAACAAAACGTGTATCCAAATTTAGATGAATTTTTTAAAGTTGTGTGAGAATCTGTTTGTCCATCAGCTGGCACAAACGGTAGTGAAAGTAAGATGAAAGCAGATTATCCAATGACTCTCACATAATTAACATAATTTTATTTATATCTAATTACTATTTGAAAAGTAGATTTGCTTAATTAATATTAACACTCAAATTTTTATTTTATATATATATATATATATATATATATATATATATATATATATATATATATTTATTTAGTATGATATGTAAAATAATCAATAAACATTAACTTATTCAACCGTTGTATATTATTATTTAACAATATTATATATACTAGATTTTGATGTTTTTCAAGTGCATATTTGTTTACGAAATTAAATAATTTGTAATAAATTCTATATAAAATAGTGTATAGGTTCGGACACATTTATTCAGAACACGAGCCAAACCATACTACCGAAATCAAAATTAAACTGAATTTTTATAAATAACCGAGCATATCATATATCTTTGGACCGAATAATTAAAACCAAAACGAGAACCAATTAGGTGCATAAATATTTAAAATAAAAATTATATTCTTACAAATATTAAGTACATTTGATTTCTAATAATTGAGTATCCTAAAAATATTACTTATAAGCTAAATTACCCAAATATATATTTTTAAATATTAAAAAAGTATTTGCGTTATTCAATATTTTTACCGAACAATATGAATTATCCGATATTAAATTAAAACCCAAAATTATTCGATATTTTTATCTCTAAATCCGTAACTACCAGAAATCCAGAATCGAGCCAAAACTGAATTGGACTTATATTTTGGAATATTAATCGTAAATTTTAACTTAGTTACAGTTTTTGTTTGCCTATATAATTAAATTTACATAATGTCTCTCTAAAATGGCTGAACAAGTTTTTAAAAATCTTTCAGTTCTCTCTAAAATTCTCTTCCTTCTCTCTAAAACTCTTTTTTCTCTCTCTAAATTCTTTGAACGTGAAGACAAACTTTTGTTTTATTTGTTAAGTTTTCTCGTATCTTTCTCACAATATTATCTTGATTTTGTAGGTTGATTTATGGTGTTCATCTTTTCTTCTTAAAATGTAAGGTTTATATTTATAAATTTAAATTTGTATTTTTATGTTTATATTCAAATAAATTATATATTACTTTGTTAGTATTTTATTTTATAAATTCTATTTTTGAAAAAATTTCAGATTAATTTTTTTTTCACATTTACACCATGATCCTCATCTATCTCAACGTCCTCAGTGAGTATCTATTCCTCAAAACCTTTTCATTCGCTATCTCTCTATACTTATCTTACCATCGATTTCAATGAACTATAATCTTCTCAATTGGGGGGAAATCTGTTCGAACTTACTGCAGAAAAGGCAAATGCCAAGTTGAAACAGAGAAAGGTATCAGCGGAGATGATGAGATTTTCATAAACACAAGAATACCTATCCTCGCAAGAAAGGGAAAGGGTTCTGCTATGAAGATCCTTACTTATTAATTATTAGCTCTGTGTTGCTTGAAGTTAGGTTTCCCCTGCTCAGTTTCTCATAAAGCGGTTGGTTTCTTTTTTTCATTGCAGAGGTTTCTTTGGGATGCTTGCCGAGATCTGACTTTGATCATTTTGATGGTGGGGATAAAAACTGAGGTTTGATTGATTAAATTATCTAATCAAATATGCTCTTCCCTCTTTGAACGTGTAGTGTCAACTGCAACTTAGTTGCAAGTGCTGTGGCTTATCTTAATGTAGATTGTGCGGTCCAAGGCTCTGGATTCTTTGCTGGTGCAACTAGTCAGTTAGATGCCTTGAAGTTGGTCCAAGATCCTGATGATGTAGCCTTGACAGTTAAAGAGACATTCAAGTCTCAGAACAACATTGTGAGTAGACTCCGTCTTTGTGTTTTGTTTTTGTTGTCTCTGAAATATTGTTAACCTTCAGAAGGGTGTTTTGGTGAATGATGTATTCTTTTATTGGACTGCAGATACAGAGGCTAAGTAGAACAGATCCTAATTATCCTGTCTATCACACCGCTTTTGAATCCTATGATCATCCTTTCTTGTTCTAGTTTTCATGGTTGCTTGTAGAGGATTTGACTCTTTTGTATGCATTGTATATATCTCAGACTCAGTGGTCGAAAGAAAACATTTGTTGAAGCGTGGAAAGTGAAAGAGCTCTTTGTTAAACAAGGTTTCTGATGTGTCCATGCATCGCTGTGTAAGCACATCTAAAACTTGATGGTTTAGTGAAAGGGATTTGGATCAAAGTAAATTTGTGGCAGTGAATCTAAGGATGATTAAGTTTTTGTTAAACTTAGCAGTATAGCAGAATTTTTTATATTTTCTTGCGTTGTAATTGGTCATAAATTTTGGCTACTCGTAGATGCAGGAGCTAGACAGATATAAACAGGGTGTTGTGTGTATAGTTTTTCTAATGATTACATGCATGTAATCATTATACTGTACTAACTATTCCCCTTGCTTCTGCTTCTTCCTCTATTTATCTTGCAAATGGCACTATAATTTATGTCTAAAATATTATTACTACAAATTACTACAAGAAAACTTTCTCTTCTACTGCTTTTAGTATTTCTCTAATTTCGGTGCTCTTCTACGGTTTTTTGATACGATTACATCTGATAATAATTAATGATGTTTCTTCGTCGGTCTAAGCTGGAACATTGTAATCATGATTCATGAGTATTATAATCACGATTCATGAATCGAACAAACAGGTTCACTACATTTCAGAAATAATTGGAAACAACTCAGAGAATTATTTATATCAGTATATTATATATGTAGACGATTGATGGAGGAAAAAAGAGAGAAAGAATTAAACTTGCACAAGTAAAAAAAAGAAGAAGGCGGTTGTCAAATACAATTTTTCTCATGCAGCTAACTGAATCTCACCGAGCTCTAGCTGAGCAGCGATATCCTCAAGCTGCTTCTTCACACTCATATCAATAAGCTTCGACCCGGAGTCACCATACCGAATCGTAAACCCAGCGACAAGACTCGGATCAAGAACCGTCTTAACCCTCACGTTCTTGGCTCCGGTCAGCTTCTGAACCTGCTTCGCGATCTGAGCGAGCTGCGGCGGCTCCAGCTTCACCACCGACCTAACCTCCGCCAGCTGCGTGTCCGTTATCTTGTTGTACACAATCTCGAACTCTTTCACGATGTCCGTCACGATGTCGACCCGGTTCGCGTCGACCAGGAGGTTGAGGAAGTTGGAGGTGTGGCTCTGGAGAGAGGACGCTTTGACGATCTCGTCGATCACGAGACGCTTCTTCTCGACCTCGACGGTTGGGTTGGCGAAGAAGTTGAGCACCTGCGGGTCCGAGAAGACGTTCTCGAGCTTCTCCACGTCGGCGCTCGTGAGCTCGAGAGTGTCGTTCCTCTTCGCGACGTCCGCGAGAGCCATCGCGTAGCTTCCTGCAGCAGTGGCTGACATTCTTGCTCCGCGGCGTTTCCGCCTCTGATTCGGAGGGGTAAGGTTGTCTTTCGCAGAGGGAGAGATCCTCCGATGTGGAAAGATGAGGGAGGGAGTTTGGACTGCAGAGAGAACATAGTTTGCTGAAGAGACGCCATTGCAGAGAGAGAAGAGAGAGAGAAGAGAGAGTGGTTTGTGGTTTCTCGAAGACGAGAGGAGAAGAAGGAGGTAAGGTTTGGGGGAATTATAAACGGACGGTGGAGAGTTGTTGATGAGGAAAGATCGAGGGTAGAGAATACAAGGTTTATCTTATGTTGAGATTGCAGGAGGATGGAGAACTTGCCACGTGGAGACATCTGATAGGTAAGATATATGTGTTCCATATTAACGAGGATCGATTCCAGTTATCCAAAACTGTAATACCACAAATAATGTTGATTTATCGTATTAGCTATAACAATTTGAAACAATTGAGACTCATGTGGTCAAAAAAAAACTTTTGACCAAGTTGCTGGAGGACTCGATTAAAAATCGATTTCACCTGACCTAGTTTGGTTTCACCCGGATGAAATTAGAGAGTCTAGCACAAAATAATCGAGTCATTTACAAGCTAGTTCTTCACGCTCATCCTTTTAATCTTTTATGATCTACAAGATTCAACGAACATGGCTTTCTGATGAACATTGAACATGAGACCAAATGCATTAATTCTCATTCGTAGCACCCATGGAAGAACAAACTTGGGATATTCAAGGTACATGGAGTAAGGAGTAAGCATGATTATCCCTAGCACTCCTAATGAAGTGCTTAATCATTTTTTAATAATAAATGAATGTTAAGCACTTTATTTAAGAAACTCCAATTTTTTGTCCTCCAATGCAAGCATCCTATTTAGAGATTTTTTAAAAAAATTATGAAACATTGTGATGAGAAGATAAATATTGTGATGAGAAGATAACACGGTAAGATACATGCTTCTAGATCAATTAGACTAAACTACAATCTTACAAGACTTGAATATGCACAAACCTGAATCATGAGCCAAGAGGCAACACAGGATGTGATTAGCTCTGAAGGCATTTGAGCCTCGTTTTTTCTCTGAACCATCTTGTGAGATGAAATTGTTGTTAGCCTTAGGCTTTGATGCGTCTGAGGGAGATGGATTTTGTTGATGCTCTGTGCCGCCATTTGTATGGTATTCATGTTTGATGACCACAGAGCTTGGTAATGGCTGATGTTTGCCAACCATGTCTAAGGCTTCTTGGATCATTTTGATGGCATCTTCTCCTTCCTTTACAGATGATGCAACCTAGAACCATAGAGTGAGCAACAACTCAGCAAAACATATGTATATAAGCAAGAGAATATATGAAAGTGGCTGTGAATCATTACCTTGATAGCTGCATCCACCATTGCTTGCGCTCTTGTCTCTGAACCCCCGACAATTTCTAGCATCTCAGGCTCCATTTCCTGTCAGACAGCACATTTATAAGCTAGTTCAAGTTAATCTGAAGGCAGAGTTTCCGTTGGCAAGCAATGTTGATCCCATTACCTTCTCATCTAAAGCATGTGGGCTACTACTAGTGTTGGTTGATACTTTACCATGGAGAATAAGAGCAATCATATCACCCTGTCAAGAATCAATGTGTTAGCCATAGAATATACAGAGTATGTACTAGTCAATTCAATCTTCCCCTCTACCTAGTTCAGAGATTGATTCATGGAGAAGTCAACATTCTCAAGTGCGATAGCAGTGAAGTTCAGTGACATCACCATGTTGTGAATATTCTGCAATGATCAAAACTCAGATCCTAATTAATTAAAGCACAAAACTTTACTAATCCAACAAAGAGGATTTTCAATTTGTACACACAAATCATCAAAACAGAGGCAAAAAGTGATTGAAATGTATTTTCACAAAATTCAACCCCTAATTAACTAAAGCACAAAACTTTACTAATCTAACAAAGAAGGGTTTTCAATTATCACCTTGACTGGGTTATTGGTTGTCACTATTGTTCTTCGCGGCCGCCGCGACTGTTAGGGATTTCTTCGAGGCGGAGAAAGAAACAGATTGGCGATGGTGGAGGTTGAGGGAGACGCCGCCGAATAAGGAACGGGGTAGAGTGGATGAAGGAGAAATGAGGAGGCGCGAAGGTGATGAGAAGGAGAGGAAGGTGCGAGGAGCAGCAACCATGGATGATGTTTGCAGAAGCAGAGAAGGTCGAAACACCAAACTTCACCTCCACCCACTCATGTTTCGACAGCTGTCTCATAAGCAACGCCTTTTCTGATGCTTAATTAAGCACGGTTCTTCTCTAATTACTTCTTTTTCTTTTTTTTTTAAATCCAAAAATCATTAAGCAATCCATTAAGCACCTGGGTTAATGGTGCTCTAAGGGTGGGGATTGCCCACCATATCATTTTTTAAATCCAAAGCAATTCTTATAAAATTCAGTTATGCCCTTGTTTAAAGTGTATAAATGTACTTAGGTTAATATTTTTCATTTATGCTCCGAGTAATAACAAGTTCTAGATCCACCAACGATTGCATAATGTTTCAAAATTAATACTGTTGAAACTGGTTTTTGTTCAGTTTAAACAAGCGCATTATAGTCTCTCCATACCTCCTCATACAGTCTTCCACCTCATTAGTTAGGAAATATATGGCCAAATTTTGTGGGAAACCAAAATTTATGGGAACGGGAAGAACACACATAAAATTCTTAACGGAGTTCGGTCAATTTTGCCTAGGTCTCCAGACCCACTATAGATCTTTTATTATCAATCCGAGAAATTTTTACAAACTCTCAACTCACACCCGATCCCAAATACACTCAATAAATTACTCGTAATTTTTTAAGAAGTTATTTTTTGGAAAAAAATATATTTTTTTTCTTCTCAACAAACTCTTTATTCTTGTTCTCTCTGTGTTTTTGTTTTAGGATGATGAGCAACAACAAGATGCATCACGTATTTATAGGAAGAGCTTGAGAGGTTGGTGAATAATAGTTGTTGACAAATTTACCAAGCCTTTCTTTTTGAATTTGGTTTCACCATGTCTCCATTTTAACCAACTTCTCTCACCGTCCAACAATTAAAATGTGATTCTTTGACTTACATTCTCCACTTGAAGACTGATTTCAATTTGTCTTCACACCTTAATCAATGTAGCTGATTTTCTCAGCTTATTACTCCAACAAGCCAACTGAAGTTGCACAGAACCTCAGCTTATCATACGGCACGATTTTCGTCAGCATGTCCGCTGGATTCTTACTTCCTAGGATCTTCTCAAGCACCAACATTTCATCTTCTAATGCTGATCTGATGAAATGATATCGACGATGTATGTGCTTCGTCCGAACATGGTAAACCAGATTCTTTGCCAAATCGATGGCACTTTTACTATCACAGTACAACACACTTTTTTCTTGACCATGGCCTAGCTCTTCTAGAAATGATTGTAGCCACATCATCTCTTTTGTTACCTCCGTTACCGCAACATACTCAGCTTCACAACTTGATAGAGCTACGATTCTCTACAACTTTGAAACCCAACAAATTGTAGTACCGCCAAAAGTGTAGACATATCCGGTTGTGCTCTTCGTGCTGTCAATGTCACCTCCATTGTCAGCATCAACATATCCCTGCAATCCCATCGCAGACTTCGTGAAACATAGCGATAAACTTGGATTTCCTTTCAGATATCAGAAAATTCACTTAACGACTTCCCAATGTTCCTTTCCTGGATTGCTCATAAATCTACTGACGATTCCCACTGCATGTGCCATGTCTGGTCTTGTACATATCATCGCGTACATCAGGCTGCCTATAGAAGAAGCATATGGAACCTTATCCATATGCACCATCTCGTCATCTGTCTTTGGAGACTGTTCTCTCGATAACCGAAAATGACTTGCTAGTGGAGTACTGACTGGCTTCACATTATCCATGTTAAACCTCTTGATGAATTTCTTCACATACTCCTCTTGTGATAGCCTTATACATTCCTTGCTTCTACTGATTCTCATCCCAAGAATCTGTTTTGCTTCTCCAAGGTCTTTCATCGCAAACTCTTCTGAGAGTTTCGTCTTCAACCTATTGATCTCATGCAAGTCTGCTCCTACTATCAGCATGTCATCCACGTATAGGAGCAATATCAAGTAGGACTCTTCAAACCTCTTGAAGTAACAATAGTTGTCAGCTTCACACCTCAAGAAACCGATACCTTTTATAAAGCTGTCAAACTTCTTATAATACTGCCTTGGAGCTTGTTTTAAGCCGTACACACTCCTTTTAAGCTTGCAAACAAGGCTTTATTTTCCTTTAACCTCAAAATCTTCGGGTTGCTTCATATAAATTTCTTCATCCAAATCGCCGTGAAGAAATGCCGTCTTTACATCCATCTGCTGAAGATGCAAATCTTCTTGTGCTACCAGCCTAAGAACCGTTTTAATGGTCACCAGCTTGACTACAGGAGAAAAGATTTCAGTGTAGTCGATGCCTTTTTTTTGTTGGAATCCCTTTACAACAAGCCTCGCCTTATAGCGTTTACTCCCATCAGGTTCTTCTTTTATTTGGTAGACCCATTTGTTATGCAATGCCTTTTTATTCTTAGGAAAATCTGCTAACTCCCATGTGTGATTGGATAACAACGAGTCCATCTCGTCGTTCATTGCAAGCTCCCACTTGATCGACTCATCAACTTGCATAGCCTCTTCATAACATTCAGGCTCGCCTCAATCTGTGAGCAGAACGTAGTTGAGCGATGGAGAAAATCTTACAGGCTTTCTGATGATTTTACTTGATCGTCGTAACTAAGTGACTGGTGTATATAGGACCACTTCAGAATCATTACTCTCTTCAGCCTCACCACTCTCTTCTTGAGAGATTTCTTCTTCTGTTGTTGCGGTATCCTGTTGCAATTCCGATGTCAGGATATCATCTAAGTCAACAATTCCAGGCTCTTTTCTCTGCGAGCTTTCTTTTAGCTTATCCTTGTACAATACTTCTTCGTTGAACACAACATTCTTGCTGCGGAAGATCTTTCGATTTTCATCATCCCAAAACCGGTAACCAAACTCCTCGTTACCATAACCGATGAAGTAACACTTCTTAGACTTGGAGTTAAGTTTACTTCTTGCATCATCATCAACGTGAACATAAGCTAAGGATCCAAACACCTTTAGGTAAGAAAGATTTACTTTCTTTCCACTCCAAACTTCTTCAGGGATTTTAAATCCCAACGGTACAGACGGTCCTCTGTTTATTAATAAGTTTGCGTTATTAATTGCATCTGCCCAGAACATCTTCGGCAATCCACAATGCAATCTCATGCTCTTTGCACGCTCATTCAAGGTTCGGTTCATCATTTCCGCTATTCCATTTTGTTGAGGCGTTCCAGGAATAGTCATCTCCATCTTAATTCCACTATCAGCACTATATCTCTTGAATTCCTTGCTGATATATTCACCACCATTATCAGACCTTAAACACTTCAACTTGAGATTCGTCTCAGTCTCAACCATGGCTTTCCATCTTTTGAAAACTGAAAACACTTCATGTTTGTTCTTCATGAAGTAAACCTACACCTTCCTTGTGGAGTCATCAATAAAGGTCACATAGTAGTATGAACCTCCCGGCGATGCAACAGGAGAGGGCCCCCACCCGTCATTGTGCACCAACTCCAACTTCTAAGATTTTGGCTCTCTTCCTCCTTTAGAGAAACTAGCCCGTTTCTGCTTTCCAAGAATGCAACTTTCACACATCTGATGATCCACCGTCTTCAGATCCGGAAGAGCGCCATTTTCTATCATGAGTTTCATCCCTTTCTCACTCATGTGCACCCACCTACAATGCCACAACTTGGTCTGTTTGGCATTCTCGACAACAACAATAGTATCTTGATAACTCGTCGTCATATAAAGAGTGTCTCTTTTATGACCTCTTGCCACCACCATAGAACCTTTCTTGACCCTCCAGGCTCCACCACTAAAGTTGACATCGTGCTCCGTATCATCAAGTTGACCTAATGAGATCAGATTTCACATCAACTTTGGCACAAATCTAACCTTCGTAATCTTCCATACACATCTGTCTGACATTTTTAGGTTAATATCTCCAATAAACTATGTCCAAAGATAATCCATCAGTAAGATATACCTTTATGTAATTTCCCACAACATAATTCTGTGGTTACTTCGACAAAATGAAAGGCATGGAGCGTTGTCAACCCAGCGTTGGTCAGTCTTACTTGTTCCATCAGCAGTCACTCAATTTGTTAATGTATATGTCAAGTCGTATATAATTAGTCTCTATATACTGTATAGATGTTTGAATTTCAAGTTACTTCATTTGCTGATCAATGCATCTCGTTTTATTCCACCACACTGAGTTGTCCGTATGTGTGCATGAGTTGTTTATGTTTGTCTGTATGTGTGCAAGAGAAATCATGAGTATTGTAAATGCAAGTCACAATTTTTTTTTAAAGAAACTTTGTTAATGTAGTGAGAGCGACAAAAACAAGTGCAGAAAGTAAAAACGCACTAAGTTTGTTAACGGGGTTCGTTTCCTACATCCCCGGGACCTCGTCAAAATTTCATTGACTTAGAATAAGGAGCAACCTACAATTGCTATATGGTACAACACACACACTAGTGTTTACCTCTCTTTTCTAAGAAACAATCTACAAAGATTAGGAATAAAGCACGCATGCATGAATCCCATCCGGCTCACCGGAGCACACTGTCTTCTACAGCTGCAATCTTCAGAGACCTCTTCAATGAAACTACCTTGCTAAATTCCCCATGAGTCTAGGCTTCAATCTTTCACTTCTCGAAAGTACTTCACCAAGTACGTCAGCACCCAACGCACACCAAGGACACAAAACGCTTGATCCTCCAAGCACACACACAGCTCACCACGAGCTACACACGAAGCTACACACGAGCTCCACACGATGGCTAACTCCATCACACGAATTGCCAACACCAAGGACACCAAACTAAGTTCACATCAGACTCCATCGACAACTACTACAGACCCTGCTTCGACACCAAGCAGATACACCAATATACAATGAGATCCTCTTACTCTTCTATACAAGATCTGGCTTTCTCATAAGGCACTTCTCTCCTTATATAGCAGACTAGAACTTGCTCTCCACGTCTTTAACTTAATCTCCAAGTCTTCCAAATACACTTATGGCAACTTTCCATTATCTTTATTGGAAAACTTCACCTTCAAGCAAACTCCTTTTGCTTTATGGAAAGCGTCCATATATCTTCAAGCACATATCATCTTTCCTTTTCTAACTCAGAAAGTCCACGAATATCAATAAACCCGAACTCCCATTCAGCTCCATCTTCATGCCACACGCATGTACTACCTCCTGCAGTACTTCACGAACTGATACAGAACATCTCTCGAATCTGCATCTTCAATCTCCCATTTTTTGACTATGCATGTGCACTCATCATAACTGGTTTGAAAACCACGTCTTCAATCTCCCCCTATGAGTCACATCATGGTCAAAAACCAATTCGAAGATCAGCACCTTCCAAATCTATGAAGAAATCACATCACGCCATCTTCATCAATCTTCATTCAAACTTTGTTCTACTTCCTCTACAAGTTTATGTCCTCACTCTCCCAGATCACACCAGTAACTTAGGTGACCCGCTCTGATACCAATTGTTAATGTAGTGAGAGCGACAAAAACAGGTGCAGAAAGTAAAAACGCACTAAGTTTGTTAACGGGGTTCGTTTCCTACATCCCCGGGACCTCGTCCAAATTTCATTGACTTAGAATAAGGAGAAACCTACAATTGCTATATGGTACAACACACACACTAGTGTTTACCACTCTTTTCTAAGAAACCATCTACAAAGATTAGGAATAAAGCACGCATGCATGAATCCCATCCGGCTCACCGGAGCACACTGTCTTCTACAGCTGCAATCTTCAGAGACCTCTTCAATGAAGCTGCCTTGCTAAACTCCCCATGAGTCTAGGCTTCAATCTTTTACTTCTCGAAAGTACTTCACCAAGTACGTCAGCACCCAACGCACACCAGTGACACAAAACGCTTGATCCTCCAAGCACACACACAGCTCACCACGAGCTACACACGAACTCCACACGATGGCTAACTCCATCACACAAAGTGCCAACACCAAGGACACCAAACTAAGTTCACATCAGACTCCATCGACAACTACTACAGACACTGCTTCGACACCAAGCAGATACACCAATATACAATGAGATCATCTTACTCTTCTATACAAGATCTGGCTTTCTCATAAGGCACGTCTCTCCTTATATAGCATACTAGAACTTGCTCTACATGTTTTTAACTTAATCTCCAAGTCTTCCAAATACATTTATGGCAACTTTTCATTATTTTTATTGGAAAACTTCACCTTCAAGCAAACTCCTTTTGCTTTATGGAAAACGTCCATATGTCTTCAAGCACATATCATCTTTCCTTTTCTAACTCAGGAAGCCCACGATCATCAATAAACCCGAACTCCCATTCAGCTCCATCTTCATGCCACACGTCTGTACTACCTCCTGCAGTACTTCACGAACGCATGTACTACCTCCTGCAGTACTTCACGAACTGATACATAACATCTCTCGAATCTGCATCTTCAAACTTTGATTAAGAAACTCCCAATGGAGCTCAAAAATTAGATGATTCTTAGCTAAATTTTTTAACTAAAATTTATTATTTTAATAGTCATTAAGAAAACTAATAGAATTCTAGGGATAATCATGTTCTTAGAGCATCTAAAAAAAAAACCTCATTTTGAGGGTGGAAAATCTTTAAAATAAAAATTTGAAGGTGGAATATTCCACAAGAAAAACCTCAAATATATCTTTGAAACTTTACGTAATTTACACTTTAATCTTTAATTCTAATATAAATTAATCATAGTCCTTAAATTTTATATAGACAGATATCATATACACATTAAAAATATGAAACTCAATATTTATAAATGCATTTTATTATAACACAAAAATACATAGTAAGACCATCTCCATCGGGGCCTTTAATGAGGTTCATAGCCGAGCCTCTTACCCAATTTGTATTAAAAAGTAATAAAAATAAATGGGCTGGTAAGAAGTGCCTCTTAAATAATGATCTGAAGAGGTGAGTCCTAAATGACGTGGCACCTCAAAACACGTCGTTTTGCTTTTGTGCGGAGAAGGAGACGAAACCTTCTTCCCCCATATCTCTTCGATCTCCCCAGGTCCCTCCTTTTTGCTTTCCACCTGAAAACTCAATCTCGCTGGCCATTTGGATCCTCAAAATTCTCCGATCCAATCTCGCTCCATCTCCCTTCAGATCTTAAACCCTAAAAATCGATCACTCATGGCGATTAGGGTTACCTTCACATACTCCAGCTACGTCGCCCAGAACATCGCTTCCTCCGCCGCGGCTAGCATCGTCGGCAGCACCGGAGACGTCCGATCATGCTTCAATTACTATCTCCCAGGATCTTCAACCACGATGCTTCGATTACTATTCTTTGCCAAATCGATGGCACTTTTACTATCACAGTACAACACACTTTTTCTTGACCATGGCCTAGCTCTTCTAGAAATGATTGTAGCCACATCATCTCTTTTGTTACCTCCGTTACCGCAACATACTCAGCTTCACAACTTTATAGAGCTACGATTCTCTACAACTTTGAAACCCAACAAATTGTAGTACCGCCAAAAGTGTAGACATATCCGGTTGTGCTCTCCGTGCTATCAATGTCACCTCCATTGTCAGCATCAACATATCCCTGCAATCCCATCGCAGACTTCGTGAAACATAGCGATAAACTTGGATTTCCTTTCAGATATCTGAAAATCCACTTAACGACTTCCCAATGTTCCTTTCCTGGATTGCTCATAAATCTACTGACGACTCCCACTGCATGTGCCATGTCTGGTCTTGTACATATCATCGCGTACATCAGGCTGCCTATAGAAGAAGCATATGGAACCTTATCCATATGCGCCATCTCGTCATCTGTCTTTGGAGACTGTTCTCTGGATAACCGAAAATGACTTGCCAGTGGAGTACTGATTGGCTTCACATTATCCATGTTAAACCTCTTGATGAATTTCTTCACATACTCCTCTTGTGATAGCCTTATACATTCCTTGCTTCTACTGATTCTCATCCCAAGAATCTGTTTTGCTTCTCCAAGGTCTTTCATCCCAAACTTTTCTGAGAGTTTCGTCTTCAACCTATTGATCTCATGCAAGTCTGCTCCTACTATCAGCATGTCATCCACGTATAGGAGCAATATCAAGTAGGACTCTTCAAACCTCTTGAAGTAACAATAGTTGTCAGCTTCACACCTCAAGAAACCGATACCTTTTATAAAGCTGTCAAACTTCTTATAATACTGCCTTGGAGCTTGTTTTAAGCCGTACAAACTCCTTTTAAGCTTGCAAACAAGGCTTTATTTTCCTTTAACCTCAAAATCTTCGGGTTGCTTCATATAAATTTCTTCATCCAAATCGCCGTGAAGAAATTCCGTCTTTACATCCATCTGCTGAAGATGCAAATCTTCTTGTGCTACCAGCCTAAGAACCGTTTAAATGGTCACCAGCTTGACTACAGGAGAAAAGATTTCAGTGTAGTCGATGCCTTCTTTTTGTTGGAATCCCTTCACAACAAGCCTCGCCTTATAGCGTTTACTCCCATCAGGTTCTTCTTTTATTCGGTAGACCCATTTGTTATGCAATGCCTTTTTATTCTTAGGAAAATCTGCTAACTCCCATGTGTGATTGGATAACAACGAGTCCATCTCGTCGTTCATTGCAAGCTCCCACTTGATCGACTCATCAACTTGCATAGCCTCTTCATAACATTCAGGCTCGCCTCAATCTGTGAGCAGAACGTAGTTGAGCGATGGAGAAAATCTTACAGGCTTTCTGATGATTTTACTTGATCGTCGTTACTAAGTGACTGGTGTATATAGGACCACTTCAGAATCATTACTCTCTTCAGCCTCACCACTCTCTTCTTGAGAGATTTCTTCTTCTGTTGTTGCGGTATCCTGTTGCAATTCCGATGTCAGGATATCATCTAAGTCAACAATTCCAGGCTCTTTTCTCTGCGAGCTTTCTTTTAGCTTATCCTTGTACAATACTTCTTCGTTGAACACAACATTCTTGCTGCGGAAGATCTTTCGATTTTCATCATCCCAAAACCTGTAACCAAACTCCTCGTTACCATAACCGATGAAGTAACACTTCTTAGACTTGGAGTTAAGTTTACTTCTTGCATCATCATCAACGTGAACATAAGCTAAGGATCCAAACACCTTTAGGTAAGAAAGATTTACTTTCTTTCCACTCCAAACTTCTTCAGGGATCTTAAATCCCAACGGTACAGACGGTCCTCTGTTTATTAATAAGTTTGCGTTATTAATTGCATCTGCCCAGAACATCTTCGGCAATCCACAATGTAATCTCATGCTCTTTGCACGCTCATTCAAGGTTCGGTTCATCATTTCCGCTATTCCATTGTGTTGAGGCGTTCCAGAAATAGTCATCTCCATCTTAATTCCACTATCAGCACAATATCTCTTGAATTCCTTGCTGATATATTCACCACCATTATCAGACCTTAAACACTTCAACTTGAGATTCGTCTCAGTCTCAACCATGGCTTTCCATCTTTTGAAAACTGAAAACACTTCATGTTTGTTCTTCATGAAGTAAACCTACGGCTTCCTTGTGGAGTCATCAATAAAGGTCACATAGTATTATGAACCTCCCAGCGATGCAACAGGAGAGGGCCCCCACCCGTCATTGTGCACCAACTCCAACTTCTCAGATTTTGGCTCTCTTCCTCCATTAGAGAAACTAGCCTGTTTCTGCTTTCCAAGAATGCAACTTTCACACATCTGATGATCCACCGTCTTCAGATCCGGAAGAGCGCCATTTTCTATCATGAGTTTCATCCCTTTCTCACTCATGTGCCCCCACCTACAATGCCACAACTTGGTCTGTTTGGCATTCTCGACAACAACAATAGTATCTTGATAACTCGTCGTCATATAAAGAGTGCCTCTTTTATGACCTCTTGCCACCACCATAGAACCTTTCTTGACCCTCCAGGCTCCACCACCAAAGTTGACATCGTGCTCCGTATCATCAAGTTGACCTAACGAGATCAGATTTCACATCAACTTTGGCACATATCTAACCTTCGTAATCTTCCATACACATCTGTCTGACATTTTTAGGTTGATATCTCCAATAAACTATGTCCAAAGATAATCCATCAGTAAGATATACCTTTCTGTAATTTCCCACAACATAATTCCGTGGTTACTTCGACAAAATGAAAGGCATGGAGCGTTGTCAACCCAGCGTTGGTCAGTCTTACTTGTTCCATCAGCAGTCACTCAATTTGTTAATGTATATGTCAAGTCGTATATAATTAGTCTCTATATACTGTATAGATGTTTGACTTTCAAGTTACTTCATTTGCTGATCAATGCATCTCGTTTTATTCCACCACACTGAGTTGTCCGTATGTGTGCATGAGTTGTTTATGTTTGTCTGTATGTGTGCAAGAGAAATCATGAGTATTGTAAATGCAAGTCACAATTTTTTTTAAAGAAACTTTGTTAATGTAGTGAGAGCGACAAAAACAAGTGCAGAAAGTAAAAACGCACTAAGTTTGTTAACGGGGTTCGTTTCCTACATCCCCGGGACCTCGTCAAAATCTCATTGACTTAGAATAAGGAGCAACCTACAATTGCTATATGGTACAACACACACACTAGTGTTTACCACTCTTTTCTAAGAAACAATCTACAAAGATTAGGAATAAAGCACGCATGCATGAATCCCATCCGGCTCACCGGAGCACACTGTCTTCTACAGCTGCAATCTTCAGAGACCTCTTCAATGAAACTGCCTTGCTAAATTCCCCATGAGTCTAGGCTTCAATCTTTCACTTCTCGAAAGTACTTCACCAAGTACGTCAGCACACAACACACACCAAGGACACAAAACGCTTGATCCTCTAAGCACACACACAGCTCACCACGAGCTACACACGAAGCTACACACGAGCTCCACCAGATGGCTAACTCCATCACACAAATCGCCAACACCAAGGACACTAAACTAAGTTCACATCAGACTCCATCGACAACTACTACAGACACTGCTTCGACACCAAGCAGATACACCAATATACAATGAGATCCTCTTACTCTTCTATACAAGATCTGGCTTTCTCATAAGGCACTTCTCTCCTTATATAGCAGACTAGAACTTGCTCTCCACGTCTTTAACTTAATCTCCAAGTCTTCCAAATACACTTATGGCAACTTTTCATTATCTTTATTGGAAAACTTCACCTTCAAGCAAACTCCTTTTGCTTTATGGAAAACGTCCATATGTCTTCAAGCACATATCATCTTTCCTTTTCTAACTCAGAAAGTCCACGATCATCAATAAACCCAAACTACCATTCAGCTCCATCTTCATGCCACACGCATGTACTACCTCCTGCAGTACTTCACGAACGCCTGTACTACCTCCTGCAGTACTTCACGAACTGATACAGAACATCTCTCGAATCTGCATCTTCAATCTCCCCCTTTCTGACTATGCATGTGCACTCATCATAACTGGTTTGAAAACCACGTCTTCAATCTCCTCCTATGAGTCACATCATGGTCAAAAACCAATTCGAAGATCAGCATCTTCCAAATCTATGAAGAAATCCCATCACGCCATCTTCATCAATCTTCAATCAAACTTTGTTCTACTTCCTCTACAAGTTTATGTCCTCACTCTCCCAGATCACACCAGTAACTTAGGTGACCCGCTCTGATACCAATTGTTAATGTAGTGAGAGCGACAAAAACAGGTGCAGAAAGTAAAAACGCACTAAGTTTGTTAACGGGGTTCGTTTCCTACATCCCCGGGACCTCGTCCAAATTTCATTGACTTAGAATAAGGAGAAACCTACAATTGCTATATGGTACAACACACACACTAGTGTTTACCACTCTTTTCTAAGAAACCATCTACAAAGATTAGGAATAAAGCACGCATGCATGAATCCCATCCGGCTCACCGGAGCACACTGTCTTCTACAGCTGCAATCTTCAGAGACCTCTTCAATGAAACTGCCTTGCTAAACTCCCCATGAGTCTAGGCTTCAATATTTCACTTCTCGAAAGTACTTCACCAAGTACGTCAGCACCCAACACACACCAGTGACACAAAACGCTTGATCCTCCAAGCACACACACAGCTCACCACGAGCTACACACGAAGCTACACACGAACTCCACACGATGGCTAACTCCATCACACAAAGCGCCAACACCAAGGACATCAAACTAAGTTCACATCAGACTCCATCGACAACTACTACAGACACTGCTTCGACACCAAGCAGATACACCAATATACAATGAGATCATCTTACTCTTCTATACAAGATCTGGCTTTCTCATAAGGCACGTCTCTCCTTATATAGCAGACTAGAACTTGCTCTCCATGTTTTTAACTTAATCTCCAAGTCTTCCAAATACACTTATGACAACTTTCCATTATCTTTATTGGAAAACTTCACCTTCAAGCAAACTCCTTTTGCTTTATGGAAAACGTCCATATGTCTTCAAGCACATATCATCTTTCCTTTTCTAACTCAGGAAGCCCACGATCATCAATAAACCCGAACTTCCATTCAGCTCCATCTTCATGCCACACGTCTGTACTACCTCATGCAGTACTTCACGAACGCATGTACTACCTCCTGCAGTACTTCACGAACTGATACAGAACATCTCTCGAATCTGCATCTTCAAACTTTGATTAAGAAACTCCCAATGGAGCTCAAAAATTAGATGATTCTTAGCTAAAATTTTTAACTAAAATTTATTATTTTAATAGTCATTAAGAAAACTAATGGAATTCTAGGGATAATCATGTTCTTAGAGCATCTCCAAAAAAAGAACCTCATTTTGAGGGTGGAGAATCTTTAAAATAAAAATTTGAAGGTGGAGTATTCCACAAGAAAAACCTCAAATATATCTTTGAAACTTTACGTAATTTACACTTTAATCCTTAATTCTAATATAAATTAATCATAGTCCTTAAATTTTATATAGACAGATATCATATACACATTAAAAATATGAAACTCAATATTTATAAATACATTTTATTATAACACAAAAATACATAGTAAGACCATCTCCATCGGGGCCTTTAATGAGGTTCATAGCCGAGCCTCTTACCCAATTTGTATTAAAAAAGTAATAAAAATAAATGGGCTGGTAAGAAGTGTCTCTTAAATAATGATCTGAAGAGGTGAGTCCTAAATGACGTGGCACCTCAAAACACGTCGTTTTGCTTTTGTGCGGAGAAGGAGACGAAACCTTCTTCCCCCATATCTCTTCGATCTCCCCAGGTCCCTTCTTTTTGCTTTCCACCTGAAAACTCAATCTCGCCGGCCATTTGGATCCTTAAAATTCCCCGATCCGATCTCGCTCCATCTCCCTTCAGATCTTAAACCCTAAAAATCGATCACTCATGGTGATTAGGGTTACCTTCACATACTCCAGCTACGTCGCCCAGAACATCGCTTCCTCCGCCGCGGCTAGCGTCGGCGGCGGCACCGGAGATGTCCGATCATGCTTCAATTACTATCTCCCAGGATCTTCAACCATGATGCTTCGATTACTGTCTTCCAGGATCTTCAACCACCATCACTAGGGAGCTGCTCGAGGAAGGAAGCAAGAGCCTGCTCGTGTCCGGGATGATCCCGTCATGAAGCTAACCGGAGCTCACTTTTCAATAATCATAATTTTATTTTTCATAATTTCCTAAGAACTCTATTTTGGATTTCACCAATGGACATACAAAAACTTGAAACTTCTTAGCTTTTTAAAATTAATTTGATTAATTCTGGAAAAATGCTTAGAACCCCACTTGAAGGGTTCAGCAATAGAGTTGCTCTAATAATATAAAATCCACACAAATTCATAACAAAAATACAAATTACTCACTATTGTTATTTCCATATATGATCAATTAACCCATTTGGAAGTAAAAATGAGTCTCTTGATAATATATTATATTTTATTTAATATTATATTTAATGTGTATATATATATATAAATATAAGATTTAGTTGAATATTTAAGTGAAATATGGTTATAAAGATTAAAGTGATAAAAAATAATACTAAGACAATTATATGTAAGTTACAAATTATAAGAATTAAATTGAAAATAAATAGTATTTTGAAGACTAGTGAGGTTTCACTGTTCAAATCCTCAAAATTTGAAAGTTTGAAGCTCTCTTGAAAAACCAAAAACCTCAAAATTTGAGGGTTTGAGGCTTCATGGAGATGCTCTTAGCTAATGAGATATGGACAAGAGACGACATCAAAGGCTAACTTCATCAATGTGAACTCCTCTAAAGTCATGTCAAAACTCATGAACACATAGGTATTGTTCTTATCAATCCGAGCTGTATGATACAAAATACCGTTGAAGGAAAATTATGCTTTATCCAAGGAATCAGTTTTGTTTTTTTCCTTTTCTCATCAGTTTGATTTTGTCTTAGTGGATGAATAAATATGTTGTAACTTAAAGGGAAATTGGGTGGTATAACACCAAAAAAATCCCTTATAAAAAAAAGAAAATGTAGTGACTTCTTCTTTTTTTAGGAAGCTAATTATATTTATGAAAATTTAATGATCCAACCAAAAAATTGGTTCTGTATTTTTAACCTGACCATTAGATTCGTCAATTGTTTTATACCCAAAAAGACTCTTGCTATCCGAAGGTGTTCGGTTCAGTGGTCGGGTAGCGAATTGAATGCAGACGCTTTCATTAGGTGATTTGTATCATAAACCAGAAACAAAATATTAGAGATATGTTGGGCCGGAAGATATGTATCTTACGGACCAAGTCTGTGAAGCCCGTGAAACCCATGAAGACCCTCAAAACTAAAAGGAAAGACTTGAAGATCAAGTTAATCTCAAGATATTATTAGCATATTTACATTAACGTTTAGGAAATTTATCAAGCTATTCTTAGCATATTTACATTAACGTTTAGGAAAGTTATCACTATCTAGTATTAACATTATGTTAATGTTACTACTATATATATGCATCTTGTATTCTCTTATCAAACACAACACTATAATATATTCATATTCTATATACTTTACATGGTATCAGAGCATTCGATTCTTAGGGATCTGTTATAAAGCTTCCGCAAGTTAAGCTTTGAAGATGTTAACCATTGGTGGTGTTGACGATGGCAAAGAAGGTGGTGATGATGATCCAGACGAAGACGTCTTGACGTCAAGTTCACTCACGTTTTTTAGTTACTTTCTAATTATATTATAGAGTTTTGGTTTGGACTTTATCTAGCTTTAAGTCAAAGGGATTTTTATTTTCTTTCTTTTTAATATTTTAGTTTGGTTTTGGTGAGTGCAAGAATTACAAAGAGATTCAAAGGTTTATGTCTTTTTCCATGGGATCAGGGTTTTCACAAATTTTTATGAGATTTATTCTATAGTTTAGAATATTTCAAAGTGTTATTTTCTCATAGTTTGAGATTTATTGGTTATAGTTTAACTATTACGGGGGAGTTCTAGTTGAACGCTCAAATTTCTTAGGTCAGTTATTTTTTAGTCCAATGTATGGACTGTCCAGGTTATAGGACGATCGTTTTTGGAGCTGCAGTTGCGTCCACGGGATGTATTCCCATTGTCAAGACCAAAGAAGAGCTGAAGTTTTCATCCTCCTTGTCTAAGTTGAAGTTCATTCCCGAAGGAATGATTTGTTTTCCTTAATATAGTGTCCACGACATACGTGGTCTGCTTTGTGGTTGCAGATTTGCGTGTTGCATCGCACGTTTGTCGTGCAGAGGAGTATTAGAGATATGTCGGGCCGGAAGTTTATTCCCTCATTGTCTAAATCGAAGTTTATTCCCGAAGGAATCTACTGATTTGTTTTCCTCGACATAGTGTCCACGACATACGTGGTCTGCTTTGTGATTGCAGATTTGCGTGTTGCATCCCACGTTTGTCGTGCGGGGGAGTATTAGAGATATGTTGGGCCGGAAGATATGTATCTTACAGACCAAGTCTGTGAAGCCCGTGAAACCCATGAAGACTCTCAAGACTAAAAGGAAAGACTTGAAGATCAAGTTAATCTCAAGATATTCTTAGCATATTTACATTAACGTTTAGGAAATTTATCAAGATATTCTTAGCATATTTACATTAACGTTTAGGAAAATTATCACTATCTAGTATTAACATTATGTTAATGTTAGTATTATATATATGCATTTTGTATTCTCTTATCAAACACAACACTATAATATATTCATATTCTATATACTTTACACAAAAGGATGCAAATTAAAGAAGTCTCGAAGGTCCATCTACTAAATGATGTAATCATAACCCTCTTGAACTGAAGTAACACAAGCTGTTGTAACGTTTCTTACCTTTTTTTTACATTCATTCAAAAACAAAAGCAAAAACAAAAAGCTCCCATTTCTTACTGCAGTTTCTGAGGAGTGAGGACGAAGACGAAGAATGAAAGCTGAGCGAATGCAACCAACACTGAAAACACTGCCTAAGAAATCAACGCGAGTTCTAACTATTTTCTGTATCTTGTATGTCCGCTAAAGCATTTGGAGCCAATGGCTTGGCAATCTCTATGATTCCTTCAAGCATCTGCACTACTTTCCCCATAGACGGCCTCCGAGACGGATGCTTTTGTATGCACCAGAAACTGACCTGAACCATCCTCTTTACTTGCTCCATATCGACTGTTTCATCTGTCTGAAGACATTTGTCCAATATTACTTCAATATTACCCTTCTCGAACTCCTCGTACGCCCACTCTGAGAATTTCCTATGGTTTGTTTCGTCCGAGACTTCAAAATTTCTTCTTCCGCTCACAATCTCTAACAGAACCATTCCATAGCTGTAGACATCAGAGTTCGAAGTTATCGGAAGGTTCGCAATCCATTCTGGTGCTAGATATCCCCTTGTTCCTCTTACAAAACTCATGTTCCAGTATCTCTTGTCGCTTGGCATGAGTTTAGCAAGTCCAAAATCCGACACTTTAGCATTAAAGTTTTCATCCAAGAGAATGTTCTCAGGTTTAATATCGCAGTGTACAATGCAATTAGAACACTCCTCATGGAGGTAAAGAATCGCCTTAGCGGTTCCAATGGCGATAGAAAACCGATACTGCCAATTCAACAATCTCCCAGAATCTGCCGCGAAAAGGAAGCTGTCGAGCGACCCATTTTTCATAAACTCATAGACAAGAAGCCTGTGGCGTCCTTGGGAGCAGAAACCTATCAATCTGACCAGATTCAAGTGATGTGTGCTTCCTATGGTGGCCACCTCTGTCCTAAACTGCTTCTCTCCTTGCTCTATCCCCTCTAATCTTTTCACGGCAACCACGGTCCTGTTAACGAGCATGCCTTTGTACACAGCGCCAAAACCTCCAGCACCAAGCTTTTCCTTGAAACCTTTTGTGCAACGCTGCAGCTCCTTGTAAGAGAACCTCATGGGTGCACTCGACGCGTACTCAAGTAAAGTGTGGTGAGATGACAAAGCTCCAAACTTAAAACTATTTCTCCAGCAGCAGCACCACAAAGCTCCCACTATGGCAACCAAACAAAAAGCCGTGGCTATAACAGCCAGAGCTATGATCAACGCTTGTATTAGCGACCGTTCATCATGTTTCTTCACCGTTGAGTATGGTAAAACTGGTTTACAAACCTTTAAAGAAGAGGTACTAGGAACCGAAGGGCTTGTATAACCAGAAACCAAACCGGATAGCTTTTGAAAACAAACACCAGATCCATCAGCCATTAAAACCGAAGCAAAACATAAACTATCAGCAAGACAATTAGCACGGCAGGCCTCTGTCCCCAGAGTGAAACGTTGAGTAGACAATTCAGGTGCGTACGTCAAGAACCTAGTGTTGTTTAATTCAAGCATGCCTTCGTTACCACGACAATCCTCAAGCTCCACTTTTCTCCTACACCCTTTTCTCATGTCATTCACGTCAATAGGAACAAAATTCTCCGAGGGACAATCGCATGTCGGAACAAAACCATCGTATCTACAAATCCCAAAGTCCCCACAGAAACCAAAGACTTGACACTGGTCCGCAACAGCAACCCAAGTCTGTGTCTGAATCTCACCACCTTTAGAGACACTAAAGATTCTCAAGTTTCCATCTTCCTCCAGCTTCAAAAACCTAAACACACCCTCTCCTTCTCCGTAGTCATCGCTTCGAACAGAAACCACAACGAGGACGCCGCTAGAGTCGTAAATAGACGCCACTCCGTTACGTTCCAATACAAAAGTTGGCGACGAGAGATTTGAACTTGAATTATTAAGCTCTTGACTCCAGTAAACTGTACTATTGTTCCACTTAAGATTCAGAGTACCTTCTTCCGTAAGCTGAAACGAGTAAGAACGTGATCGGAGAGACATACCGACGGTGAAACGCTGTGTCGGGACGATGACGTTGCTCGGGTGAGCAAAGGAAGACCAGACTGTCGTGTTCCTGTGACTCAGAAGGACGAGGTTTCCAGAATCGTCGAGAGAGGCGGAAGTGACTCCTTTGTTTTTGCTGCCGGAGTCCCAAACAGAAGCGCCGGTGGAGTTAACGAGGCGGAGGGAGCCAGAACGGAGGAGACGGAGAGATCCACCGGAGTCCACGGTTCCGGGTGACCAGATAGGAACGGTGTTGGAAAACAAGACGGCGGAGAGGAAAGAGCCGGGAGTTGCTGCGGGGATGAAGGAAACAGAGAAGACGGAGTTTGGAGAATACCATGACTGGTTGCGATCTGAAGCGTGAAGAGTAGATCCGAGTGGTATTGAGAGAGAAGAAGAAAAATCGATACCAAGAAGAAAAAGAAGAAGAAGAGATGTCAATGTCATGTCCATTGTTGTGCAGTACTTTCCTCTGTCGCACTCTCACTTTCTATGTAGCAAACTAGCAACCAACAATAGAATGTTAAAGAAGGTCGCGCGCGTAAGTAGTCTTTAGCCTTTAGAATTTTTTTGTATAGTTTTAACTTTTATATATTATAAAGTTTTATGGTGTGTTAAAAAAAAAAAGTTGCCTTTAGAATTTTTTTGTATAGTTTTAACTTTTATATATTATAAAGTTTTATGGTGTGTAAAAAAAAAAAGTTTTATGGTGTGAAGTTTCTTACTGACCACTGGGACCAAAACCACGTTAAAATAAACGATGTTGTCAATCTTTTCTTAAAGAAAAAAAAACAATTGCTAAATAGACGAGTAATATCGTGAGGCCCTAAAAGCTGAATTATTAGGTGAAGATTGGCTTCTAAAAGCTGAATGATTAGGTATTACAAAAGGTGAAGACTGGTTTCTTTTTTTTTTATAAAGAAGATTGGCTTTTCCCTTGTATGATTTGTAACGAGAAATTTTTAAATGTTTTTTTTTATTATCTAGAGGTTCTGGGGACAAGGTCCATAATCCCACAGATCCGGAATCCGGCGGGCACTGATACCATGGAGACAAGATCCATGGCGTAAAGTATTCTTCCCACGGTGGATCGAACCCAGAAGCGCAACAACACCAACACATGCGTTTAAACCAACTGGACTACCACCACCATCGTAATTTTTAAATGTTGATAAACAACATTTTTTTTTAAAAAAGAAAAATTTAAATGTTGATAAACAACAATTTTTAAACGTTTGAAATCTCACCTTACAGTTGTTTACATTTATTTGTCTTTGCTTTAAACATTTTTGGTTCTTTTTTTTCTTTGCATATAGTTTGTTTTTAGGTCGATTTTCTGTAAATAATTCTTCTTTTATCAATCAATTTGATATTTATACCCAAAAAGCCTTTGTGTAACCTTTTATAAGGTGACCAGCTATAATCGCAATCAGAGATTAGTATGTACATAATAAGATATTCTTGCCGATTCATTATAAATGTTGTTTAAGATTTTTACGCACAAATTAGTAAAATGATTAAATTTTCTATTTTACTCTTACTTAATGTACCATTATATATGATTTTATTAATTAAATAATGATCAATTTATTGTTCCATTAGTTTTTTTTAATACTGGATTTGTATATATCAAAATAAAAGAGTTACATAATGGTGAAGAATGTCATCTACACACGGAAAAATCTAACAAAAGATTAATATAGTGAAAGATAATTGACAAACCATAATGATTGAAGGCTGAACAGTAGTATCAGTAAAATACCATATGATAGCCTCACAATAAAAAGCAAGAGAATAAAGACTGCTCCCAACCAAAAAACAGCGAAGCTTAGAAACATAGCAACAAGCCTGAGTTTGAGACTGCTTCCTTCGTGAGCTCAAAAACCAGCATGGAAACCTGAGAAGACTTATGTTAGGTTATTAATCTTATTATAAAATTTGGTTTTTCAAAGTTGTTAATTATAATATGATTGTGATATGTGTCAATAAATTTTAAAGATTATTTATACATTAAAAATGAATCTTTATTACTGTAAGTTTAACAGTTATAATTGTAATATATTGAGATTCAATACATAGGATCAGTTTACACTTTACTCCTATGAGTCCGATATTAAACTAGGAATAATGGTGGGTTTTGAATTCGAGAGCTGAGTGATGTGAATAACAAGTAAAAAGTTCAAGTAAAGGATTCAATTTGGAAAGAGCTAATCTAGAGTAAATTACGAGTACTTCCAAATCAAAACCGAGCAATTATTAAGGCTCAATACAGCTCTATCTAGAACTCAATAGAACAACACACTGCCGTGTAACTGTTTCTTTCACCAATCAGATTCAGCGCCTAAGATGTCGCTTGGTCTGAGATTTGATGGTGAACATTATGGAATAAATCCGATTTGTTCACAATGCACCTTAACATCTACTTTCGCATGGCTAAGGATGCAGTGCTCATTCATGCAAGATCTAGCAACCTATGACACTTTTGATGCACAAGTTAACCTAAGATCAGACGCTAGATGATCAGTTTATCGCAAGCATTAAACAATGAATGAATGAAGATTTATTAAATGATAACCTATCTATGCTCAGTTGCGATATGCATTCTATCACCCTAGATCAACAATAGACTACTCAATCATGTTGCAATGACTAACAGTAGAAGAAACTGAAATACTCATGATCAAATTAAGAAGATATAAAAACTAGGGTTCAGGTTGTTCTTCTCGATGAAAGAAGTGAAGCTGTCGCCTTTACAAATCTTGAATCCAAAAGTATGAAACTTGTCTTGTAAAACTAGCTTAAAGTTAAAATGGTTAGGAGACGCTTTTTATAGGGATGCACCTTTAGGTAGAGAGAAAGTAGGGCATATAGGTTAAAATTCCCGAATTAGATTGAGATTTTCCTTATTTGTCGGAAACAACCTTCAGACCGCTCCGCTTGGTTGCTCCGCTTGAGAACAGTCTCGGGACTATTCTCCTTGGATGTTCTCCGCATAATTACTCCAAAAAGACATCTTTTCGTCATGCAACCCTCTCTTTACTCTTCTACCAACTCCAGACCTGTAATGGTTCAGAAAGGACTAGACTGACACAGTTAGAGACATAAACTAATTGAAAACATATATACAATGATGTGAAAACACCATATATAAATGGTGAAACTAAATTACTTCTAACGAATTATAAAATCCTACAAGTACCAAAAATTATTTAATAAAATCATGAAAAAATTAACTGTAAAATAGACAATGTTCCTTTTAAAAAATCAAAACAAAAGAAAATTGTAAAAGTACTCTTATTATTTTCTTATAAATAACTAACTTTCCATTTTCAATAGATAATTGTATGTTAAAAAATTATAACCAAAAATAGCTACAAATATTTCACATATATATTTTGGTTTAAGCTTCCACATATTATTTTTACAAAACACAATAGTATTTACATGAAAATATTACCTGAGTATAAAGTATCCATAAAAGTTTCCTTTTTCAAAGTCTAAATAAAATAAAACTGTAGAGTAATCTTATTTTTATTATAATTAACTACCTTTACCTTTTAATCCATGATTTGTGTTTAAAATATTATAAAAATAACTTTAAATATATCACTGTATATGATTTTGACATGTGTCAATTAAAAAATTAGATTGTGCATGTGTCAATAAAAATTGCCATTGCGTGACATATTTTCTTCTTTTTAAGCCAAATAAGATTTTTTATATTTTTCTAAAATCCTGCCAGAGAGAATTGTAAAATTTTATTTAATAGTAATTTTGAATTAAAAAATTTAATGATAAATATGATATTAAAATTTATTTAATTAAAAAATAAATTTTAAGAATACTAGTCATATTAAAAAAGAAGAATTTTGAGAATGCCAACTTTTAGAAATAGATAATATTAACTGGAAATAATGATTTGATAGTAATATTTTTTTTTAAATCCTAGACAAAGTATAATTGTCAAATATTATGTAATATTTAATATTAATTTCTTTTTCTAAAATCCTAAATATATGTTTTCCTTTCAAAAACAAATCCTGAGGAAAAGAAATTTGTATCATATTTTTTTGGGAAATTTAGAAATAAGGAACAAAACAACTACAACCTTGTCCCCTTAGAATTGAAACCAAAATCATTGTCCCTATAGAATAAACAATAATACAAATCCTTTTTTGCCCTTTCTATTAATTTCTAAATACAAGTATTAAAAGTTAATATAATTTATTCATATTGTTTTTACTTTTATTATCTAAAAATTTAGAAAAGAAGAAGAAAAAACATTAGAACACGTAGTTGACTCCGACTCTTCTTTCTCTCGAACGAAGAGGCAATTAGGTTTCACCATCACCACCTTCTTTTGCGGCCGTCTTAGTTCAACAGAGACCTTGAACTCATCGTCACATCTCTTTTTCATCCTCCTTATTTCTTCTATTCTCTCTAAACATCAGCCACTAAAATAACTTTGTAATCTCCGCCGGCTACAATTGGAGTTGTTCAAAGCTCGGGAGCAGTTCTTATCATCTTGGTTCCCAAGATCGTAGAGGTTAGGATTTTGAATTCCCCTCTGTGTTTTTTTTTGTTGATCTTAATTTGCTTATTTGCATATACTAGGAATAGATTGAAGTTGTTCAACGACAGACGAAGCTTTCCTCCCTGATTAAGAACAAGTGGTACTCTATTTTATCTCGGTTTCCTCCTTCTCCAAGAAACTGTGAAACTTTCTATTCGTGCTCTGCTTGAGGTTAGTTTGTTCCTTTGTTCTCTATAACTAAACCAAGTAGGTTTCTTTTGAGCTATTGATGGGTGCTCTATTACCAAGTAATTTCTTTTGATCATATGTATCAGATTCTTACGTACCTAAGTGTGTGGATTTTGTAATTAATATGCGTCACCTAGAAAGTTGGCTTTAGTTAAAGGCAAAAATAACAAAAAAGACTTTACTAACTGAGTTAGAAAATAATGTTTAATGAACCTATTTTGCAGACACAAGTAGTGAATTTTGTTTAAAAAAAACTGATGAGGTTTGCAAATTTACAGGTAGTGGAGAGTGGGGGAAAGAACATTGAGGTTGGTCTGATGACATGGGAGGAAGGTACTCTGAGGCAGCTAGAAGAAGCTGAAATCGATGCTATTGTGGCTGAGATTGAAGCAGAGAAGGCTGCTGCAGAAGCAGCCAAGAAAGACCTTTCAAAGGAAACATTAACATGAGCCAGATCTTACAACAACGGTCTCAGTTTTCAAGTTGTAACTTTTGGTTCAAATTATGTTATTTGTTTTGTTGGATCATTAGCTTGTTTTGACATTCTTGCTTTAAATCTTAATGGATAATTGCAAAGTAACATGTTACTTATGTGTCAAACCACTATAAGCTTGTGTTGACATTGTTGCTTTAAATCTCTTATTTAGCATTGAATCTCTTTTTAGGTTTCATACACAATAACAAACAAAGGCATACATGATATGAATTTAAATGATCTTATTTGACTCTCATATTAAGGTTATTTTAGGAATTTTTTTTTAAAATAAAAATGTAGAAGGGGAGAATCAGACACTTCACCTGGGTATTTATAACTACTACATAAACCACTGCACTACTTGAAACTATTGAGATTAGTGGCTGATTACAAACTTAAATAAAATAGGGCCGTAAATTTACATATATCAAAATCGTTGTTGGCAAGAAAAACTAAAATTTAGGGAACAAATTTTTTTTAAAAAGGAAATAAATAAGATTTAATAGATTTAGATAATATATTTTGACAGTTATTTCCTAGATTTTTGGATTCTGTTACGAATCCGGTAGAACGAACTTACTACAATCCGTAGAATATGGATGACATGGTAGAAAGAGTATACAGAGAACGTAGACAAACAAGAGATAGGAAGAAAGTATATTCTTCAGAGGAAGACATAAGAACATTTATTAGGACTTACGATCTACGACTTTCGCAGAAAGTAGTATATAATCTAGATTACATATTCTACGTTTGTAGACTCAACTGTTTTTGTTGTAGTTAGCAGTCTACTATGGGTAGATCGTTGTGGCTGCAGTAGAATGTATATTCTGAAACACCGTAGATGGTAGATCTGATATAATAACAACTTTACCCCATTTTTCAAATTGTTATTCCAAATATGTTTTTATAAAACTCATATTTTTCATAAATACACATAATTGAGTACTTCATCTTTCATATTTTTAATAATTATTTTGTGTTGTAAATTACTTTATATGAATTTTTAAACCCTTGAAGGGTAGTGAAAGTCCAAAAGTGGGAAAAATTGAAATCATTCTAAGGGGACAAAGTACTACTTGTTTTTTTTTTTTTTTTGTCGACAACATTACAGACTCATATAGACTCTGTAATCCAAACTGGCTGCTCGGTATCCATATGGACAATAAACGACGATTGTTGCCTCACACCACGTGCTAAGCGATCCGCCATAATGTTTTGCGTCCTTGGTATATGAATAATCTCTGAGCTATGGAAACTCCTTTTAAGACTCCTGATGTCTTCTAGATAGCTTGCAAAAGCCGGCCATTCTTCTGGTTCCTAAACCATCTTCACCAATTGAGAACAATCCGTTGCAAATGTAACATTATATTGCCGCAAATTCCGCATACATTCCATGGCCCAAATAAGAGCCTCTACTTCTGTATGTAAAGATGACTGACTAGCCCTAGTATTTCTTGCTCCTAAAAGTCCTTCAAAACCTTCCAAAGTACTATACCATCCGTGACCTGAGAAAGTGTCATCCGTTTTCCACGATCCATCCGTGAAACACCAACGTCCCGAACGCACCGGGAGGTCCGCATCCACTATCTGTGTAACAGTAGTCTGCCGCTGATCCACTTCTTTCTGCGCTTCCTGCCAAAGTAATGCCTCTGTTGTTGCAAGCTTTAGAGTATCCCTAGGATCCATATCCAAATTACTAAAGACCTTGTTCTTTCTTGCTTTCCATATATACCAGAGCATCCAAACAAATTGGTTATCTTCCGGTGGTGGCCTGATTCTCCAAAATAAGTAATCCATATTCGAAAATAAAGATTGTCCTGGAAAGTGATCATGATGCATTGGGATCCCGGAAAGGGCCCAAATTTGAACTGCTGGTGGGCATTCAAAGAATACATGATTTATAGATTCCTCGGATGCTCCACATCTATCACAATTAATATCCCCTTTAAGACCTCTTGATTTAAGATTTTTCAGTGCTGCCAAGCATCCTGACACCACTTGCCATAGAAAATGCTTCATCTTTGGTGGACAACGTACTTTCCAACAATGAGCCTTAAGAGCAGTTACTGTAGGTCCAAACTCTACTATCCCTTTATCCCTGTCTGGGTATGCTTGTTCTACCTGATATCCTGATTTAACCGTGTATTTTTCATTTTTTTGTAAAATGCCAGCCATCCCTATCATCCATTTGTATCCTGCTTAAAGGTATACTCTCGACAATTTTAATGTCCGCAGGATCCATTACTTCCTGTAAAGCCGTTAAATTCCATGATCGTGATGCAGTGTTGATGAGAGAATCAACCGTAAGATCTGGTAGAAGAATATTTTGTTTTTTGTTTGCTGGTCTCGGGCGGTTGGTTGGGAGCCAGGGATCATTCCATACTGAAATGGAAGACCCTGATCCCACCCTTTTGATTAGTCCTTTGCTAACCAGAGATCTAGCAGAGACCATAGTACGCCAACCATAGGATGACGAATACGATCTGATCGGGTCCAGGGGTGATGCATTCCTGAAGTATCGACCTTTGAAAACACGAGAGAATAGAGTATTTGGTTTCTCTATTAGTCTCCATAATTGCTTTCCAAGCATGGCTGTATTGAAATCCGTGAAATCTCTAAAACCTAACCCTCCATCCTCCTTTGGTTCACACACCTTATCCCATGATTTCCAGTGTAAGCCTTTTGTATTTCCACTAGGACTCCACCAGAACTGAGCTACTGCACTGGTAAGTTTTTTTGCCACCGTTTTCAGGATACGATAGCACGACATAATATGATTAGGTAGAGCCGTTGCCACTGATTTAATGATTACCTCCTTTCCCCCTTTCGTAAAAAATTTAAATGTCCAACCATTAATTCTATTAGTTAATCTTTCCTGAACAAAGCCAAAGACTTGCACTTTGGAGCCTCCCAAGCTCTCCGGAATCCCCAAATATGTTCTTATCCCACCCAGATTCTGAATGCCCATAATATCCCTAAGCTCCTGCCGAGTCACCTCATCAATTTTATGGCCAAATTGAATTGACGACTTCTGAAAATTTATCTGCTGTCCCGAAACCTTTTCATAATCTTTAAGAGTTGCCAAGATAGCCTCACATTCTTCCTTCCGTGCTCGACAAAAAAAGATACTATCGTCTGCGAAGAGCAAATGAGATATTGAAGGGCAAGCCCTTGCTACCTTTATTCCGGTCAACTTTTTATCAAGTTCAGCCTTTTTGATATTTGCAATAAGTGCTTCCGTACACATGATAAATAAATAAGGAGATAGTGGGTCCCCCTGACGCAGCCCACGATTTGGCAAAATTTGTCCTCGCGGTTGTCCATTTAATAAACTCGGTATTCCACCGTAGATATGCATTCCAGCATTAACTGAACCCAATGATGATCAAATCCCATTCTTGTGAGTAAAGCCCGAATAAAGCTCCATTCCACCCGATCATAAGCTTTACTCATGTCCGTTTTTATGGCCATAAATTTGTTTTGACACGCCTTATTTGTCCGCAATCCATGGAACATCTCTTGTGCAATTAAAATATTGTCCGAAATGAGTCTCCCAGCCACAAAGGCCGATTGGGTTTCCGAGATTAAACCAGGTAAACAAGCCTTTAAGCGTTGACACAACACCTTTGAAATTATTTTATACCCTACATTACATAGGCCTCGATTGATACAGCAGATGAAGAAGCAGTAGCAGAATGCTGTAGAAGCAGTATGCTGTAGAAGCTGTATGCTTTCACTAAAATTTTCAATAAAGTGATTGGTAGAGCAGTAGCATTATACAATTTTAAAATTATCATAAAAGTTATTATATAATATATTTATTTTAAAATAATATATATTAAATTATAATATATATTAATAATATATTTGTTATTAAAATAATGAATCTTATATAATTTTATAAATTAAATTAATTTTTAAATGTGAAATAGTATTATTTAAAAAATAAAAAACTATTTAAAAATAAAATTTATTTTTGTAAAAAAATAATTTTAATAATATTAAATAAAATAAATAAATTTTAAAAAGTAATTTATATAAAAATTATCATTATTTATTTATTGGTTGAGAAATAAATGATCCATATATAATATTATCATAAAAAATAATCTATGACATATAATTTATTTATTTATAAATAACATAAATGTGTTTATTTTATAATATATAAACATATATTATTTTATGTATTTTATTAAAAATAATGAATGATATGTGTAATTATATAAATTTTATTGTATTTTAAATGTGAAATATTGTTATTTTTAAAAAATAAAATAATTAATCACAAATTTTAGTTTTTTTAAATATAATTTTATTTTTGATTATAAGCATATTTTTATATTATTAAACACACATAATTTAATTACATATAATTATTTTTGAATATATATAAATTCAAAATGCAAATGCTCTTTCAAAAGCTTCATATGAGAGCATTGAGCAAAGAGCATTTGGAGAGCATTAGCATCTTGTAAATGCTTTTCTAAATGCTTTTATGATCAATGTTGATTGGATAATAAGGAGCATAATGCTAATGCTAATGCTCTGCCAATCAAACCCATAGACTTATTGGTCTAAGCTCTGCCATCCTTGTTGGTCTGTCCGTCTTGGGAATCAAACAAATGTTTGTTACATTTAAACGCCCATCCAACTTTCCCGTAGTCAAGAAATTATTGACTAAGTCCAGAATATCCTTTTTAATGATGTGCCAAGAATGTTGGAAAAAAAGTGATGTCATTCCATCTGGTCCCGGTGCCTTCTCCGGGTGCATCATAAACAATGCTTGTCGCACTTCCTCTTCCGTGGCCAGCCTCAGAAGCCTTTGATTTGTTTGCTGAGAGATGGTCGGCTTAATTTCATCTAGAAACGCCTCAAAATCATTAGGTGATGTAGTACTAAAAATTTCGTCAAAATAATCCACCGCAACCTTCTCAATTCCAGTATCCTCGACTACCCAGTTTCCGTTTTTATCATATAATCCCACTATTCGATTTCGGGTCCTCCGTTGTTTTGTTAAGGCATGGAAAAATTTCGTACTCCGATCCCCTGCCGTATTCCATGTATTTCGATTTTTCTGTTGCCAATATTCCTCTTCATCCTTATAAGCCTCTTGAAGCTTTCGAGACACTTCCAAAATATCCTCTTGGGATCTATTATCATCCGTTTGCACTTCCTCCAATGCTTTTTGTAGTTCAGCTATTTTATCTTTTCCATACGGAGGATTGTTCTTGCGCCAAACTGATAGTTCATGTCTACAATTGGTAATCTTGGACACAACATCACCTCCAGTCCCCACTGAATTTCTTATCTCTTTTGTCCATCCTCTGGCTATAGAATCTAGGACACCGTCCTGTCCTATCCACCTTTTATCAAAACGAAATTGTCCTCTGCGTTTAATCACTTTATCTTCTAAAAAAGCGACGATCGGTCTATGATCTGACCCCACTAATTTTAAATATTCTGTATGAGACCTTGGGAACATTGAATGCCATTCTTCGTTTGCCAGTGCGCGATCCAAACGACATCGAATCATCGTTGCTTTACCATTTACTTTCCTACGTCCTTGCCAGGACAATTTATTGCCCCTTGCCGGGAATTCCAAGAGTCCACTATTCCGAATCATATTATTGAATGATACAAAGGTTTCTGCACCTCGTAATGGTCCTCCCTCCTTTTCATGGTTTCCGGTAATTTCATTTAGATCACCAATAATGAACCATGGGTCACCCCTTGAAATTCCATATCTGGTTAGTCTTTCCCAAACTTGGTCTCTCAATTTCTGTACTGGTTCTCCGTACACAAACGTCATGAAAATTTTCTTCCCCATTGTCTCCGCCTCTATATCAATCATCCTAGGGCTGGAGTATAAAACTCGAACTTGATATTCATTATTATAGTATAATGCTAGTCCTCCACTTGACCCATTTGGATCCACCGTCACTAAGTTATCGTACCCAAAATGCGCTTGAAACCCTTGGACAAAAGAAAAATCTTGCTTTGTCTCTGATAAGAACAGAAAATCTGGCTTGTATTGGTGCCATATTTCTCTAAGATAACTAATTGTCCATTTACTTCCCATCCCCCGACAATTCCAACTTATTACTTTCATTAAAAAAAGATAATCTTGCTATACAGTCCTTGGGTATGAGGAGACCCATTACATCCATACATCCCTGTACAGTCCCTTTCCAAAATTATGTCCACATCAAAATTCCGAGAGACCAATTTATCCTGCATCGGCTTGCCTTTTACAGAGAACTCCAATTCATACCAAAACAAAGAATTAAAGAGATATATTTGTCTCGAAAATAAAACACTCATTTCCGTAGATAACTCAACCTCATATAAAACTGACCCCTTCTTCCATAGGAACCAGATTAGATATTCATAGATTCTATCACTATGGATCCCTGCACAATCTCCAAACTCCCACAAAATACAAAACTCCAACTTGTCATTGTCTCCCAAAGAACACCAGTCTTCACACGCCTGATGAAAAACGATTCCATAACTTGTCAATCCCCATTCTCTTGCCTGCCACAAAACTTGCCAGCGCCAAACCTGAGACTTATAAACACCTCCACCGAACCTCAAGCCTCCCGATAGCACCATTAACCAAACGCCTACTAAAACGGAACCTTTCATCAACATAAATCCCATCCTATAAACAGTCAAGGGATTGAATGAATCAACTCTACCTCCTATAACTATCTGAGCATTCCAGTATACCTCTAAACAACCCCAATAATGGCAAGAAGAAGCCAAATCCCGTCCACACCTAAGCACAACTAAAGGCCACCTACTGAGATATAAAATCAAACAACAAAACCTAAGCAAACCCATAATAACCCAATCTTGTATATAAAGTATCCACCACGATTCCCTGCTAGACAAGACCACCTCAGTTCCCATAAAACAAAGGCACCATATGAAACTGTAAAAAGTGCATCTCTGAGGCCATTCCCTACTTCCCTGCTTCCTCAAAAGCTCAACCACAAAAGAAAGATATAATGGTATCACCTTTCCCAACCACCACTCTATCCAGTAACAAAAAAAAATCAGTTTTATTCCATGATTCATCCCAGACAACTCGATTGCCCATATACCCAAGAGGGGAACAACAAAAAAACAACAGAGCCAAGATCACATTCTCAGCTAAAAGAACTACGCTCGTAGAGCTTATTAAAAATAAAACAAGAGAAATAAAAACCCCACACAGAGAACCCTCCTGCTGCAATGGGTTAAGCTTCTTCTCGGTGTCTTTATCCATAAACTAAGGTAATGGATGACTGGAAGCTGGGTTTGACGAGCCCTTTCCTTCCTGATTGCTTCTGCCTTCTCCATTGCGGATTCCTGTCTTGGCCTGAGTTTTCCTGCGAGGAGAGGTGATCGCATTGGCCACTCGCAGCTTGTTGCTCGCCGCACCACTCGGAGGCGCCTTGAACAAACGTTTCTTAGTCGTTTGTTTTTTTATGTCTTCTTCACCAGCCTGCTCCTTCCTGTCTGCCTTATCACTCTCCTCCAAAATCTCCTGAGGAGCTACAATTTCCTCCATCTCTTGGTTCAGAGCCGCCTCTTCTTCCGCAGTGAGCTCCGGAAGATCATCCGCATTGTCCACATCAAAACCCTCTGCCCGACAAGAAGCCTTAATCACTTCCCACTCCATCGCTTCATCATCTCCTCCCCTAGTCTGCTCTTCCCTTAGGCCTTGCAACTGTTGTAATCCATCCTCCATGTCCACCCGATTTGAAACCACCAGTGGTCCCTGCGCCTGTGTCTCAGCCAATTGCTTCTGAAACTCCAGTGAAGGCAGCACCGCTTGATCATCCTTAGTGTCCATAATCTCCCCTTCCTCACGCAGTTCCTCCACTGGGTGTCTCTGCTCCTGCTGAGTGTTGCCAGTAACTGGAGGGTGTGCATAGCCACCTGATTGTGCTCCCTCACGAGATAGTGATTGGCGAGGTAAGCCTTTCACTCCACTATTAAGGTCCCCCGGCGCATGATGCTTCTTGTTTGATCTATCTGGAACTCTCACCCATCTAGATTCTGACTCCTCGTACATTTTCCCCTTGCCTTTACCATAGTACTCCCTTCCTTCCCTCTCACGGTTCTGTCGATTGCCATTCTCATTGAGTACTACTCCTTTGTAACTCCTAGCACGATCATCATGTGCTCCACCTTCATGCCATCCACCATTCCCATACTGGTTCTCTTTTTTCTCCTCCAAGCGCTTTTTAGTTTGGCCCTTAGCTAGAACGCATTTGGCCTCCTCATGACACAGACTACCACAAAGGGTACAGTACCCAAACAATTTCTCATATCTCAATGAGATAGCCACCTCCTCACCCTCATAGTATTCTCCACCTTTGAACTCTATTGATGTTTCGAAACAAAGCTCAGTGAACGCGTCCACCACCACCATCACCCGCATCTGCTCCACATCCACCTCGATAGTCCTGCCTATAGCGTCACCAATACTTGCAAACGTCTCAGCCGTTCTGAACTCTTTCGATACACCCAGGATCCGAACCCAAAATGTAATCTCCGAGGGGAAAGTCGGAGATCTTTTTGGCTGCCACTTAGCTATGGCTATCATCCAGTAGTCAAAATGATAGGGCTGAAGCTTCAAAACTCCCTCAATATCCTCCTCCTTATCAAAATCGAATTGAAACATGCCCATACCCAAGTCCTTCCCCGTCACGTGTCCCACCATATTCCAAATTTTTGGCATATTGGTAAGCAGCGCCGGCATCTGTTGCTTCACCGGATTCATACACCGACCAAGTAAGACCTTCGAGCATGACTTGACCAACGCCGTGTTATCGAAATGAGCCACCGTAATTTTCAACCTTTTGCGCATTCCTTCACCATTTCTTTTCTCCCCCGAGGATCCCACAAGTTGACTCTGCGTCATAGTTAACGAGAGAGAATTATAACCTTTGAGACCAGAAAACAGAATAGGCGAGTAAAATGTGATACTGATATTGAGATATCCCATCCCCTTTTCCTTTATATAGTACACCGTAGTTTCCTTCTTCTTTCCCACGAAATAATCCCCATAACTCCCAAATCGGCAAGCAAATAATTGTATCGATCTAATCAAATCGAACCCAATATTACTACCTTGTTTCTGTACCAAAATCCTCGTGATGGAGAGTAACCAAATCAATCCCAGCAACACCACATCCACACCTTTAAGATTCGTCAATCTTGTCTTAAAGATAACGAAGATGGCGATCCGACTCCGCACTTGAATAAGGAAACAAAATCCTCCTTCAATCTTCCTCGACAATTGTAAATCCAACCCGATGAGAGTCGGTTTGATTCTCCCAATCAAAGCACCGCCCCATTTCCCCCTCGCAGAATCCAAACCACACCCTTGCAGTATCCCGATTCCGGGATCCCACCATCGCGAACCCATAAAGTTTTCGAGAACCCTAGATCGCCTATTTCATCGCTTTTTCTAGAGAGCGTTTTGTTCTCTTTTCCCAAATTTCCCTATTTTTTTAAAGTCCTAACCAAAAGAGATTTTTTTAAAAGATTTTGATAATATATTTAAGAGAGAATTTATGATGAACATGATATTAAAAATTATTTAATTAACAAGTAAGTGTAAAATAGCATTGATACAAATTGTAGAAATAGTAATTTTAAATATTTTTATTAGTAAACTAGAAATAATTATTTCATAGCAATTTATTTATTTTCTGAAATTCTAAAGAGAATGTAATTGTAAAATATTATATGACAGTAATATTCATTTTCTAAAATCCAAAACAAAAATGTAAAAGAGTATTTAGTAGTAATTTTTATTTTATTAATTGTAAATAAAAAGGAGATTTATAAAATAAAATATTTTCCTTTTTTAAATCCTAGAAAAAAGAAAAATTGAAAAGCTTATTTAATAAAATATTAAATATGCATATAAGAAATTTTATAATGTTGTCATTGACTTGATTGACGATGTTTAACTTTCAATTTTTTATTTCATTTTAATTCTTACTTCGGATTGGTTTCATTTTAATTTATAGGTATAGAGTTTTTTCTAGTCCTAACTACAAAATTGATAAAAATTCATCTATGCATTATGATTATACTATACAAACAATTACTTGAACTTATACGTGAAAATGTGAAAACTATTTTTAAATATAAAATAAATTTCACACAACATATACAGAAAAACCATTAAACTATAATAATTTTTTATTTTATTTTATGTTTTTATTAAATCAAAACATCAAACAAATTCCGTTGCAACGCAAAAACTTATATCTAGTCTTATTATATAAAGTTTGGTTCTTCAAAGTTGCTAATTAACATGATTGTGACACACGACAATTTTTTCTTATTATATAAAGTTTGGTTCTTTAAAGTTGCTAATTAACATGATTGTAACACACGACAATTTTATATTTAAGATTATGACATATGTTAAATAAAAAAATTCAACCGGGGCTTTTAGCTCAGTTGGTAAAGGGTTCACAGCTGTGAGTTCCGCCACCTGGGTTCGAATCCCGGCCACTGGGGAATTAACATTTCGGCATCACCAGGGACAGAGGACCGACATGTGGCAACACATGACTAGTCTGGACCACTTATGTGGGGCCAGGATACCTCTGTATAATTCAAAAAAAAAATAAATAAAAAAATTCATATAAATAATTATTTATTAGTAATTTCCTTTAATGAGAAAAAATATTGTAAATAAAACAATTTCCATACAAATAGTAAATTCATAGTAATTTTACTTTTTTTTAAATCCAAAATAAAAATTGTAAAAGCAATATGAAAATAATTTTTTCAAGAAATTGCAAATTTCCTTTTATTAAAAAAATCATGAACAAAGAGAATTATAAAAGAAAAATGTATTTTAATAATTTTTAAAACAAATGATAAAATCATAAAAATACCACAAACTGTTTAATAATAAATCTTAATATTTTTTTTAGAATTCTAGACAAAAGAGAGTTCTACATATAATCTTCTTATTTTCCTATAATTAACTAATTAATTAACTAACTTTCTATAGAAATCCCGTTAGTCTATGTGTGACTAAGATTAATGTTTTTACACAATATGATATGGATTTCCAGTTTTAATGAATGTGGATTATTAGTTTATTGGAGAAAATATTATAGGAGATTTTCAGCATTATGCAAATAATACCGTTTGATGTGGATCTTATAGAAAAACTTTTGATAGTGTAATCAGACATATATCCTCATAAATTATGTAGAATTGTTAGTTGTAGCTATATTTATGTATTGTTTCTAATAGTTTGTATAAACATAATTAACCAACATTAAAAAAAAGAGAAATTTTATAATATTGATATATGTTTATCTATATTTATATTAATCTACAAGTTAGAAACTAATATATAGCTACAAGGGAATAAATATATCAATATATATTAATATATATTGATCTATTATTAAATTTTAAAATAAATCAATTTATTTAGTTTCAAAATTGAAATAATAATATTTGATTGAAATGTTTTTTCAATTTTTGTTATATTTGATAAGATAATCCTGAAATAATTGGAGAAACTATTGAGGTAAGTAATCTTTATATACTAAAAATATAATAATATGTACATATTATTTGTGTTATCATACAATTTATTTAATAATTAATGTTGACAGTTCAAAACTAAACCATATGAAAAAGAATTGGAAGATATTTCTAAAGATGTGCATTTAATTATGGATGAAACTTATTTATTTGAGATAAAAGTAAAAAGGAGAAATTCAATATTCTTATCAATGTTTAAAGATTAATAAACAAACTATAAAGTAAATATACTTTATATTATGTTTGGTAGATTTATTATATGTGTAACTTAACACTTGAATTTTTTTTTTCTGTCTAGTCAAGTTCTGACAACAAAACACAAAAAGAATAAAATTAAAAAGAAACAAGTGATAATTTTTAGAAAAAGCCAAAACACTTAGATTCAAGTGATATTTTAAATTTATATTTATTTATTTTTATTATTTTAATTTATTTATTTATTTTTATTATTTTAATATCAATAGATGTCTCTTTTCATTAGGTTAATATAAATTCAATTTTTTTGTTACTACTATTTTTGTATTATATTTTTTAGTAACGTTTTACTGTTATAACATTTTTCAATGAATAATTACAAAAAACTAAGATGTCATGTTTTGTTTTTAGATGTGTTTGATCATAGGAATATAATTTTTAGTGCTTGGTCACTAAAATATATTATTATATTATTCCATAACTGTTTTTATATGCGTTTGGTACAAAATCAAGTTTTATGCATCATCTTATTACATTTTTTTTTGTTTTTACTATGTTTTTATAATTCTTTTTAGTTAAATTGTTATAGCGGAAAATTATCATAAAAAATAGTGAATTAAGAAAATTATTTAAAAATGAATTAGTTTATAAAAAAGTTATTTATTGTTACTGAAAATTGAGGAGGAAGTTAAAAAAAGAACAAATAGGAATGTGTTTTCTCTTATTTAATGTAAAGATAAATATTTAGTACTGTTTTCTTTTATTAGAAATCTTATATATGTATAATTATGTAATTAATTTGTTCTATATATAAAATTATAATTTAGGGCAATATGCATATTTATTTTCTGGAAAATTTTGTTACTATAATTACAGATCTAAAGTAAGAAAAATGAATAATCATTTTCTTTAAAAGAAAAATGAATAATCATTTTCTTTAAAAGAAAAAGAATAGACTATATCTAATATTGAATATCCTATAACATAAATGAAATTACAAAAACTTATTAATGATTGTGTCTTTTTCATGTCTATTAAACATGTTGTACAATTTATTTTCATAAACAGTTATTCACATCATTGAGAAACATGGTCTTATTATAAACATATATTTTTGTGGTTATAAGAAACAAATAGGTATATTAGCCGTCTTAGCTCAGTGGTAGAGCGCGTGACTTTTAATCCCGTGGCCGTGGGTTTGATCCCCACAGACAGCGTATATAATTCTTTTATAACATGATCATTGTACATATGACTTTTTACTAATGTTAAAAACTGTAGTTTTGCTGTCAAAAAAAAAAGAAAAAAAGAAACAAATCAGTATCAAACTGCATCAAATATTAATAGTTTAGCTATCTCTAATTGCATGATATAAATGTTGATCCATGATGTTTTCTACTGGTTAAACAACTAAGAATATTTTCAATGATTGTGTCTTTTTCATGTCTATTAAACATGTTGTACAATTTATTTTCATAAACAGTTATTCACATCATTGAGAAACATGGTCTTATTATAAACATATATTTTTGTGGTTATAAGAAACAAATCAGTATATTAGCCGTCTTAGCTCAGTGGTAGAGCGCGTGACTTTTAATCCCGTGGCCGTGGGTTCGATCCCCACAGACGGCGTATATAATTCTTTTATTACATGATCATTGTACAGATGAATTTTTACTGATGTTAAAAACCGTAGTTTTGCTGTCAAAAAAAAAGAAAAAAAAGAAACAAATCAGTATCAAACTGCATCAAATATTAATAGTTTTAGCTATCTCTAATTGCATGATATAAATGTTGATCCGTGATGTTTTCTACTGGTTAAACAACTAAGAATATTTTCAATGATAGTGTCTTTTTCATGTCTATTAAACATGTTGTACAATTTATTTTCATAAACAGTTATTCACATCATTGAGAAACATGATCTTATTATAAACATATATTTTGTGGTTACAAGAAACAAATCAGTATATTAGCCGTCTTAGCTCAGTGGTAGAGCGCGTGACTTTTAATCCCGTGGCCGTGGGTTCGATCCCCACAGACGGCGTATATAATTCTTTTATAACATGATCATTGTACAGATGACTTTTTACTGATGTTAAAAAACTGTAGTTTTGCTGTCAAAAAAAGAAAAAAAGAAACAAATCAGTATCAAACTGCATCAAATATTAATAGTTTAGCTATCTCTAATTGCATGATAAAATTGTTGATCCATGATGTTTTCTACTGGTTAAACAACTAAGAATATTTTCAATTCACTTATATATTCATTTCTATATTTTCTGCTAAAATAGAAAAACTATATTATAAAAGTAAAATTTCTCCAACATATGATTATGTAATAGAATTCTTTTATTATTAGAATTAAATATTGAGATGTGCTATTTTATTTTGAAAATATAGAGATGCAAATATCATTCATTACATTTTTCCTTAAAATATAAAAATTGTATAATAGAATCAATACATTGGAGAAATTCACCTCTATAATAGAATGCATTTATTTTATGATAAAGTATAGAGAAATATATATAATTAGATTGGAGATATTTTTTAAAAATTAATAAACCATGCAAACCACAATATATAAATGATAACAAGTGCACAAAATAATTTTTGAGACTCTACATCGACTTAATTAATTGGCTCGATTCAACTTTCAAATTCTTTAAATTTTACTCTTATTCGTATTTTGTAGGTTACAATTCTGTTTGAATTTTTGTATATGACTTTTTCTCCATCTCTATATATAAAGTTGCGAATAACTCTTATGTGTCATTATTATTGAAATAGAAGTACAAACCAAAATTTATGTGAAAAACGAATTCTTTTTCATAAAATATTCTCACACAATATATAGAAAAATCATACAATTTCGCTAAAATTATTTCTCATTATTATATTTTCATAAAATTAAAATGTTAATCAAAATCTGTATGCATTTCCCTTAATAGTATTGATATATTTGGGTGTTAAAAAGAAAAGAGAAGAAAAAAAGTCACTGCGTGTTGGTATAAGTTAAAAACATAACCGGATTGGGGTGGGGATCACAATTCAATCGGTTGAACCAGCTGGTCTAAAGCTGTTTCGAAAACACTATACAGTAGTACTATGCATATGTTCCGGGTGTCAATTGACTGTTGGATACAGCGTAAAGACGCTCATTTCAGAAAGCGACCTTTCTTTTCTCTCAACAACAATGGTTGGTTCTTCCTTCTTCTCTCCCCTATACACCTAACCTTCTCAATACCAACGGTTTCATATCTGACTCAGTGTTTCTGATTAGCTAGCGACCAAGTTAAAGAGTATCTTCGCAGCCCAGGTCTCCGATCATGAAAATCCTCTTACTTGGGTCATTGATCTTCTCGATTCTGCAATCTTTCGAGTGTTTAGTTCCTTTATCCAAATTAGTTATGGGTTTAGGGTTTGCCAAATTTGGGATTTTTGTTTATTTAGAAAATGCTTTCTGAATTGGTTTTAAATACAATCCATTGTTGAATAGAATTGATCTTGTGTTAGATTCTATGAAACTGAAAAGAATGATTTTGTTCATCAGTTCTCTCTGTTTCGTGTTTTGTCCTTTTGATGTGGGAGCTTTGGTTGATGTGTAAAGTATGATTCCACTTAGATTGTATAATGGTTTTTTCAAAGCCCATTTGTGGTTGACGACTTTCACTTCTTCGGTTACTACTAGCTTGCATTGTACTCTTATAATCATAAATGAAATTTCATTATTCTAGAGCTTGATTATTTGATTGTCTTGTTATACCAGTTGATACCAACATTGTTGTGCGTTGAATTACTGAGTTCTTCTGTATGCTCTTTGGTTTACTGAAACAGGAAATGTTAGGAAGCTATTTAGCTTCACCGTTGGCTACAGTGGGTTCTGTCAAATGTTTTCGACACTCTGCAGTACGTTATGTACATATATATCTCTCGTGGCCTTTACTTAAAACCCATTTGACATAAATGCATTGCTTTTGTTTCACAGGGTGATTTTGTAACATACAGTAATGTTTTACCATTGAGACCGAACTTGTCTTACCATGGTGTGGTTGGAGGAGTAATATCATCTCGTGTGTCACGAAACAAGTGGATAGTGGTTTGTTCAACAACACAAGTGGAAACCTCTGGTGATGAGCCAAAGACATGGGAAGAATGCAAAGAAGCTTTGTCTTGTTTTGATTTCAGCGTAGAGGAGCAAGACAAGATACTAGGAAAAGCGTTTGGTCATATCCACTCGCCGTACTGGACAGAAGAACGAGTGAAAGAGAATCCAAAGGTGGAAACTTTGAATCATGTAGTCGAGTTCCTTAGAAGTCTCGGTTTGTCTGACGAAGATCTTCACAAAGTGCTGAAGAAGTTCCCGGAAGTACTCGGTTGCAGCCTAGAAGAAGAGATGAAACCCAACATTGGGATCTTGGAAAGTCAATGGGGGATTACGGGTAAGTCGCTGCGAAGTCTGTTGCTTCGGAATCCCAAAGTGTTGGGGTACAATGTGGATTGTAAAGGAGATTGTATTGCTCAGTGCACTCGGTGTTGGGTTCGGTTTTAGTCTTTCACTAGTTCGTTTGTTCCTCAAGGAGAAGAGTTGGTTTGTATCTAGTCTACAGCTACTGAAATAAACAAGCACTAGAACACCCGCTCATTTTATAAATATATAACTAAATGTTTTAAATATGTGATATATATTTGGTATTATATATTGCACAACTTTGTAATTTTATTGTTTCAATTTTTTTATTCAACGTTATTAATATATAATGAATTGTTATATATATTAAACTTTGTTATTAATTCTTATCACATACTAATATATTTTCGAGTGAGTTCAGTACAATAAATTCTTAATCTCAAGTAACCAAATAGAGAAATCATGTACAAAACATATATATATATATATTTAATTTCTACAGTTTGTATAAAATACATTTATAAAATTTCTTTAGTTATACTATAGAAATGACATCTGTTTAGAATAATTTTTGTTTTCTTATAGTATTTAAAAAATACTTTGGAATTTATCATTTTAATATATTGCATGATTTTATAAGTGAATACATTATTATTTTTAAGTAGTTCGGTCCTAATTTTTAATAAATTTTAGAAATTCTTTGTTACTAAAACAATGCATTAGTCTAAATATTTAATAGAAATTTTGGTAATTTTTTCATAATTTTAACAAATTTTGTTATCATTGTAAATAAGCAAAACTTTTATTGTTAAAATTGATTTGTTATTAATATTTTTAGTGAATTTAAAATTTCAAAGTTTCCTAACTTAGGTATATAATTTATATTTTGTGTATAATTATTTTTAGATAATATATTATTGGGAGTTTCAAAATAAATAAAAAATATTAATATATATTTTCAGAAAATATATTGTTGTGATTTACAAAATATACGTTGATAGTTTTTTGTATTTTTATTAAATTATTTATAAATTTTAACGCGTTTTAACATTGAGTGATATTTGTTTATTTATTCAAATGAAAGTAATTTTTAAAGATAAAATAGGTTACTTTTGTTATATTTATTTCATAGCATTTCTATTTTATTATAATATAGACTACGGTTATAAAATTTTATAATAATATTATATTAATTAATACATTATTTTATATATAAGATTTAAAATTTTGGTAGGATCTTGTTAGAAATTTTCTAACAGATATTTATAACGTATAACTTATAACTATAAATAAAATTTATATTTATAGTTAAATTGAATTATTATTAATATATTTATTAACTTACTTGAAAATGCTAAGTATTAAATTAAAATGGAAAATAAATAGAAAACAGTAATATTAACAAAATAATATGTTCTTAGGTATATAAGTCTAAAATACATTTTATACCAAAATAAAATTTTAAAGGTTAACTTAATAAACACAAAACTCTAAATCATTTACAATAAAATAAGACAAAATTACTATTAATTAAATATTAAAGTAACAAAATAAATATTAACATTTGACAACTTATTTCAAAATGCTAACTATTATAGTAAAATGGAAAATCAAAAAGAAAAAAGTAATATTGATAAAAAAAATTGTTTTTGTAGGTAGAATAATTCCAAAGTACATTTATCCCAAATTAAAATGATAAATGAATGTAAAAATAGTTAAACTAACAAAAACAAAAAATCTAAAACAACTACAATGTATAAAACATGAAATTCGATATTATATAAAGTACTATACTATATAAAATTGAGATTATAAATCATTGATAGTGCCTACATAGGATTTAAAGCAACCAATCAAAAAATGACAATTGTTCAAAATAACTAATGAACATACTTCATTTTATATGGATATTTTCAAGAAAAAACGACATATAAGTTGTTAATTGATATTGTTCTCTACAAATATGGAGTCAATTAGAACCAATTATCTATCATTAGGTTAAAATATAATGTAAGGTTATAATTTAATTTTAAGAATGTTCAAAATACAATTGTTAAATTATCAATCAAATATTTCAAATTGTTATTTTAATTTATTTCCTTTGAAATGTAAAAATTTTCAGAAAAGGTTTTGTTTCGTATAACAGGAAAATTAATAGTAAATAAAATAAATTAATAAAAATAAATCATTGAAAACAAATTAAATTAATTTAGATGGTAAATTTCTGGAAATTAACAGAAGATTTAATTAAAAATAATAGTGGGAGATTTTCCGGAAAACTAATATATTTTTTTGAATTAGAGATCTATACACAGTATCAGTGATTTAACTAAATTACAAATCTTCTTATGGCCAAAGATAAAATAAAAGTCTTTTACCACATGTATCATATATTCTAACAAAATTTAAGGAATATTATTTTCGCATGAACACTATCATAAAATGATATGGGCAATAGATAATATTCATCTATTTTTATAAAAGTAGATTATCTGAAGATGGTGATAAACAGTAATTTTTTACAAATTTCTATAAATAAAAAACTGTTAGAAAAGGTATTAAATTTGGATTGACAGTGAAAAATACATAATTATTAGATTGTGTAATAGTTTTGAAAAGGTATTAAATTTCTTCATGTAAATGACAAATCAAAACATTATTTATCCTACCACAAATTTATAGTTACCTTTTATATCAAATATATTGTAAGGGTTATACATTAACACAAGACTTATAAAACATAGTTATTTAGATCAAGTAGGTTGGCAAAAAAGAATAAATTTATTACCTGCAATTATTTATATTATTATTAAATATATTAAATATTACTTAACGTTAGTTAAAACGTCTTATATTTATTTTCATTATAAAACTATCTAACAAAGGATATTTAATATTAGTTAAAAAACATAAATTATTAATGATGATTAAATTTAAATATTAATTTAAGATATCCCATTTATTTTAAAAATAATTAAAAAATCAAGAACATTTGTGCAATGTATATCACATATACAATGTACATAGTTTCGAAATACAAGTAAAAATAGTTTTCAGTTTCGAAATACAAGTAACAATAGTTTTCAGATAGATAAATCATTTATATTATTCAAATAGAAAATACATATAATTTAAAATAAAATATTCATAGTAGTGTATAGCATAGTATATTAGTGTATATGTATTGAGAAATCTATATAATATTAAATTATGTATTTTATAAGAAAATATAAATACTTTAGTAACTGTAGTATTATTTTTAAAGTACAAAAAAATAAATAGCTACATAGTTTGTTCAAAAAGAACGAATTTTTAAAAAAAATATAAATAAGAAAAAGCAAATAATAGTTTAATTATATTAATAAAAATAAAAAAATAAAAAAATTATATTTTCCTTTAAAAAAATATTACAAAATAAAGTAAATTATAAAAGGAGGCTTGCGTGTAGCACGAGTATAAACCATTGATTGTAACAGAATGTTAAGTCACGTTATCGACAACAAAGTTTATCTTTACATTTAATAGGATTAAGTTCCGTCTTCGAATGTGAAGGGAAACAAGAAACCGTCCACTGGTTATGTGACTGTCGATGAGAATGAAGAGAGCAAGCCATATAAATTGTGATTTTTACCAAGTGCAGGAATGTTATATTTATCTGTTAAATTCTTAATTTTGAAGAAAACTAAATGTAGTTTATTTATTATTTTATATCTAATAAACGGGAAAATGATTATCTTCTAGATGACCATACCACTAGATGACTATTTATCTGGACAACTCAATATTAAAACTATACAACTATATGATTTAAATGACAATATCCATAAATTACTATTCCTTTCATTCAAATTAAATTTCATTGTGTGGTAAAAAAAGTTGTTACAAAATAAATATCATTTTTAGTTACAATATGTATATTTATATTAAATTATTTCTGTTGTTCCTAATTAAATTAAGAAAAACAATAAAAGTTATAGAACTACAATTGTTAAACAAAAGCAAAACTTACATATTAATTATTTTTAATCTTTGTTAAAAAACTTAAAAATCTAATTTGAATCGAAGTAAGTATATCTTATGTTATTAACATCATCAACATTATTTTGATAACTAAAAAGTATGTTAAATTTAAAATTTGTCAACTTCTATGACTTGATATATTTTTACATGTTCTTAATTGTATAACATTACATTTCAACGTTTAATCTATAATCTATCTTGTTTTTATTTTATATTTGTGTGTTATATTCTTTTTGATAGTTTAATAAACAGCTTCTTATCAGATGTTTATGCATTTTAAATCTAATACACTTTTTAGTTATCAAAATGATATTATGGTGTTAACAATATAACAGTTTAGACGTTTACAAAAAAATATATATAACAGTTTAGAGATGTACTCATGTAAATTATATAATTCTTGTAGTTTTTTATACATTTCTTTTGTTTGGATATACAATCATCTGTTGGTTAAACATATGTTTGAGGACCGGTAAATATAAGAATTATTGTGGATTCAATTTTGTAAAGTTTATTGATATTTTTTGAATAAGAAGAAAATCTTTTAACTGATATTTTAACATAATAAACTTTTAACTTATTAAATGTTCATATATGTTACCTTATATCTATAATTATGTCTATTTTTCATATAAAACCGTTAAATAACTTAGTTAAGGATATTATCACTAAAATCTTATAAACTCATAAAATTTAATAAAAGAACTAAAATGGATAAAAAATTGTAAATATTATTTCAAAAAATCTTATAAATTTAGTTATAGTTCAGAAACAATACATAAGAGACTATATATATAGGCATATAAAAATTTTACAATCTTTATTAATCACCTATAAACCTAAAAAAATCAGCCATAAGTTAGAAAACAAAGAATGAGTGTTTTAAAACTTTTATAATATTATTTATAAAAAATTTAAATTATGCATAAAAGCTTGTAAATAGTTAAAAAGACTTATAAAATATTTATAATAGTTATAAAACAATATATATTTTCCTTATTATTTTTAAATATATTTATTTCTACATAAACAATTTTTCGAAAAACAATTGTATATGTGACTGAATATGTCTTTAAAATTTTTGAATGAACTATGAACACTGTTAATTTAAGAACACGTTTATAGAACTTGATTATACATGTTTGATAGATGAATTTGGGCATCTAGTTACAAGAAAACCAAATTTTATAAAACTATTACTACTTCTTAATATTATCTAATAATATTTTTCTAAGTTAATGTTTGACATAAAATTTATAAGGCCATTTATTTCTTGCTTCTAATTTAATAAATGTCAGAACCGGTTCTGTTCGTTGATAAGATCATGGTTGACTCAATTGTCTCTATTCAAAACACTTGTCTGGATGCGAATTCTTTTTGGACAAAAAAAAAGAAACAAAAAGAAAGAATTTTCTGAATATACATAATACGCGTGTGAAGGAAGAACGCGTAAATTATATGATGTGTGTTTAAAAAACTTGAGAGTTTTGCTCTTCAGCTGCCACCAATTCTTCTTATTAAATAGGATTTTACTCTTTTCAAGAGTTAGTATCGCCACTATGCACCATGTGAATCTACCTTGCTGGCATGTTCATATCCTTCCACATCGCCACGCACTTACCAGTACACTTCTATCTCCAAACACATGTCTTCGTGCAGAGAGTATACAAATTCGATTTAACATGTGATTTCGACAAAAAAATGTTATTGTTTGATATAAAACCATACTATATTTGTACACAAAAGTTGATTTTAGTTAATCGTATAAAATTTTGTTTCATTTCAGTTAATTCGTATATACATAATTACATCCATGTGTTTAAGATATATATTAAACAAGAACAAATAATGTAAGTTTTAGCAAAAAGAAACAAATAATGTAAGTTGTAAAAAGTTTTAGTGACACTAATCGACAATTTATGAACCAAAAGAAGATCCTTTTGGATCAAAACGTTTTAAAGAGTTATTAAGAATAAAAATGTAATTCTTGGATCAAACGTTTCAAAAGATTTAGGATTTCCGAAACTTTAGAGTTTAGGGCTTTGCCGATGATATTAAAAATATATTTTTTAAAATATATTTTTTGCAACTATTATTATTTCTAAAATATAATATAATTTAACAAAACAAATTTGCAAAAAAATACTGAATATAAAACACTGAAATCCTATTGGTTGATGAACCTACTGAATTTCTCAAAAAAAGAAAAAAAATGTTTCAAAGAGTTAATTATGTTATGTAGCTGAAAAGAACCACGGTCATCCAGCTCCTTATGTATGGACTATTTGCTGACCCAAAGATCTGTGGATTATTAAATGTTTTTTAGTGATAAATAAAACAAGAGTTTGTGAAACAATATATAATATTTGGATACCCACTATAAATATACCAAGGAAGTTAGTATTATACACATGGTTTTGTATCTTGCTCTCTGTTGAAATTGTATGCTTTTCAAATATGGCAGTCTTCCGGACCACACTGCTTATGTTGCTTATCCTCGTCTGCCTTACCACATATGAGGTTCATAATTACATGTCTTTTATTATCAAATAATCATTTTTCTTTAACTTATTTTCAAAGAATCATTTAATATAGTTAAATAATATTAGTCCTTATGGTGATGATGCATGGTTATTCTCTTCAGCTTCACGTTCACGCTGCTGAAGGTGCCGAGGGCAGTGAAGGTGCAGTTAAAATCGGTACGTAACCTTAACACGTATAATAAATAGCTTTGCTTGCAGTAACCGACCAGCGATAGCGTAGCCAATGTTGTTCGTTTGTCTCTTTGGTAAGTATAGATTGCGGTGGGAGATGTAAAGGCAGATGCAGCAAATCGTCGAGGCCGAACCTCTGCTTGAGAGCATGCAACAGCTGTTGTTCCCGATGCAACTGTGTACCACCTGGCACATACGGAAACCACCACCTATGCCCTTGTTACGCCTCCATTACCACTCGTGGTGGTCGCCTCAAGTGCCCTTGAACCTATGCACAGATGTACGTGGAATTGTGCGGTGTTATGTTCTTGAATAATATATAGACACTAGTGTTGCCTCTAGAATCGATCTTTTACTGTTTTGTAATCTCTAGAGTTCTTAGAGCAACTCCAATGGTGGAGTTGTAGAGAGAGTATCACAGAAAATAAATAATAAAAAAATAAAAAAGTATGAAAGAGAATGAAACTTTTTTCTTTGTAGAGTATTCATTTTGAGATATCTTCTAAAAAAAAACTTTAGTGATGGCAACATATAATTGATTGCATCATTTCAACTAAAGTAAAATAAATTTAGTTTTAAAAATGTATCAAGATAATATTGTTTTGCATTTTTAGATACTCATTTAAAGATACTATCAAAGGTTGCTCTTAAATACTGCATTAACTTGTGAAAAATCTTGAGTTCCTATCAACTAGTGTCACAATCAAACAAAAACAGTACAAAAAACAAAAAAAAAAAGTTCAAAAAGGAGAAACTTGATCACATATATGAAACAAACATCAAAATTAAGTTTATACACATAACAACTCATATTTAATAACAATCGTTTTAGTCATTTCTCACTTTCACCTCTTTCTTAAATTAATTTTGTAAGTAACTAATTCGAATTTCATATTTGCACGTAAAAACATAGATTTTTTTGGTATATAACATGTTTTAAATTTTATAAAACTAATATATATATATATATATATATATATATATATATATATATATTTGTCGGATTTATTATGCTATTAGAAACTATGAAAAACATTACATACACGATATTACAGTCGACCATTTTACCTGTCTTATGAGAATTCATATCTGACTGCATCACCTTGAACTGTCCTGTGAGATCCATTGCTGATAATACTTTTTACGTCATACTGAATACTTTTTGTAATGTTTTCAATATTCTGCATAATTCGTCTTTTTCAAGAATTGAAACTCAAATCTTCTGAGGTAGAAATTACGTTGTCTGGGATTCGAAATCCTAGACGTAAATATAGAAATCTTTAAACCTTGACCACTAGACCATGATGTTTCCACGTGTATATATATATATATATATATAGGTTTATAAGAAAAGTATGTTCCACTAAAATAAAACTGCAGTTACATACTCACTCTTTTTCTTTCTTTCATATACAATGTTAAGATAATATATTGTAATATTATATTCTATGCTATTTACAAATATATAATAGAATTATTTTTATTCTTCTCCAGTCAGCTTTTTTATTTTCTTCAACCTCTTCCTAATGGTTGTTGGTATAAATTAATTGTTTTGTACTATATATTTGACAAAATAGTATAGTACGATATCAATCGTTGTATTAATTAAATCTCACGCGCCAGAAAAGAAAACGTGGTCCATTTCTATACCAAATTGACACAATTTTTTATGTATGGTTATATTCTTAATAAATAGAGTTGTTATGAATATTAAGCAGAATGACCATTTTCTCTTGAAAATGTATTGTTGAAATAATATATTGTTGTACTCAATTTTTTTCGCTAAATCAAATGTATGACAATGTCAAAAAAAAAATATCAAATGTATAACATAATTACAATTATACAATTTTCTTTTTTCTTTTCATCCTTTTTTTCTTCTTCTTTTTCTTCATTATCTCCAATTTCTTCATATTCTTTTTCGTTTTCACTCCCTTTATTTTCATATATAAGTTATATCTTTTTTTCATCTTTGATTACTTTCATCTCCTTTAACCATTTTTCTTTTCTTTCGTTTACATACTATACTATTTAACCACTAACGATAAGATAATATTTTTTTTATTCTACAAAATAGCAGTCAAATATGTTCTTTAATATAATTTATATTAACATATGTCCTACAAATAAATATGTTTTTCATATTATCTATTTCTCAGCGTGAATTGAAGCCTATAAAACAAATATTACAAACAAAATAGAAGTATCTATATTATTAAAGTTGAAGTACACAATTAGATTGTTTGAAAACAAGGATAGTAGAATAAATGAGATATGCTTGGAAATATGGATAGTAGAGATGTGTACTTCCTTTTACTTACACATTTAGTCATTGTATTTTCAATAAATTAATAACAAATGATAATTGTTTAGAAACATCAATAACATTTTTTAATACTTCTTTTTATTTAAATATTTAGCTATTATTTTTACAATAAATTAAACAACATTCTTTCTATATTTCTTTTTATTTACAATTCTGTCACTATATTTACAATTCTTTTTATTTACAATTTTTTATGGTGAAAATAAAAACACAAACTGAAATATAAATAGTATATTATATAAAATAATTTATAAAAACAGTATTATTATCTTATTTAATTTAGTCAAATATAAAAATTTCAAGATTTCAATTTTCAAAAAAAAATCATAAAATTAATAATAATTCATAGAAAACTAATGCAAAAAATTAAAATTTTGAAACATGCATAAAAGTATGTCAAGAAGAAAAAAGAAGTAATGACTTATGTTATTAATAAAAATTGGAAATCCATTATATCAGTTTTAAAATATAGAAAATTGACTAATCTAATTACCTAAAACATTGTTTTGTCTAAAATAATCATAAGATAAAATTTAAATTTTATATACATATTTCAAATCAAAATAATAATTTAAAGTTTATTTATATCAAAAATTGATTTAAAATTGCATATATTCAAAATTTTATTTTTACTAAAATGTTTTCCAATAACCATTATTAAAAATGTTTTCAATATACATAAGGAAAATACAAGAAAACTATTAATTTCATATACCAATTTAAATTATGGTTTTTAAATATCACATTAAACTTTAAGAATATAATATATATGATTATTTATAAGATGGTAAATATAAAATACTATTAATTATATGATTATTTATTTGATAGACCAATACAATTAATTATATGATGACATATATATGATACATAATAGTGATTAGGGCTGGGTGTTCATGTATCAATTCCGGTTTGTCTCGGATCTATTTGGATTTCGGGTTTCGGGGGTCAAAGATTTGAGCCCCATTCATATATTTCTAAATTTCAGTTCGAGTTGTGATTAGGGTTGGACGTTCAGGTATCCATTCGAGTTTGTTGGTATCTGTTTGGGTTTTGGGTTTCTGGGGTCAAAGATTTCAGCGTCATTCAGATATTTCTAAAGTTCAGTTCGAATTATATTCAGATCTTTGCGGGTTAAGTTCGGATTCGGATAACCCATTTACATTATTTTTTAAAATTCATTATATGTTGAATTTCTTAAAATCTATAAATAAAATAATATATTGTATATAAATCTGGATAACATATGTCAGAATATCTAAACTTAACATATAAATTGGTTTGATTTAAATTTTGGATCAAAAAACAATAACTATTTTAAATATTTTTGGTGTTTTGAGTGTACTTCCACTATGTTAGATATTTATATTTGATTATTTTTATATATTTTCAAGTATTTAAACCAACCTAAAAGTATCATATATATTTTGGATGTTTTTATATACATTAAAACTAAAAGTAATTAATATATATAAGTATATAAATCTTTTTTTGGATACATTTTGATATCCAAAATACTTCGGTTCGAATTGGTTATGGTTTCGGTTGTCGAAATATCAAAATTTTGAATAGTTTGGATATTTAATCAATTTTGGTTCGGATTTGGTGTTATTCTTTCGGATCGTGATCGGTTCAGTTCTTCAGATTTGATTTTTTTATCCAGTTTTGATATTGACATAAAAAGTAAATAGTAATATAATTTTGAAATATACATCTGCACAGATGTGCATGTCAAAATCTAGTACTTTATTATTATACTTGTGCATCATCGTTATAAGTAGAATGGTATACAATTGTAGTGTACTTGTAGTATACATATGTCCTCGCTCAATAGGAACTGTAATCTCTATTTATGTGAAAAATTACACATTATCCAAAACATTGTTATATTCTTAATTTTTTCTCTGCTATTATTATACACCAAATTCAAAAAATCTAGAGATCTTAAGTTTTAAAATTATTGCAAACATAATTCTACATTTCTCAATATTATATAAAAAAAGAAAATACATAAAATTACTGTCATAACCTTTGTGTCCGTTGATTGCATTTATGGAAAGCTCTAAACCCGATCATTATTAGCTGCATTTCTTCCTTGGAAGGTTTTGAGAGTGATAACGTGGTTTTGACTCTGCAACATTGTCTTTTAATCTGAAAGATACAAAGATACATGTTTTAGAGATTGTTCTGATGCTAAATGGCACATCCCTATAAAGATACGGTCTTTACGAGGATATGAGGATATATCCAAAACAAAATGGTTGGGCATGAAACTCTGACCAAAAATGAAACTTTTAACCCAATTATTCTACACGGTCAAACAAACTAGACGTGTAATGTAAACTTTGTTAAACAAACGCATGGCTCCATCATCTTAGATGGATTATATTTAAGAGTTACAGTTCACTTGAATATTTCATAAATGGCAAAGGATGGTCACAAATGGTGACACAAATGAGAATGGAGTTTTGTTTGACAAATATTGGATAACCTTGAATTAGAACTCGTCGAATGCTGTTTATGAAATTTACAATGTATAAATTTAAATTTGAACTAGAGCTCTTCAATGACTTCTAAGAATTTACAATGCCTTCAATATTATTCTTCACGCGTCCGATCTTTTGTATTCCACGATCTTTTGCATTCAATATTGTTCTTCACGCGTTCGATCTTTTGTATTCCACGATCTTTTACATTCCACACGGTCAACCATTGGTGTTCATCCATGATGTCGACCAAGAAAGGATTTGGATCGACCAGAAACGTTCTTGGTCGGCCATCATAGCCCATATCTTCGACCATTATTTTTTTGGTTCCTTAAATATGTCTTGTCCATTAAACTTTGGCCCAGGTGCATGTGCGAATTGTTTTCAACTTGGGCCACCAGTCCATTGTGCTTTGGATCATGCAAATGTTGAACAACTCCGATCAAAGATTTTTTATGCCAACTGGACCTACATAGGTCATTGGTCCATCTGAAAGCTTTCTTTATTCAAGGTTTCGTCGTACTGTCCGGATGAAAAGGTGAGTCGATCTTGATAATATCAGTGATTTGGGGAAGCAAGTTATTATTTTGCTGCCATAAACTATGTTTTTGAATTATATGTTTAACTATGTAGTTTTTCACCGATTGAAACTAATATAAAAAATGTTTTAGTAAAACAGACTAAATTGAAATTTTAACAAGATGTGAAATCCGGTTATTTTATATTTTGATTTTTTACGAAGTTAATATTGATTAACTAATAAATAAAAAATGTATTATTATTATTATTATTGTTGTGGTAATATAATTAGTGATGTGATGTATTGTTATGATAATATAATTAATGAAGTTGTTAAATTGAATGAAAATGGAATGATAATTAATGTAATAATTTGTTGAAAATATTAGTTCTATTTGTACTTCAATTTTAATATATTTTAAATTATAAGAATTCCCTTGAGAGGTAATTTTCATATGAGTCATCACCATACTCAATGTAAACAAGAAAATAAGACATGGCTTTGAAAAATATGAAATGATATTAATCTAATTGTGACATGTACAATTTTCTTTACAAAGATTTGGAAAAATTGTCAAATATAACTCAAAACTTGATTTTAAACATAAAGGTATACCTCAATTTGAATCAAATGCAAAACTAACCCAAAAGACTAGTGAACTATTTATATCCTCTTTTGACCAAACAAAAAAAAAGAAATCATTTGTATGAATATAACCGCGTAAAGTCTTCTAATGTTTTGCAAGTCTTATGAGGTTATGTAATTCTTCTAGAATACTTCCAAGAAGTCTTGCGTAAAAATAATTTATAAATTTGATGAAAAATATTTTGCTGAGGAAAAAATTGAAATCATGTAATTATAAACATTTGTAAATATATAAACTAGTAAAATTGAATTGTTTTCAGCATAGATGAGTGAATGTAATGAGTCATATTATTCTTTGGTTTAGGATTTGATAAATATGTTGTAGTAATTTATTTTTGCCCTTTTGACCAAAGAAAAAAATAGAAATCATTTTTACGAATATAACCCCGTAAACTTTTCAAGGTTTTGTAATTCTTATGAGGTTCCATAATTCTTCTAGAATACTTCAAAAAAGTCTTCTCGTATAGTAGATGTAACACCCCCGAACCGTTCTAGGTATAGGTCGAACCACCGGCCAACAATCAAACAAGAACATGACCGACGGCTGACTTTCTACCAAGGTCCGGGAGCGCTACAAGACGGTTAGGAACGATCCAGCCATGATCACAAAGAGTGCAATTCGTGACTTGGCCAGTTCGCCCACTAACACGTCCCGTCAGATTAAAGCCTAAGGCTTTTCAACCCGTACCCCAATCTGACGTTGTGTTAGCTTGGACAAAGCTAATATCAGATACAACAAGTCATTTGCATAAAACATCGATTTATTTATTTTATATCATACTGGGTTCACAACACACAAAATATTATACACGTGGTGGCATGCCATCGAGCAAAAGATACACACTTATAGTCTGAAAACGTTGCAAGCAAAAAGAGATGCAAAATCTACACCAGCCGGCCTAACTTCCCGCTTCCTCTATCAACACTACTGGTCACCTGAAAACAACAACGAGTGAGGGATGAGTAATCTAGCATTACTCAGTGAGTTACAATCCCCAACTAACAAATACAACCCCTCGCTATCCCACCCCAAACAATCTAAAGCGAGAGGTTCACCTAATAGCACAACCTAAAGAGAATAACGATAATACTATACGCATATCAAAAATATCAGAAATCCGCAGCAGAAATAATACGAGTAAAATATCGATACTATAAGATAGTCGATAAAACTTAACCAGGGTTTACCAATCCCTTTACACTATATAATATATATCTAACTCGGGCCCCGGTGACGTTAGGTTCCTCCTTCACTATCGGCAATATCCTATCTTCCTACCACAAAGGCTAGAAGAAGGAACTTTCAACCGACCGCGGCCCACAGTCATTCGGGTCACCGCGCGACAGCCCACAGTCCTTCGGGTCACTGCCACGTTACACCGTCGTGTAACACTCAGCCATAGGCCATGACCCCGTCTCTCTGAGTCTTCCCGATCCAGCGAATAAGGGGTTTCCTTAAACCCGCTAAATACGAGGTCTGAAGGAACACTAACTCACCCCTAATACGCCTAGCAATGTGGGTTACACAATGCTGTCGGCCAATACATAAACAATACATAACCCGGTAATATAACCGAGGTTCCAAGCAATAATCACAACAACCACAATCAAACACATTCCAGAATATAGCATAAAGACTAATTCTAGAATATCTAACAAACCACAACCTAGCGATATCATCTAAGCATTCAGCAATCGCTAACTAACCGATCAACCTAACCATTAGCATGCTACTATACTTCTCAAGCAATAACTAAGCATGCTATCTGTAAGACCCGAACCCGGCCGGCTAGGCCGCGGCCGATGCCTCACGTCGCTCGATCCATACCCTGACCGAACCACTCATTTTTTCGATCTTTATCTGTACTTTCGCCTAAGGGCGAAGTCTATCTTAGACCTTAGCTTAAGACTACCTTAGTCATTCCCTAGCTTAGATCCTTTCAACTTATGCACAGCGGAATATTCTCTACTTAACCATTGGTCTAAAACCAATCTAACACTGGTCAGATCGAATCACCTTAGCCATGGTCAGTATAAACAACTACTACCAGCTCCAAGGTTGATCCTGAACCTAATCCAGGTCATACAATAACTGAGGTTCCGTTCCCCTAACCATTCTATCTAGATCTATGCAATTTTGCTAGATCATACCTTTGCCACATCCACGGAGCTTGATAGCTCTTTGTCTCAGCTGCCTTAGCTGTCTAGCTAGCTCATTCAGCTAGCTGAACTGAACCACTTCACTTGAGGTTCCCAACTCTCTTCCAGCTGATCGAGCTGCGAGGTAGCTATGCCTAGCTCCCCATCCACTCGTCCAACTCCTCATTATACCTGTATAAACTCTCCCCTTAGGTACTTAGTCATTCAACCAACCATCCCCACAAACCAAGTACCTTTGGGAAGTCTTCAGCTGCAAAATCAACCTCAAGCAAACATGCTCCAAAAACTAATTAAAATTCATGATAAATCATGATAATTCATAACTAAGAGAATGGTCAAGTCAGATTTCTCAGAACTGGCCTCGATCATACTGATCTCGCCCATGAACAGCCCATATGGCCATAACTGACCACCTCTAAATCAATGAGATAAAACTAATCTCTCACCGTGATAATTCATGATAAATACCCATTAAGAGATATTTGAAGTCGGATCCTAACAATTCCCTCAGGAACTATCAGATCTCCACTTACCTGCCCAACCAAGGCCATGGAGAGATTTCTCTGAACCGGCCACTCCATGGTTCAGTACCTCCACGTCTGATCATCATAGAATAAGATTAACAATGCCCACCAGTTCCTGAGTCAATCAACCAACCACCCCACATGACTCAGAACTGATGAGTCTTCACACATACCTAACGCCATGGAACCATGTCCCAATGAACCTGGTCAGTCTTGCTCTTCTTCATGGCTCTCAGCCAATCCTGTACCAACCCAAGGTTGATACCTATCATACCATATGATTCCATTACCTCATTGCCACGGCCTGAAGCCATTGGTAATGCAAAACCATAGATCAGGTTCACTCATGAACCACCATGAATCACTAGTTGTTGTATAGCATCTAATTACCATCCCATATGGATGAATTAGTTCAACTATGATCCGCCCTTTCTCCAGGGTCCTGTATCCCTACAATACATCACAATATATGGTCTCCAAGGGCGTGCCATACTTGGCCTCATATGCACCTCAAGAGACACCAACATAAACCACAAAGTAATCATAAGTACATGTTACCTTAGACTTGATCTTACTAGATCTTGTGCTTCCTGTATCATGTCTGGCCATGCTCCTCCATTGCACGCCTCTATCAAGTCTTATCATACACTTCCAGTATTGATAAGAACCAATCATGGGTCGCACCCATCATCCATTCCATGGAACTTCCATGAAAACAGTTTCTGCACTGCATCCACCTTCAAGGCTGTACATGCCTTTGGGAGTGGAGTCCGGCCTTCTCCATTCAATTCTGACCATTTGCGTGTGTCCCTAAGACACAGAGGAAGCCTAGGGTGTGTTCATCCATGATCCAACACCACCCAAGGGTCGTGCATCACTTCCCACTTCAATGCCCATGAAACTGCCTTTCTACACACCACTGCTTTCAAGGCTGCTCTTGGACTTTGAGAGTGAATCCGGTCATCTCCCTTCTTCCCTGGCTATTTGGATGTGTAGTAAGGATGTAGAGGAAGCCTATGGCGTGGCAAACCACAATCAAAACACACCAGAGGGTCGTTCTCAACTCCCCTCTTGATTGCCATCAAAACTGCCTCTTTGCTGCCTTCAAGCCTCTCTTGGTCTTGGATTGTGTAATCCGACCATCTCTCTGTTTTTCTCTATTTTTCTTTGTGTTTCAGGAAGAAGAATGAAGTCCTGGCGTGCCTGCAAAGGCACGGACTTGCCTTCCTTATATAGAAGAAGGGGTGGTTACTTCTTAACCATTGCATCCCTTCATTAACATTTCTGGCCATTGATTTAATCAATGGTCCAGATCACACCTGTTCGCCTAGGGCAGTTACCAGACGTCCTTGACAGCAATAACTACCTCTAGACACGTCACACACAAGCCTAGGCTGGTTGCCCAAGCCCCTGGTTCAACCACAAGTGCCCACCGGCTCACCGGCACACCCGGGTGGTCCACATGGTCCGACCACTGTCCGGACCTGGCCCAACTGCCCAAGACTTGAACACTCAGTCTAGCTGAGTTGAGCTGATCCCCAGCTGACCCAGCTGAGTGAGCTAGTTCATCCAGCTCAGGGAGCTGACACACTCTTCAGTGAGCTACACTGAGCTGCACTACACTTCATCTAGCTGGTCGAGCTTGCTCACTGCATCTCCCAGCTGCCATACACTTTGTACAGCTCCTTTATACTTGTCTCCTTCTTGGTTTAGCTATATCTTAGCTTCCTGATGCCCTTAACCTTACTTCCAGGCCATGATACCCTTGTGTTTAGGTCACATGAGCTGACTGGTGCGTCTCCTTGCACCATGGTCGATCCTAAGGATCATATCCAGGATCAGGGACATGACAAGTCTCCCCCACTTAGAATGGATTCGTCCTCGAATCCAGTGGTGCTTACATCCCATATAATGACAAAGGTTCCAACTGAACTCTTTGCATCATCATCCTTGTTCATTTTCACTGATCACCTTTTTGATCAATGTATGAACAAGTCTCCCCCACTTGGATGGAACTCACCTGATTCCGAACCAAGTGGTCTTCTCTTTTACCATAACAGACTTGTGTCACTGAACTCAACTTTCCAAGTTGCAGTCTAGTATACACCAAGTCAATTATTCTCTGAGCCTAGTCCATGACTAGATCATTTTCAGTCCTTATGAACTTACTGCATACTCGAGTCTTAGTAGATTTACCCAATCTCCAAGACACTCGATGTATCAGTCAAGTCTTTAAAGAACTCGATCACATTCTGGTCCTGTCCACTCCGGGACTCCACCATTTCATTCCAACCATAGGTCAATCTCCGACTTGGTTGTTCTGCGACCCTCGTCCCTCACTGGACTTAGTCGACCTCATCTCAGCCATCTAGGCTGGTGCCATACGATACGGACTTTTGGACATTGGGACCGTTCCCGGTTCTAGTTCGATCATGCTCGGGTCAGCCCCTGCAAGAGGCACACCCTGCAGCGCCCGAAACACATCCTTGAACTCTTGAACCAACCGAATCCTCGTCCGGGCTACCACCCCCTACAACCTCCTTAGTGTTAATGGTCGCCAACCAGGCCTCATGACCACCTCTCAGCATATTTTCCACCTGGACCGCTGAGATCACTAAGCATCCAGAGGTTGGTCGGATCCTTGGAATCTGATCGGGGGTCCACACCCACTCTCAAACTGCACCATTCCCCGGTGACAGTCTAAGGTGGCCCGATTCTTTCCAAGACCAATCCATCCCTAAGATCACTTTATGATTCTTAAGGCTAAACACAATCAGATCCACGGGCATCGCCCTTCCTCGGATCATCACTGGGATGTCCCTAACAAGGCCTAGTGAATGCATCCTTTGGCCTCCGGCCGCACTCACTATCCCGGGATCATCCCCTATACAATACAAGCAACCCCTTTCCGATCATATCTGGACTCACAAACGGTGTGTAGCTCCAGTATCGAAAGGTATGTTGTTTCCACACCACTGATCATTAAGTACCTAGATGAGTAAGACATCGGTTTGATCACACATTTGGAAAATGTCCCATACCATTCTCCAAAGTGTCACACTTCTGTGAATGTCCCATACCATTCACAAGAGTGTTTATAATATACCTCAATCCCCATCACACTAAGCCACTTAAGATCGTATACCCAATCCATTCAAATTGATCTAAGGAATCATACCTTGGCTTATACTGAGTCCCAGCTGATCCATCTGATCCCAAGCCACTCGTATACTAGCCATGTAGCATATCCCTTAAACCAACTTGAACCTCGCAAATGCTCACTTGTTTTGAACGGCCACCAAGGATAACACTTACCCCCAAAGAGTGCTGCACGTTTCTTTCAACCTAAGCCACTCTCAGGTTCATGTTATTTCCCTGGTCCAGTCGTCCATCAAAGATCTTGCATTGCATCGATCCGTCCAACCCGTCTATTATTTCCAGATAACTAGATCAACCAACCTTCTGTTTCAGGATCTTGCCCTTGGGGAGTGCATCTTGGCCAAGTCGGTTCACCTTGGAACTTTCCCGTTCCCAAGCATGATACCCTATCTTGCCTCAGCTCCCTCTTGGCTCACCTAGTAAGGTTCCATGGTCATCTCAGTTTCCAAAAATAATTTTTGGTTTGGAACATACTACCTTTGAGCAGTGAGTTTAGCTGAAGTTACAACCCAATCAGAACCTCCACTCATCTGCCTCAAAAGATCCATACTACCTGAGAAATACTTAGTTCTCATCTGAGCTATATGCTCCAGCACCCTCAGGTAGTCCACTAACCAAGCTGTCCTAGCTGGTGGATCAATCTAGACCACCTCAGCTACTGGCCCAGCTTGATCATTAGCTGTCGAAACAGCTGCCCAATCAACCGGTTAGTCCTCTCACTGTTTGCAACAATTGATTGGATCAGCCCGGTTCACATCACAAGAGGATTCAACTTCCCCCTTCCAGCTGCAGCTCAGCTCTCCCCCACTAGAACCTCAGTAGGGTTGAGCTGACTTACAGTCAATCCAGCTTCATTGTTAACTTCCTCTAGCTGAGTTAACAATAAAACTGGTGGATTAATCACATCAGCATCTACTTGTCCGGATGCATGGGTGAACAACCACAACCCAACGATCTTAGAATCAAGCATGCTCTGATACCAACTTGTAAGACCCGAACCCGGCCGGCTAGGCCGCGGCCGATGGCTCACGTCGCTCGATCCATACCTGACCGAACCACTCATTTTTTCGATCTTTATCTGTACTTTCGCCTAAGGGCGAAGTCTATCTTAGACCTTAGCTTAAGACTACCTTAGTCATTCCCTAGCTTAGATCCTTTCAACTTATGCACAGCGGAATATTCTCTACTTAACCATTGGTCTAAAACCAATCTAACACTGGTCAGATCGAATCACCTTAGCCATGGTCAGTATAAACAACTACTACCAGCTCCAAGGTTGATCCTGAACCTAATCCAGGTCATACAATAACTGAGGTTCCGTTCCCCTAACCATTCTATCTAGATCTATGCAATTTTGCTAGATCATACCTTTGCCACATCCACGGAGCTTGATAGCTCTTTGTCTCAGCTGCCTTAGCTGTCTAGCTAGCTCATTCAGCTAGCTGAACTGAACCACTTCACTTGAGGTTCCCAACTCTCTTCCAGCTGATCGAGCTGCGAGGTAGCTATGCCTAGCTCCCCATCCACTCGTCCAACTCCTCATTATACCTGTATAAACTCTCCCCTTAGGTACTTAGTCATTCAACCAACCATCCCCACAAACCAAGTACCTTTGGAAGTCTTCAGCTGCAAAATCAACCTCAAGCAAACATGCTCCAAAAACTAATTAAAATTCATGATAAATCATGATAATTCATAACTAAGAGAATGGTCAAGTCAGATTTCTCAGAACTGGCCTCGATCATACTGATCTCGCCCATGAACAGCCCATATGGACATAACTGACCACCTCTAAATCAATGAGATAAAACTAATCTCTCACCGTGATAATTCATGATAAATACCCATTAAGAGATATTTGAAGTCGGATCCTAACAATTCCCTCAGGAACTATCAGATCTCCACTTACCTGCCCAACCAAGGCCATGGAGAGATTTCTCTGAACCGGCCACTCCATGGTTCAGTACCTCCACGTCTGATCATCATAGAATAAGATTAACAATGCCCACCAGTTCCTGAGTCAATCAACCAACCACCCCACATGACTCAGAACTGATGAGTCTTCACACATACCTAACGCCATGGAACCATGTCCCAATGAACCTGGTCAGTCTTGCTCTTCTTCATGGCTCTCAGCCAATCCTGTACCAACCCAAGGTTGATACCTATCATACCATATGATTCCATTACCTCATTGCCACGGCCTGAAGCCATTGGTAATGCAAAACCATAGATCAGGTTCACTCATGAACCACCATGAATCACTAGTTGTTGTATAGCATCTAATTACCATCCCATATGGATGAATTAGTTCAACTATGATCCGCCCCTTTCTCCAGGGTCCTGTATCCCTACAATACATCACAATATATGGTCTCCAAGGGCGTGCCATACTTGGCCTCATATGCACCTCAAGAGACACCAACATAAACCACAAAGTAATCATAAGTACATGTTACCTTAGACTTGATCTTACTAGATCTTGTGCTTCCTGTATCATGTCTGGCCATGCTCCTCCATTGCACGCCTCTATCAAGTCTTATCATACACTTCCAGTATTGATAAGAACCAATCATGGGTCGCACCCATCATCCATTCCATGGAACTTCCATGAAAACAGTTTCTGCACTGCATCCACCTTCAAGGCTGTACATGCCTTTGGGAGTGGAGTCCGGCCTTCTCCATTCAATTCTGACCATTTGCGTGTGTCCCTAAGACACAGAGGAAGCCTAGGGTGTGTTCATCCATGATCCAACACCACCCAAGGGTCGTGCATCACTTCCCACTTCAATGCCCATGAAACTGCCTTTCTACACACCACTGCTTTCAAGGCTGCTCTTGGACTTTGAGAGTGAATCCGGTCATCTCCCTTCTTCCCTGGCTATTTGGATGTGTAGTAAGGATGTAGAGGAAGCCTATGGCGTGGCAAACCACAATCAAAACACACCAGAGGGTCGTTCTCAACTCCCCTCTTGATTGCCATCAAAACTGCCTCTTTGCTGCCTTCAAGCCTCTCTTGGTCTTGGATTGTGTAATCCGACCATCTCTCTGTTTTTCTCTATTTTTCTTTGTGTTTCAGGAAGAAGAATGAAGTCCTGGCGTGCCTGCAAAGGCACGGACTTGCCTTCCTTATATAGAAGAAGGGGTGGTTACTTCTTAACCATTGCATCCCTTCATTAACATTTCTGGCCATTGATTTAATCAATGGTCCAGATCACACCTGTTCGCCTAGGGCAGTTACCAGACGTCCTTGACAGCAATAACTACCTCTAGACACGTCACACACAAGCCTAGGCTGGTTGCCCAAGCCCCTGGTTCAACCACAAGTGCCCACCGGCTCACCGGCACACCCGGGTGGTCCACATGGTCCGACCACTGTCCGGACCTGGCCCAACTGCCCAAGACTTGAACACTCAGTCTAGCTGAGTTGAGCTGATCCCCAGCTGACCCAGCTGAGTGAGCTAGTTCATCCAGCTCAGGGAGCTGACACACTCTTCAGTGAGCTACACTGAGCTGCACTACACTTCATCTAGCTGGTCGAGCTTGCTCACTGCATCTCCCAGCTGCCATACACTTTGTACAGCTCCTTTATACTTGTCTCCTTCTTGGTTTAGCTATATCTTAGCTTCCTGATGCCCTTAACCTTACTTCCAGGCCATGATACCCTTGTGTTTAGGTCACATGAGCTGACTGGTGCGTCTCCTTGCACCATGGTCGATCCTAAGGATCATATCCAGGATCAGGGACATGACACTATCAACCAATCAATCTCAACTATAAACTAATCAAACTGTTACTCAGTTTAGACCTGGCCTCCTGCCATGATCCAACCTCCAAGTAACAGGAACCTGCATGAAAACAGCTTAGGAAAACAATTGACTATAACTCACAGTTTTCGGTTGACCGTGGCCTCGACCCCAAACCCGACTTCAGCGATCCGAACCCTTTCTCCCTAACCTTCACAAGTAGACCCACGTCTGGACTGATCTTCACTTAAGCAGAGCTTCTGTAGTAGCTGACTCAAATCGCGCAGAGTAACTTTTCTCGATAACTCTCAAAAACTGCCGAAAAAGACTCAAAAATGATCGAACTCGAACTTTCTCTCTCTAGCTTTCTCTCTCACGTTTTTCTCTGAGTTTAAACTTGTCTGAATATTTTGAAATGGCTGAGGGTCGTGGGGTATATATAGGTTGCAGCAACCAATCACAAACAGGCCGTGTGGCAGCCCGTGTGTCGCTTCGCATGCCTCCGGACGCATGCGTCGCGGCACCTCGTGCTCCACATGTCTGATGGCACGACCATAGCTTCCTGCAGGGTGACACCACACCTTCCATGTGTCTGATCCACGTTCTGACCTCATCCAGATTGACACTCAGCGCACACATGTCGCTCAGCATGCTCCGATTGCAGGTATCGCGGCACCTCGTGCTTCTGGGTGTCACTCAGCATGCTGTACTCTCCTGGGCTTCAACACCTCCTGCTTCCCTTGCCACATACCATGCCAGGCAGGTTACATCACGTCCTTATCACTCAGATAAGGCCACCTCGAGCTTCTCGGTCAATTCGACCGGTTTCGATCTTTTCGGTGAATTTTCGTCCCGCGATGATTCCCGAATATTTTTCTATGCCCGTTCTGATGCGCTGAATATTTTTAAAATACTCCATAATAATTCTGACCTTGATGGAAAATATTTCCCGAGTCTCCGGCTTCCTCGAAAAATTTCGATAATACCGAAATCAGTGGTCGATTTCGGGTTTTCCCGTCATGCTTCGATCCCGTCCTGCTTACTTCCCGTCCTGCTTAATTCCCGTCCTGCCTCAATATGTCTCCAGAGTGATAATTTATCGATACGAAGATTTCCCGGGAAAACTTAGTGGTTAAGAAACGTCGGCTTCAAAAACGTCGTGCTTCTAAAACGTCGTGCTTCCAAAAATGTTATGCTCCCAAAACATCCATCTGATCAATCTAAGAAACTTCTATCAATGGTAGAGCAGCTTATCTGTCTCATGTCTTCTCCCACGATCAATTCTTCACCACTTGTACTTCAGAACTTGCCGATCAATCCTTATCGCCCGCGGCTCGACCTCAAAACAGATGCTCGACCAATCTTCTACTTTCTCTGAACCATGTTAAGTTTGAAATGATCAAAACTTAACATTCTTCAACATTCTTTGATTCCCAAAAGCTTGAACTCAAACTCCAATCTTTATTATAATTTTTTTTTTTTTTACACGGGTTTCTACATTCTCCCCCCCTTAATAGAATTCGTCCTCGAATTCTAAGGATGTGAGGGGCCTCCTTCCTCCATCACAACATCCTCTCGGAAAAACTCCGGGTGATCAGCCTTGAATCTTGCTTCATCTTCCCAAGTGACATGAATCCTGTTTTGTCTTCCCCAGAATACTTGTACTTGGGCAATCTCACGATTCTTCAGCTTTCGAATACGCCTTTCTCCAAGTCGGATTGGTCCTTCTGGGTATGTAAGGTTCGTCCTTAGCTCTTCAATTCTCTCGGGTTCAACAGCACTTGGATCCCGTATATGTTTCCGAAGCATGGAAACATGGAACATCGGATATAGATGCATATCCTCTGGTAGATCCAATCGGTAAGCTACCTCACCAACTTTCCCGATGATCTTGTATGGACCAATGAATCTGACTGCGAGCTTCCCGACCTTACCAAATCTGTCCTTCCCTTTCTGTGCTGTAACCTTCAAGTAGACCCAATCTCCTATCTCAAAAATTACCTCTCTTCTTGACTGGTCAGCGTACTTCTTCTGACGGTCTTGAGCCTTCTTCATGTTGGTTTGAATCGTCTCCAGCTTAACCATAGTCTCTTGTACGATAGGCGATCCAAACATTCTTCTTTCTCCCACTTCCGTCCAACACAAAGGTGTTTTGCAAGGCCTTCCATACAGCGCTTCATAAGGTGACATTCCTATGCTCGCATGGTGACTGTTGTTGTACGAGAACTCAACCAACGGTAAATGCTTCTCCCAATTTTCTGCCCAATCGAGAATACACATCCGGAGCATGTCCTCGATGGTTCGAATGGTTCTCTCCGTTTGGCCGTCTGTTTCTGGGTGGAACGCCGTGCTTCTGAACAGTTTAGTTCCCAAGGCTTCTTGTAATGCCTCCCACAATGCTGCCGTGAACCTAGGGTCACGATCTGAGACGATGTCTGAAGGTACACCATGTAGCTTCACAATTTGGTCGATGTACAGCTCGGCCAATACTTCCACTTTATCCGTATCCCGCATAGGTAACAGGTGTGTAACCTTGGTTAACCTATCCACAAACACCCAGATTGAGTTGTTCGATCTACCTAGAGCAGTAGGTAATCCAGTGATGAAATCCATGGAAATAGAATCCCATTTCCATTGAGGTATCGGAAGACTCTGTAGCAATCCTCCTGGAACTTGATGCTCGACTTTCACTTGTTGACAAGTTTCACACTGAGCAACCCATTGTGCTACTGATCTCTTCATTCCCGGCCAATGATAGTATCTTCTTACATCTCGGTACATCTTCGAACTTCCAGGATGGATACTAAGTAAGGAATGGTGTGCCATTCTTAGTATCTCATCTCTCAGCCCTTGCCCTTTTGGAACCGTGATCCTTCCATTAATAAGCAAGGTTCCATCTTCCGCCAAGTAATATCCAGCACTATTTGGTCCGGCTTGCCTTCTGAGTTCTTCAGCAATCTTCTGTAATTTCTCATCTCTAAGTTGCTCCTCTCGAATCTTCTGAATAAAGCTGGCCTGGTTCAATGCTTGTACTCCCAATGGTTCACTTGTCTGACCTTCCAAAGCAACCAACTTCACTTGCTTCAGCTCTTGATTCAACAGCTCCACTTCCTTCTCCATATCAGCATCCAACTTTCTTCGACTTAAGGCATCCGCAACAACATTTGCTTTACCAGGATGGTAGTAAATTTTTAAGTCGTAGTCGGCCACAAACTCCATCCATCTACGTTGGCGCAGGTTGAGATCTGGCTGAGTGAAAAGGTATTTAAGACTTTGATGGTCTGTGTATACCTCCACTTCTTCTCCGTACAAGTACGATCTCCAAATTCGCAAAGCGAATACCACAGCCGCCAACTCCAAGTCATGGGTAGTGTAGTTATCTTCATGCTTCCGTAGTTGTCGTGAGGCATATGCAATGACTCTCCCATTTTGCATTAGCACACAACCTAACCCAACTCGTGAAGCATCCGTGTATACCGTGTAAGGTTTACCTTGCTCAGGCAAAGCTAACACAGGTGCGGTCGTGAGAGCTTCCTTCAACTTCTTGAATGCCTTCTCGGTTTCGTCCACCCATAGGAATGGAACTGCTTTACCGGTCAGTTTAGTTAAGGGCTTTGCAATGGCACCGCTGTAACACCCCCGAACCGTTCTAGGTATAGGTCGAACCACCGGCCAACAATCAAACAAGAACATGACCGACGGCTGACTTTCTACCAAGGTCCGGGAGCGCTACAAGACGGTTAGGAACGATCCAGCCATGATCACAAAGAGTGCAATTCGTGACTTGGCCAGTTCGCCCACTAACACGTCCCGTCAGATTAAAGCCTAAGGCTTTTCAACCCGTACCCCAATCTGACGTTGTGTTAGCTTGGACAAAGCTAATATCAGATACAACAAGTCATTTGCATAAAACATCGATTTATTTATTTTATATCATACTGGGTTCACAACACACAAAATATTATACACGTGGTGGCATGCCATCGAGCAAAAGATACACACTTATAGTCTGAAAACGTTGCAAGCAAAAAGAGATGCAAAATCTACACCAGCCGGCCTAACTTCCCGCTTCCTCTATCAACACTACTGGTCACCTGAAAACAACAACGAGTGAGGGATGAGTAATCTAGCATTACTCAGTGAGTTACAATCCCCAACTAACAAATACAACCCCTCGCTATCCCACCCCAAACAATCTAAAGCGAGAGGTTCACCTAATAGCACAACCTAAAGAGAATAACGATAATACTATACGCATATCAAAAATATCAGAAATCCGCAGCAGAAATAATACGAGTAAAATATCGATACTATAAGATAGTCGATAAAACTTAACCAGGGTTTACCAATCCCTTTACACTATATAATATATATCTAACTCGGGCCCCGGTGACGTTAGGTTCCTCCTTCACTATCGGCAATATCCTATCTTCCTACCACAAAGGCTAGAAGAAGGAACTTTCAACCGACCGCGGCCCACAGTCATTCGGGTCACCGCGCGACAGCCCACAGTCCTTCGGGTCACTGCCACGTTACACCGTCGTGTAACACTCAGCCATAGGCCATGACCCCGTCTCTCTGAGTCTTCCCGATCCAGCGAATAAGGGGTTTCCTTAAACCCGCTAAATACGAGGTCTGAAGGAACACTAACTCACCCCTAATACGCCTAGCAATGTGGGTTACACAATGCTGTCGGCCAATACATAAACAATACATAACCCGGTAATATAACCGAGGTTCCAAGCAATAATCACAACAACCACAATCAAACACATTCCAGAATATAGCATAAAGACTAATTCTAGAATATCTAACAAACCACAACCTAGCGATATCATCTAAGCATTCAGCAATCGCTAACTAACCGATCAACCTAACCATTAGCATGCTACTATACTTCTCAAGCAATAACTAAGCATGCTATCAACCAATCAATCTCAACTATAAACTAATCAAACTGTTACTCAGTTTAGACCTGGCCTCCTGCCATGATCCAACCTCCAAGTAACAGGAACCTGCATGAAAACAGCTTAGGAAAACAATTGACTATAACTCACAGTTTTCGGTTGACCGTGGCCTCGACCCCAAACCCGACTTCAGCGATCCGAACCCTTTCTCCCTAACCTTCACAAGTAGACCCACGTCTGGACTGATCTTCACTTAAGCAGAGCTTCTGTAGTAGCTGACTCAAATCGCGCAGAGTAACTTTTCTCGATAACTCTCAAAAACTGCCGAAAAAGACTCAAAAATGATCGAACTCGAACTTTCTCTCTCTAGCTTTCTCTCTCACGTTTTTCTCTGAGTTTAAACTTGTCTGAATATTTTGAAATGGCTGAGGGTCGTGGGGTATATATAGGTTGCAGCAACCAATCACAAACAGGCCGTGTGGCAGCCCGTGTGTCGCTTCGCATGCCTCCGGACGCATGCGTCGCGGCACCTCGTGCTCCACATGTCTGATGGCACGACCATAGCTTCCTGCAGGGTGACACCACACCTTCCATGTGTCTGATCCACGTTCTGACCTCATCCAGATTGACACTCAGCGCACACATGTCGCTCAGCATGCTCCGATCGCAGGTATCGCGGCACCTCGTGCTTCTGGGTGTCACTCAGCATGCTGTACTCTCCTGGGCTTCAACACCTCCTGCTTCCCTTGCCACATACCATGCCAGGCAGGTTACATCACGTCCTTATCACTCAGATAAGGCCACCTCGAGCTTCTCGGTCAATTCGACCGGTTTCGATCTTTTCGGTGAATTTTCGTCCCGCGATGATTCCCGAATATTTTTCTATGCCCGTTCTGATGCGCTGAATATTTTTAAAATACTCCATAATAATTCTGACCTTGATGGAAAATATTTCCCGAGTCTCCGGCTTCCTCGAAAAATTTCGATAATACCGAAATCAGGGTTTTTGGTCGATTTCGGGTTTTCCCGTCATGCTTCGATCCCGTCCTGCTTACTTCCCGTCCTGCTTAATTCCCGTCCTGCCTCAATATGTCTCCAGAGTGATAATTTATCGATACGAAGATTTCCCGGGAAAACTTAGTGGTTAAGAAACGTCGGCTTCAAAAACGTCGTGCTTCTAAAACGTCGTGCTTCCAAAAATGTTATGCTCCCAAAACATCCATCTGATCAATCTAAGAAACTTCTATCAATGGTAGAGCAGCTTATCTGTCTCATGTCTTCTCCCACGATCAATTCTTCACCACTTGTACTTCAGAACTTGCCGATCAATCCTTATCGCCCGCGGCTCGACCTCAAAACAGATGCTCGACCAATCTTCTACTTTCTCTGAACCATGTTAAGTTTGAAATGATCAAAACTTAACATTCTTCAACATTCTTTGATTCCCAAAAGCTTGACCTCAAACTCCAATCTTTATTATAATTTTTTTTTTTTTTTTTACACGGGTTTCTACAGTAGATCTTAAAAATAATTGATAAATTTTATGAAAAATATTTTGTTGAGGGAAAAATTGATATCATGTAATTATAAACATTTGTAAATGATATAAATTAGTAAAATTGAATTGTTTTCAGCATAGATGAGTGAATGTAGTGAGTCATAGTATTATTTGGTTTAGGGTTTGGTAACATATTTTTTAGTAATGTATTTTTTTAGGGTTAGATTTTGGAAGCTTAACATTTTTTTGAAAAATTAATTTTGACATATATGTGTTTAGTTCTATGTGTACTAGGTGTTTTCCTGCACCATGTGCAGTAAAAGAATTTTAAAATATTTTAATAGATAAATATAAATTATATTTATTTTTTTATTAATATTATAAATTTTCTTTTTTCTTATCAATATTTTAATATAAATTTGATTTAACTGAACATTAAAATTAAGATAAAAACAATGTTGTTTATTTTGAATTATATTTAATAATGTGCATGTATATAGTTAAAATTATAATCTTAGGTAGTTTTTTCTATCTATTTATTTTAATTAAATATATTAAATAAATATGTAAAATTGCATAATTGGCAAAAATTAAAATTAAACAATATTTATGAAATCTGTAGATATATATAAGAATCTAATGATTTTATGATTTAATTTGATTTTATGATTTAATTTTTGTAATTTTCTAAAAATATGTAATATATTTTTGAATTTTTTAATTTAAATGATATTTCGAAATTTGAAATGCCATAATTGAATATATTTATTTTAATGATGATTTATGAGTTATTACCGTATTTTAAAAAAAAATCCAAAAATATAAATCGACAATAAATGTAATATATGAGTTATTACCATATTTTATAAAGTTTACCAAAAATATAAATTAACATTAAATATAATTGTCCATGTCATATTAATCTATAAGACATGTCATCAATTTTAGTAGCCATGTCACAATTATTAATCTATGTGTTTTACTGCACAATGTGTAGTGATGAATTTTTTAAAATTTAAGTTTTATATTTTAAATTGTAATTTATTAATATTATATATTTTATTATTTTGACCAATAATTAATATAAATATCATTAATTAAGCATAAAATTAAGAGAAAATATTTTTTTTTAATTATATTTAAGAATATATATGTATATATATAAAGTTAAAATCTTAGATTAAAAATTATTTATTTCATTTTGTTAAATGTATTAAATCAACTTGTACAAAATTACTATCATATAAAATTGTATAGTTATCAAAAATTAAAACTAAATAATATTTATATAATTTGTAGATATCTAAAAGAAACTAATGATAATATTACGATTTATTTTTTTTTTTAATTCAGAAAATTTAGAAAATTTGAGATAGTAAAATTTTTATAATTATAAAAGTAAAATTTCATATTTGAATATATTTATTTTAGTGATTATTTATGAGTTATTACCATATTCTACAAAGTTTACCAAAAATATAAATTAATATTAAATGTAATATATGAGTTATTGCTGTATTCTAAAAAGATTTCCAAAAATATATACAGCATTAAATGTAATTGTCCATGTCATATTTAATCATATGACATGCCATCAAATAATTACAAAACATTTTAAAATAACATAACACTATATATTTTAACTAGGTAGATATATTATATTTTATTATTATTAAAATTATTTGTTTTCTTAATATTAATTTTGCTTTTAAATTTTATCTTTTTGTGGTTGTGGAATTTAATATAACCATAATCAAAATATCAAAGAGAATCTGAATTCTCATTTTTACGAAATTTTTAAAAAAATTCTTTTTAAACCTTTAATAATCTAAAGCATAAAATTATTTAGAATTTATATAATATTTTAATTATTTTAATTAGTTACTTATGTATGTATCTTCATATTACTCTTCGTTTCATTTTCTAATTATTTGTTTTAAAACAAAAGTCAACGATAAATATTATGAAAATACATGCACATTTAAACGATAAATAAAATTAATGTTATTTTACTTAATTAAAATATAATTATTGTTCAGTTTAAATTTGAAAGAATATATGTAACTCAATATACTCACAACATGAGTAACTCGACCAATCCAACTTATATCTAAAATTATATATTTAACTACACTAAAAATTCATAATTTATAATAATTATTTATTTTGTAAATTATAGGATGACTCAAAAAATATTTACAAATGAAAATAAAATATTAACTAACTGTTGCAATTTAGTTCTTTTGAAAAAATTATATATATGCATGATATTGTAGAATATTATCCTTATATTAATTTATGTAACTTGGAATCAGACACTTTAGTTTATTTTTTACTTCATTCTAAGCATAATATATCTTAAGTTATACATAATTTTCCTCAAATATATTTACATATCTAAGACAAAAAATCAATGTAAATGAAAATAAGAAAAATTAATCATAATTTTAATATATTTAAAATAAAAAATTATAGTTAAATTTAGAGAAATATATGAAATCCAGCATACCTAACAATCAAATTCAACCGTAAGTTATAATTCTCGCTGCAATAAAATATTCAGATGCCTAACAATAATCAAATTCCAACTCTCGTTGCAAACTCAATGAATCAAACAAGCAATAAACTAGATTTGATATTGTTCAGCTAAAGTGCTAGACCAACTCTCGCTGGGAGAATTCTAATTCAACATGACCAAATTGTTTTGAATTTAAACGAACTAAATTGTTATGAATGAAATTACATTTTGAGTTAATTTTAAAACATAATTTTATTAATATAAATTTTTCTATTTTCATACCCACACGATAAATAAATCAACTGTAAAAACCAAAATTGACTATATAACATATCTAAAGTCATATGTGTAATTAAACTAATACAATATTATTAGTATAAGTTATGCATACAAATTATAAAGTTTAAATTTCAAGTAAATAAAAACTAATTATTATAGTATATTTACTTTATAATATTTTATATCCATGCCTGAGCACGGAAAAATCACCTAGTATTAAAAAATTAAAATAAAATTTTAAAAATATTTTCAAAAAGCATCTTCGAATTCAAAAAGAAATTTTGAACAAAAAACAATTTGGAAACAAAAATCCGAAAGTTTTATAAGAATTTTAGAACTTGAAAAGATATAATTCGAAATTATAAAAAGTAATATTTTTCATTTATTTTGTTTTATTTATTTATATTTGTATATCTATAAAGAAAGAGGTAGGAGAATTTTTTTGTCTTTTTAATCTTTTCCTTAGTGAATGCTCTTTGTATGACGAAAAAAAAAATACAATTTGATATAATTGTCTTTTTTATTTATCAAGTGAGATTAGGTTGTTTTGAAAACCCTAATCGATAGACATTGAGAGCTGTATAATAAACGAATCAAGGATTCTTCAATTCCGAAAGGTCACAAGGCAAAGCTGAAGAAGATCTTGACTGTCTGAAAGTCAATCATCTCTTTCTGGTTTGATATTCAATCGAAGCTATATATATTTACTAATATACAAAGCGTTTGTGTTTTCCTCACAGGCTTGCTAGTTCTATAGATGTCTTGTAAAGTAAGAAACAAGAAGAAGCAACAGCTCGAACCTCCGGTGTCGCTGATTACATCACTTCCAGATGAAGTCATCTTGGATATCCTGGCACGTGTACCGAGATGCTATTATCCGGATATCTCCCTAGTTTCCAAGAGTTTCGGGAGATTGATTGCGTCGCCTGAGATATTCACGAGAAGATCCTTGCTAGGCTGCACGGAACACTGTCTCTATGTTGTCCTCTATAACCTGGACACCAATGAAAAGCATTTGTATATTCTCCGCCGTAAAGCCAACAATAATCGTTTGGTCATTATCCAATCGTTTCCTTTGAAGTGTTTATATGCAAAGTACGTGGCAGTGGGTCCAAAGATATATGTATTTTGCGAACTCAATTCCTTCAGCCTAGACTGCAGATCTCACACAGTGCAGTCCATTTCTGATATTCGTAATCCTATGTCCATGGATAATGGCGTGGCTGATTTCATTGATGGAAAGATTTACGTAATAGGAGAATGCCTTTGTGATGACGAGGCGAGTGGGAAAGGAAAAGGGTGGAGGATGGGAGTTAAGGTGTACGATACAGAAACTCAAATGTGGGAGCCTGAGATAGCAAAGCCAAAAATTAAGCCAGGCACTATGCTTGTTGATGATGTGGTGATGGAGGATAAGATTTACATGAGACAGTATAATAAAACCTTTGTTTATGAACCGAAGGAAAATAAATGGGAATTTGACGAGATGCTGAATTCGAAGAAATGGGTTGGTGCGTGTGTAACTGATGATGGGTTGTACTATTACAATAATTGCGAGAAGAAGCTAAGAGTGTATAATCCAAAGCAGAAGTCTTGGAAAGTGGTGAAGGGTTTGGAAGAACTGTTGCCTCTGACTGCCCATTCACGGCTGTCCATCAATACGGTGAGTTACGGTGGTAAATTGGCTCTGTTCTTTCAGAAATATCATAACGCCCAAAAGAACTCACCAAGTATTTGGTGCGCGGAGATTGCTTTGGAAAGACGCCAAGAAGAAATTTGGGGTAAGGTTCAGTGGTGTGATGTTGTGCTTGATAATGAGAAATTTACTATTGTGAAATGTTTAGCTGTTATGGTTTGATGCTCTGTTAAGTTTTGATGCTAAAACTATCATTCATATAAGAATGAATATTATTGAGATATGGTGTTTGCATAAACTTTTTAGTTTTACTTTTCTTTCTTTTTCTATTACATATATGCTACTAAATTGATTTACACATGTATTACTTCAAATCATTAAGTTACAAATCTCAACAATTTATATCACTAAGTAGTGCATGTTAAATATCAGAAGCTCGGGAAGGTATGCTATCATCATAATTTAGCTGCATCATGTCGCATGGTGACACAGCCTCGGAATCACACTTTAGCTTATCTCACAAGAAATCAAAATCTATGGATTAAATGGATTGAAGATCGCCACTTAAAAGATTTGAAAGGATTTGAGATAAGATCATGAATCAGAGCTTAAGTAAATATCACACAAAGACAGAGTTTCCACACTTGTATCCTAAGAAAGAATCTCACATGACTTGAATAAACAAAGAAAAGCATAAAAGCTTTCAAGAGAAAAATCTCGGTTTCTATTCAATAATCAAGTCTGATTTTACAATGAGTTGCAATGAGCTTTATATAGCTCGTGTACAAGACTATTAGAGTCAAAAAAATAAATAAAAGGAGGATTTTAAGCATAAGTCACATTTAAAAAAAAGGAATAAATTGGCTGGTCAAAAAACTAATTTTAAAGGAGTGAAATCAGCTTATTATGGAGAGTGTTGACCACGCCCTTAGTAGCTGATAAGTAGGCTTAATAGGTGGCCTGTTTTTGAGGAAATCCAGATGACTAAAACGAACCATAGTGTTGATACCGTCTAGGTTCATCCGAGTCCAAATATGGTAAGTTTTGTCTCCCTTGTATTTTGAAGCACTTTGAATAGTTTAAACCTTCTAGAAGCTTCATTTTCCTCTAGACTTTCTTGGATGTAAGCTGATCTTGAATGAGCTTTGACCTTCATGAGCAGTGGATTTGATGCCACATCATACCTTCTTCCTTAAATCTGTTTTGTCCTCAAAACTTGTTCATGCGACATAGTAGTGTCCCTTGAATGTTCTGGACCTCTTGTGAGATTTTTCATCTCATCCCAAGTTGATTCCCGAAAATACCCACAATGGATTTTTTTCTGCAGTATATTGGCTCCACCAGTGTTAAGCTTGGTTGGTAGCTTGGGAGACGTACCTCATAAACAACAAAGATTTTTTTCAAATTAAAAAATTGGTGATGATCTAAATGACTTTGCTCCATCTGTTGCGAACTTATCTTTCAGTAGACCTTTTTGATTAGATTTTTCCCAAGTACCTACAGTTAAACGGAGGTGTATCTTGGCTCTGAAGGCTCTTGACAAAGTGTGAAACTTGTGGTGATGGTTTTGTTCAAAACATCTCCATTCGGCCATTGATAGAGAATACATAACGCATTGCAAACCAAGTTATAAAAATTACATTTATTACATTCAGAATGAGAATCCATGTCATGACAACTTTAAGATATACTAGATTTTGACCCGCACACCCGTGCGGGTGTTCATTTTCATTTAGATTCAACATCTTTCTATATTTTTGGTAAAATATATTTTAAATAGTTTATTGATATATATATTTGTGTAATATAATTTCTTGTTTATAATACGTTTATTCATTTGTTTCTAGTAATGAATTGCATAAGTCGTTTTTATATATTTTTACAGGATTTTTAGTTTTCCTTATTTTTGTATAATTATTCATATTTACTTTCTTTAGAACGACATTTTCACAAATACTAAAATATGAATTTTCATTAAAAACAAAAGATTATTTTACCTTTTCTTTATAAATCTATAAATATAAATAATTATTTAAATAAAAATTATATAGTTATCGAATTATATGTTTTCAAATTCAAACTTTTTATAATAATAATTTTCAAACTTTATTTTTCGAATTTCTGTTTAAAATTATTTTAATTTTTTTATTTATGAGTTTTAAGTATTGATTTATTTATTAAAATCATAAACCTCACACTACAAAATTTAATCCTCAAATCTAAACAATAAGTGTAGATTAGTTAATCTAAGGATCATTACTGTATATTTGTCTTTTTAAAATTAAAGGTAAATATGGTTAAATTAAAAATGAAAAGCGGTACCAAATGTAGTAGTTTAAACAATTTCTCATATTTTTATTGAATTATATATTCTTTGGACTAATATTTATATAAAATATATATGCAGCATAATAAAATAATTTTATGTTTAATATATATTTTAAAATTATAAATTATTTACATGTGATTTACCATTTTACTTATTAGTACTTTATAATGAGTCATATCCTAGAATACCATAAATATATTTTATTGTACAATATTCACGATCCTCTTAATTTAAATCATATATCTTATGAAAATTAAATAAAAGAGCTAAACATCCTAAATATAAATTTCAGATCTTGATAATTTATTAAAAATATTTGTCATAACCATAGAATATTCTTTCTGTTAGTTTTCTTATCATGATTAACATCTGAATAAATGGGTATATCGTAAAAGGGAATGGAAATCTTTGAGTTATATATTTTTATTTTCCATATATATGATACTATATGCAAATTGAATATTCGGGTGATATATTGTGGTTAACCTGGCAGCTGGTAGTAGGTAGGGGATGACCTTAAGAATATTTCGTGGAGCTACAAATATATTATGTGCAATACAGTTTGTAAAATAAAACTCCATTATTTATCATATGCAAGCCCGTATTTTCTATAACTAAACACAAAACTGGAACCAAATTTCAAAATGGGATGTAAACAAAGTCAGATTTATAACGTGCATTTTGTCATGGTAGATGTACTAATTGTTATACGGAAATGATTATTTTTCATTGAGTTGGGCTGGTAAGATTTGACTGGTAAAAAACGTGAAAGCCTTATAATTATTTAATAAAATAGTATTTTAATTGTCAATGACATGAAATAGTAAATAGTGAGGAAAATTTAGGGCTATTTTCTATTTGTACTTTTCCTTTAATAAATTAGATATTTACTATTTTTATTATTTTAATTCTACTGATGTGAAAAATAAAATAATAAATTTAATTATATGTAGTCCTTTTTATTTAATTGTTTTATTTTATTTAAACTTCGATAGAATTAAATTAAATTTTCTAAGAATAGCATTTTATTTATAGGATAGTGACTATTTATGTAAGTATTTATATTATCCCCTAATTTTATAAGTATACATTTAAATATATATACATATATAAATTTTGTTGACAAAAAATACATATACAAATTTTGTTGACAAAAAATACATATATAAATTTTAATAATTATTTTTTGTTTTTAGTTAAAACTTGTTAAATTGGTAAAAACCAATATGTTAATTTACTTAATAAACCAATATGTTAATTTACTTAATAAACCAATAAATTTAATAAAATTCCAAAAAATTAAATATCAACTAAATAATTATTTGATTGGTACTGTTTTAGTTTTATATATGTAGGGCACACTTACAAATAATGTTTACTTTATATATATATATATATATATTTATTTATTTATACCATTTTTAGAAACATAAATAAAATATAATTATTACTATATTTCAAAAATATTTACAAAAAAATAAATTTTGTAAAGAAAATTTACAATGATGGTTGATTTAAAAGTTATTAGGTATTACTTTATTTAAAAAAAATCTTGGAAAAAATATTTATTTAGGAAATTATACATGTCATAATTAAGTGATGTCATGTCGTACTTTTTCAAATTCATATCATTTTTTTTTAGTGAAAATGAATGTGATGGTGACACATATCCAAATGAATTCTCGAATAATGTCTGAAGGATTAGTGGTTGAGATATATAAAATTAGCGGGTTGACATTAATAATAGTTGTTTTAAAACATAAAGATTCGGTTGTGAACATATTGCTAACATGACTTTTTCTCTTGTTTTTTCCTTATTTTCTTATATTTTCGTTATTTTTCCTTATTTTTTTCTTATAAAATGTAATGAATAAAAAACTAAAACTTTTCTTACTATACAATAAAAATAGTCAAAAATATAAGTAAAGTAGCAAGGTAATACTGTTGTAGGAAGATTGGAAGCCTTCAGAAACACCATAGATTTTGTGTTTGAAACTTTGTTCCTCAATAACTAACTACAAGCGAATCAGATCATCTCTCCCATAGCTTCCAGCATTTCTATCCAATTGAATGCTCTCTCTGCATTATGCTCCTTGCTTCTCTCACTACTATCATCTTCATCCTTAACACTTACAAAACAGCAGCAGTCAAAAACATCAGCAAAACTCCACAGCCACTTGATACTGCTTTGATTATCTTAGCATCCCTGTTTGGAGAATCAGAACCTCCTTCTTTGTGACAAAACAAAATACAAGTGAGCTATACTGAACCAAAATTTAGATTAAGGGAGAGTGTGTTTATACATACCAGGGGAGTAGATGTACATGTAAGGCTTGAAGTAGTACTTAAGTCTTTTGGTTGCATGTAAACCTCATTTGCTTGATTCTTGGTTTGTCCCATTTGAAAGGTTGTGCCACTAGATAGTAAAGTTGTTCTATAGGCTAAAAGATCTTGCATCACATGTAAAAGGTATTAACCTTTAAAAATGGATTAGATCCTCAAGGAAATCAATGTTTCTCCAAAAGAAAAAGACAGAGTTGGTTATTTATAAGGGGGTGTTAGTGGGAATGTGATTTGTAGTGATTATTAGAGTTTTCAAATTTAGTGTTATTGGTATATAAATTCTTACATTCTCATTAAAATCTAGTGTTATTGGTTTGATGATTCTATAATTCTTTACAAAATCATTTTTTTATTCAAAAAGTTTAGATTTTAACAAGTTTTAAAAACCGGATCGGACCGGCCGAGCCGAGCCGGTTCGGTTTAAAACCCGGATTTGATAAAAACCAGTAAAACCGACTGAAACCCGGTAAAACTGGTGACTCAGTTTAATTTTAAAACCCGGTTCTTAAAAATTAACATATAATTAAGTGTTTTTAATCATTATTAGCTAAAATTTAATATTTTATAATTAGTGTTCAACTATCACTATTTAATTGATTTTTTATTTTTCTAAGAAAAAATGTGAAAAATATATTTTTGACTCTCATATACTATTTTTATTTTACCATATTCTTAAAATTTGAAATGTTAGTTGTAAAAATAAAAAAATATGATTGTTTTAGCTGTAAATCATTTGTTTTATTTTATTTTTAGTTTACATAGTAATCAGATTTATGTTTGTTGTTTATTTTGAGTTAATAAAAAAAGAATAGAGAAAGTATTATACGTAGAAGTAAAGTTTATATAGTATAAATATATAACTATATACATTTTTATATAAATAAAAAACCCAGTTCGACCGGTTGAAGTCGGTGTCCGGTCCGGTTTTCAAAACATTGGATTTTAATGATTCTACAAATCTATTAAAGTAACTGTTATTGGGAGTTGTACTCTCAATTTTGTAACTCACAAAATAAGACTTTGAGAATACTACATGTTTCCCTTGGATTCTTAAAATCATTACATTATTTACTTTCATAGATTTTCACAATATACAAAATTCTCTACAACTCTTTCTTAATTTAACAAATCTTATAACTTTTCAAATCAACAAACTCTATAAAAATTCAAGTCCCACTAATACTCCCTTATACTGGCACAAAAGTTCCATTTGAAAACGGTTATAGCCAAATTGGTTTGCTAAAACTTACTTGAGCATATACTGTTCTTGCAGGTAAAGCTAGGGCCGGGAAAAAAATCCGAACCCGATCCGAAAAAGTAGCACCGAACCCGAACCGAAATTGATTAAATATCCGAACGGGTTCAAAATTTCGGTATTTAAAGAACCGAAACCGAACCCGATCCGAACCGAAATATTTTGGGTACCCGAATGTATCCGAAATCAATTTATATACTTAAATATATACATTATTTTTATATATAATGTATATTAAAAATATTAAAAATATATAAGATATCTTTAAGTTTTCCAAAATACTCGGAAAATATATGCAAATAGTCAAAAGTAAATGTTTAAAATAGCTAAAGTATACTGAAAACACCAAAATAGTTAAATATCTATTGATTCTTTATCTAAATATTCAAAGAAAACCAATTTATATGTTAAATTAAGGTATTTTGACATATATGTTATGAAAATTTATATGTAATATATTATCTTTCTTATAGATTTTGAAAATTTAAAGTATATAATGAATTTTGAAAATTTAAAAACATTTTAAATGGGTTATCCGAACCCGAACCGAACCCGCAAAGATCTGAACCGAACCCGAACCGAAATTTAGAAATATCCGAATGGGGCTGAAATCTTTGACCCCGAAAATCCGAAACCCGAATGGATTGAACCGAAATCCGAATGGGTATCCGAACGCCCAGCCCTAGGTAAAGCTTTCTTTATTTGGTCTTCCATTTTCCTAAGCACATTTTGATATGTTGCAATGAGGAAAGGACAATCCAGGCCTGAAGTAGAGTCTAACATGAGGCTTATGGATGTAGTAGCTAAGAAGCACATGATATATGGTGTTTTTACACAATGTATGTATGTTTTCTAAACTGTTTTCGAGTCTTTATCAAGTCTTTTTAGTACTTTTTCGAGTTATTTCATGTCTAGAATAAGTTGGAAGGCTCTTGGAGGGACACATGATAAAAAGAATGCAAATTGAAGTTTTCCTGCAAAGCAACCAGACATAGCAGCAGGGTGGATGATCATGAACGCAGCAGGTCTACCAAGATTTTAAAGAAACTTCTAATATTTCGAGATTTTACCTAGGGATTTCCTTTCTTCTCCTAGGCTGCCACAGACCTACAAAAGTATTTTTTTAGTATTTTTCAAAATAAAACAAAAACAGAGAAACAGAGTACACCCACTCCAAAAAGGACAGCCTCAACAATGAGAGATGATCATCATCCAACTTATCACGGATAAGTGTCTGATTGGGTGGCAAGTCTTCTACAGATGTCATGTCCGCCATGTACTTCCTCACCGCTCCACTGTTCAACAGGTGGTGCACCAACTTGCTCGGCTATCCAGTTGAAGCAATCTTCATAAATGTAATGGCATAAGACTTGTCACACATTATTAGGAATATAATAATATGATTATATCCAAGTTGAGTGTTAGCAAGGGTTTGTTGGAGTCATCGGCATCGCTATGCTCATCACCAAACCTGAAAGTTGTAACTATTATCATCTGAGATCATAGGAAGTCAGGTATTGATCTCTCTGTTGCACACATCTTTTTCATATATAATTCAAACCCAAAACAAAGTCTTCGTATTTCAAAAGATATAGGGGAACTTTGAGACAAAGAAACAGAGCAGGAAACAGAACGAGAAACAGAGCACGAAACAGGTGAGTCCATAAGAGAACCAAAGTCCCAGCTTCTGGAGAAGAACAGAGCACCATTTGGAGAAGGAAATTAAACTAAGGTGCATGTTATTAAAGATCCAAACAAAATCTTTGAACCCTTAGGTACATGAGCTCCGGGAACCTCCTGGGGTTCATTAAGGTTTCTCTTACCTCAAAAGAAGAGGTTTCAAACAATTTTTTTCTTTTGTCTCATATTACACATTGCTTCCACTGCCCAAAGCATGGCTTGAAGGTTTGCCTCTCTGTTTGAAGAGAAAGCCCGACGGCTGTGATGAAGTGTGCAACCCTGATCATCTCTTGTAATCCAGCTAGCTTCACTTAAGGAACCGGCATTGTCCCAAGTGTTGATGTAAAGATGTCCGCTCTGAAGTAGTCGCTGACGTAGTTGCTGAAACAGACGTCGTAGTGAGTGGTGAAGACCATGTGGAGTCGAGATGCTGAGCTAGAGTCGTGTAGACTTGGAGAGCAAGGGAGTATCTTGAAGAAAAGGCAAAGAGGAATAAACTTGGGGAGCAAGTTTATGACTTAAAGGAAGAGGAATAAGTGCATTCTAAGAAAAGGAATGTTGCACTTATTGATATGTAAGATGTCCATATTGTGGTTCCTTGGAGACTAGGGTTTCGGGAACGTGGAGAACTATATAAGATAGCTATGGGTCGTCTGTAGAGAGACAGAGACACAGATGCTGATCTTATAGAAAGAGAGAAGCGCTTGGAAGTGTTCTGGGTCGTGCTGAAGCAGGGGCTGAAGTACTTGACGGTGGAGAGACATAAGCGGGTAGCTTAGGAATTGTTCAGTGGCGTGTGTTAGGGTGTAACACTAGACGTGTAAAGCTGATTAAGCAGAACTTGTAATAGGGTTTACAAGGCGATTCTAATAAAGCTATTGGTGTGTGCTTGTGTATTTTGTCTCTCTGATTTACTTTCTGCAGTACTATTGTTTGTGTCGTCTTTGCACTTACAAGTGGTATCAGAGCGGGTCACCTAAGTTACTGGTGTGATCCTAGAGGTGAAGATGGACACAATTATTTCTGTGCAGAAGGCAATCGTGTTGAAGGCGGACCAGTATGGTCATTGGAAGGCTCGCATGAAGCAGTTGATTCGAGGAATCAATGAAGATGCGTGGACAGCTGTGGAGACTGGTTGGGAGGAGCCTACCATAGTCACAGCAGATGGGAAGAAGCCTAAGCCAAAGGTGGGTTGGTCAGAGGCAGAGCGCAATGCATCAAAGTTTAATGCAAAGGCGCTTTCGACGATTTTCGGAGCTGTTGAAGTAGAGCAGTTCCAACTGATTCAGGGGAGTACTTCAGCTAAAGAGGCGTGGGAGATCCTGCTGAATTCGTTTGAAGGAGATGACAGTGTCAAGAGGACACGTCTGGATCATCTTGGGTCGCAGTTTGAGAATCTGAAGTGGTCATATGCGGATACGGTGGCGAGCTTCAGTGCCAAACTCAGTGCTATGGCGCATGAAGCATGTGTACTTGGAAAAAATTACAAGGAGAAGAAGCTGGTGAAGAAGTTGCTATGCTGTCTTCCAGCAAGGTTTGAAGCTCAGAAGGCGGTCCTAAATATGACTGCAAACACGGATGAGCTCAAGTTTGACAAGGTTGTGGGTATGCTGAAGGCGGAAGAGATGGAGACAGGCAGTGGCTCGGTGTCTACATCAGGAGGTACGCCAGGGAGTATAGCCCTTGTAGTTGACAAGGAAGCAGAGAAAATTCAGGAGCTTGAAGATGCCGTGGGCATGTTGGCTAGGAATTTTGGCAAGAGGATGAATTTCTCAGGTGGAAGAAATCAGGTTGGTCGCCAGAGAGGTGATCGTGACAGTAGCAGAAGAAGAGAAGGTCTCAAGTGCTACGAGTGTGAAGGAGTTGGTCATATAAGGGCTAACTGTCCGTTGGTACAACGAAGAGAGCTTAAGTGCTCTGAGTGTAGAGGTGTTGGACACACACGGCGTGAATGTCCAAACTCAAGGAAGGGTAAAGGTAGTCCATTGTAGTTGTCTGATGATTCAGAGTCTGAAGAAGATGGAAAGGTGAATCTTGTTGCATTTGGTGCACGCAATGAGGGATCTAGTGAATCCTCTGGTTCAGATCTCAGCACAGATGATGAGGAGTATCACGTGCTGCTTAACAAGTGGTTGAGGGTCAATGATCAGAATCTGAGATTGGAGGATATGGCTCAGAAGCAGAACGAGCTACTTGAAGAACTTCGTGAATAACTTGCGGCTGTGAATGAGAAGAATGAGTCTCTTGAGCAGAAGGTGAGCGAGTTGAAGGAAGTTGTTACTGGGGAACAAGAGAGAGCAAGGATGCTGGAACGTGACTTGGCTGAAAATCACAAACAGATCAGGATGCTCAACAGTGGATCCAAAGAGTTGGATAAGATACTTTCGATGGGACAACCAGCCAAGGTGAACTGGGGTCTGGGATATCGAGGAGTTGAGGGTACTAAGGAAGTACAGAAGGGGCTGTCACACTTTGTGCGTGGGAGCACATCAAATGGTGGAGCCATTGAGACTTGTCAGGAAGTGCGTCGGGACGTACAACAAGGAGTGCGGCAAGAAGTACTACAGCGTGGAGCTGTGAGTAACAAGCCGAAAGTAGTACATCAGTGCAGCAACATGAAGGTCAGACAGGGGGTTCTGAAGCATGGATGTGCAGCTTGTACGAAGAAGGAGGTTGATCGGTGCATCAACAACTGTGTCAGGCCAAAGAAGAAGCAACATCGGATGTGCTGCTGGTTCTGTGGGAAGGTTGGACACAAGAAGGTGGAGTGTTTTGCTCGTGAGAAGAGAAGAAACATGACCAAGAGGGTGAACAAGACGTTCACTAAACCCAAGAGGGTTGAAGAGGTGTCTGTAGCCAAGAGTGGCTTACTTGATGAGATCAAGGAGAAGACATCAGAAGAAGGATGCAGCTCTGGTAGGAGTGATCTTGAGGAAGATGAAGAAGCATCAAGTCTGGAGGTAGGACACGGAGTTGTCCATAGCACAAAGGGGAAGGAGATCGAAGTGCATCAGGAAGTGATGCGAGAGGATCTTCAGGAAGGTGATAGCGAAATCACTCCAAGACAATAGCAACGAGTGCAGAGGGCACTCGGGGTGGTTGAGAAGAGGCTCATGGTCAAGGAGACGACGCATGAAGGAAGCCTGGTCCTCAGCAGAAGTGGGTCGAGAGGTAGCTCGATAGGTGCGTCAGATCGTGATGCAGTACTGGTAATCTATTCCGCTGCAGCAGAGGATGTATCATGATTACGCATGGAGTAGCTGATGTCTGTAAGGCCTGACATCTAAGCATCTGTTTTAGCTTAGTATGCAATCAAGCAGGGGGAGAATGGTGAAGTTCTGGTACAAGGAGTGCATATCTCATGGGGGAGAAGAGCATAGTGATGGACGTCCTGAAGTAGATGATGCTTGTCTCATGGGGGAGAAAAGCATGGTGTGGTGCACATCTCGTGGGGGAGAAGAGTGTGAGGGATTAAACTCACCTCCTGATTTTAGGTCAGGTTATAGTTTAGGAAAGGATTAGGGAAAGATAATCGTGGGCTTAATCCCGTAATAACTTGTTGAATGAACTTCGATTTGTATTGATAATGTGGTAAAAGAATGGTTACAAAAGATGTTTCTTTTGATGATTACAAAGATAACAAAATGTTTAAGAGATGATGTGAATAATCATGAAAGTGAATAAGGGTTGAATGAATTCCGTCCTTAGTCCTCGACCTTCTCTTTAAGTAGCCTTGGACTTCCTTTGATTGTCTTCAACTGATCTCCGAGATCCTCTCCGTTTATTGAGGAATCCGCAATAGCTTCCCCTTTGACCGGGTCTTGTGCTCCTTCTATTGTGATATGAGCTTCCTCTTCATCGAGACCTCTTCGAAGATTGCCTTTAGCTTCCAGCCTCCAGCTCCGTAGTAAACCTTAGCTCAGGTCGCCGATACGCGTTGGGCTTTATCTCAACCCAATGCTCGTTTTGGTTCTATCGTTAGCTAATGGGCCATATATGGGCCCAACAGTTGCCTCCAGCTCTCGACATTAGGTTTTGTTATTTTCGGGAGCTAGACCTAGCCGGCCAGCCTAGATTTTCTTGTTGAGATCATGATTACTAGCTATCTCAACCATATGTATTCTTATCTAATCGAACGGCTATAGATTTTTTCGATTAAATCGACGGCTCAGATTAAAGGGAGTTTGAAATGTGGTTTCCGATTTTCGAGACCTGATGGGATATAAAGCTGCGAGTATTAATTGCATGTCTCTCCACTTCCTCCACGCCTCCGACGGTTTCCAAGGTAACTTCTCCCCCTTCCTTTGTTTTACCGCATGTTTTTTTCTTTTTTTTTTATATCTCCGTTTCTAGATCGAATTTGATCTTCATCCTTAAGCTCTCTAGAGAACCCATTCTTGTTCATCTCAACTCGATTCTTCCCTTTTCACCTCCCTTCTCTTTCCCCTTTACTTATCATGAGTAAGAAAGAAGGTTCCGGCGAAATTCAAATTTCTACTTCCGGTGCTCGTCTTATGAAGGTTAAACAAGAAACCGGAGAGAAGATGAAGGACGCCAAGAAGAAGAAAGTTAAAGATTCGATCGGGGCAAGAGTCAAAAGGATGAAGAAGAAAAGTGGCAAGGGTGCCTCCTCTGGACCCCACTTTCCGTCGCTCTTAAAGAGTCAAGACGTCGCCAACCTTATTGTTCAAGCCCACGGCAGGAGTGACCTAGCTAGGGCCTGTACCGAAGACGAAACCCCCGAAAGCGTTCCGGAGGGTTGGTTATGTGTTCATGAGAAGTATATCGCTAAGTGCCACCTTAGGTTCCCTCTCCCCACCCTCTTGCTAGATCTCCTAGATCACTACCAACTGGCCCTTCCCCAACTTTGTCCCTCGGTTATCCGAGTGATAAACGGATTCATCACTAGGGCCAAGGAGGAAGGAGTTATCGTGGGGTTGACCGAGCTGATGAGTCTCTTTTCGATAAAGGAGAGTACTTCCAAGGATGGTGGAAGCGGTACCTACTACCTCCCCGGTCGTCCAGGGCTAGGCGTCTTCAAGTTTACGGCCAGCGATGATGACTGGCGGAAGAAGTATTTTTATGTCAAGATTGACCCTTCGACGGTTCCTGTAGGCCGAGACCTCAGGACCTCTTAGTCTGACATCTCTGGTTAGGATTTAAGGGACATTTGCATATTTATTTTACATATCGTGATGTGCTAATTGCTTATGATTCCTTTGCAGAGATTGACGATCCTATCAAGTTGTCCGGTAAACTTACCAGAGCTCTCCATAGGAAGCTGCAGCACAGCCCCAATAACTGGGCAGCTTATACTACCACGAGAGTCGGATCGGCCAGGTTCCCTGATCGATATAATTCATCTTTTCCTGACTCAGTAACGGTTGCTGGTTTAGAAGGTAACCTTCCATTATTGATTTCTGGTTTTTACTGTTTGAATTTGTCTTATGAGATTAACGTTTCTCTTTATGATTCAGTTTCTGAAGGTGATTCGGTATTCGAAGTCTCGTCTGGAGCAAGTACTTCCGAGAAGACTCAGTCATAGAAGATGCCTATTCAGCCCTCCTTCCGTTCCAGGGGTAGATCGACCAAGGCTGCCAGCTCCTCTAGAGGAAGCGACAAGAACCAAGGAGGATCCTTCCTTGACTCCGTGAAGGAAGTCCTTGACGAGGGAGGCTCTGCTCCTGCTAAAGGTGTTGGTTCTTCGGAGCCCAGAGTTCAGGAAGTTGGTCTTCCCTCCGAGGTTCCAATGACGGAAGCTGATCCTCAAATGGCGAGGGATCCCTCAGAATTTGAGCTTCCGAGGAGCAAGAGGTCCCGGACAGAACAAGTTGACAGACCCTCGAGGTCTTCCTCCTCCTCTTCCAGGGGGGAACCGTTGGCTGGAACTTTGCTCATTCGAAGCCTGAGTCAGTCTTAGATGATTCATGGGGTTTGGCTACGTTAATGAGGCATATGAAGAGAACTGGATGTGCTCTTCCCTCGATCGCCAACCTCTCCAACAAAGAGGAGTACATTGACATTGCCCATCACATGGGTTAGGTATGAATTTTATTTCATTTTTTTAGCTTAATCCTTTTCGGATGATGTTCACTAAATCATTGTTTTTGTAGCTGGCTGGGGCTATCAACAGGGCTCAATTCAAGTTCGAGGACGCTGTGCACAATGTCCCCAGTGCTGAGGAATTAGCTCAGGTCACTGATCTAGTCAAGGCTACCAAGGCTGAGCTCAATCAGACTCGGGCTCTGATCTCGAAACTTCAAGCTAAGGTCAAGAGACTTGGCTCCAAATCTGATGCTCAGCAAGGGACGATCGAGAGCCAGTTGATTGACCTCCAGGTGAAGAATAAGAAGATTGGGGAGTTGGATGCTGCTCGGAAGATAGCCGAGTACCAAGTCAAAGAGCTGATTGCTTCATCCCAGAGCAGCCAAAAAAACAAAGAAGCTGAGGTCAGGCTAGCCGTCCGGAGAGGAAAAAGGGAGGTAGCTGATGCTTACAACAAAGTTCTGGTTGCTGTCAAGGAGAAGTTCTCCAAGAAGAAGGATGAAGTCGATCTCCTGGTTCATGCTCAAGAGATTCAAGCCAACACTGAGCTCCTGAAAGACATGCTGGATGGCGAGATTAAGAGTGCTGAAGACGAGTATGCTCGCTTGGTGGCTATGATGCCAGAGGCTGTTGCGGCGTACGAGAAGGCTCAGGTCTCAGACTTCTCGATCAGCAAGCTCCCTCTTCCTCGACTTTCTGAGAGCTCAGGTACTTTTGAGGTTAATATGTTTAATCTGGCGTTTTCCGGAGAATATGGTTCTAACTTGGGTTCTGATCTAGCCCCAGTCGAAGCGGCTCCGGAAGGTGTCGACCAGGAAGCTGGAGTGGAGGTCCTTGCCAAGGAAGGTGATCCTATCGAGGAGGATAAAGATGCTGAAGTTGGTCATGGAACCGAGGATGTTTAAGAGCTGATGCTCTTTATGTTTCAAGACATTCGCCCAGAGGGCTTTTATTTCTTTTATTTCTAAGACTTATAGCCTGAGGAGGCTTTTAAACCTTTGTTTACGTTAAGGTCTTTTTGAACCTTTGTTGGCCTGAGGAGGCCTTTAAACCTTTTATCTATCAAAACTTAGTTTTCAGTTTTGTTTCAAGTCTTTCGATTTGACTTAGTCATTTTTTTTATGAACTCAAATTTGATTAAGAGTTTTGATAGGGAATGTGCTTCGGTTACTAATTAAGAGGTTTAGTGAATCCTCTGAATTAAATCTCTGATTTCATGATAAGTCTTGGAGACCTGGATCGTTTTTGGCCCCTCAAGAGGGGTTCCTGAAGTATCGAGATTAGTTCAAGGTTTTTAGGAACCTGAGTTTAACTCGGGTACCTTAGGTGGGGGTTCATGGGAACCTGAATTCGTGTGTGGGATTTTAAGACCCATTGAAGTTTGCTTAGGATTTTAAGACCTTTCGAAATTTGATAAGGGTTTTAAGACCTTTGTATTTTGTTGAGGATTTCGAGATTCTAGGTTTAGGTCCGAGGTGACCTGACCTCGTTCGAAGGATTTTAAGACCTTGATGGTTTCTAAGGATTTTAAGACCTTAGGTTGAGGTCGATAGAGACCTGACTTTGTTTGAAGGATTTTAAGACCTTGGTAGTTTCTAAGGATTTTAAGACCTTAGGTTTAGGCTTATCAAGCTTGGTTTCGTTTGAAGGATTTTAAGACCTTAGGTTTAGGTTCATGGAGATCTGAGCTGATCCGAAGGGTTTTAGGACCCTAGGTCCGTGTTTGTAGGGACCTGTGTTGTTACAGAATTGAGACATCGAGGATAATTGCTTTATTGATAATTGGATACATGGTATCATAATAATCATACAATTGCTGTATTATAATGATCATACACTTGCTGTATTATAATGATCATACACTTGCTGCTTGAGTTATGTGATTTTAATCAGACACATGCCCCCTTTGGCTGTGGTGAACAAAGTGTTGAAATGAGGTTGGGGCTGCACTCATGACGGAGTTGCCTACGTAGTCAGTCAAGGGATCAAGCCTAACGTAGTTCGGGAATTTTAGGTACCTAATGATAATATCTCTTAAGATTCGTGGCGTTCCACGATCTGATTTCAGGTACCCCGGTTCGCACCTTTTGGAGCTTGTAAACGCCAGGTCGTACCACATGGATGATCTGATAGGGACCTTCCCAGTTGGTTCCTAACTTTCCAGCATCTGGTTCCTTGGTTCCTTCGAAAACTTTCCTAAGTACTAGGTCACCTACAGCGAACTGTCGGGGCCTGACTTTGGAGTTGTACTGTCGTGCCATTGCTTGCTGATAGTTTTGAATGCGAATCAGAGCTCGGTCCCGTCTTTCCTCGATTAGATCGAGGCTGTCCGTTAGGAGCTGATCATTAGCTGCGGGATCGGATGTACAGAGTTCCCGGCGGAGGCTACCAGCAATGGTTTCAGCTGGGACGACAGCTTCCATCCCGTAGGCTAAGGAGAAAAGGGTTTCTTCTGTAGCCTTTCGTGGGGTGGTTCGACATGCCCAAAGTACTTCAGGTAGGTTTTTTGACCAGAGTTCCTTCTGGGTTCCGAGGCATTTCTTGAGGTTTGCTAATACTGATTTATTAGCAGCCTCCGCCTGGCCATTTCCTTGAGGTCGTCGAGTTGTTGAGAAGGTCAGGCGAATATTCCATTTGTCACAAAATATTTTGAAGTCGTTGGATATGAACTGTCCTCCATTTTCGGTTACGATTTCATATGGGATGCCGTGTCTACACACGATTTCTTTCCACACGAATCGTTCGACCTCGACTCTGGTTACCTGTTGGAAAGTTTCAGCCTCTATCCATTTCGTGAAGTAGTCTTTTAGGACTAAGAGGAAGCGTAGCTTCTTCTTTCCACTTCCTGACGCTACTAGTGGTCCTACGATGTCCATGGACCACCTCATAAATGGGTAAGGGGCGGATATGTTAGATAGCTTCTCCGCAGGTTGGTGTATAATCGGTGCATGCCTCTGGCACTTGTCGCATGAAGAGGAGTAGACCTCACAGTCTGCAATAATGGTAGGCCAGAAATAGCCCTGCCTTTTGATTCTGATGGCCAGAGCTCTCCCTCCAGAGTGGTTCCCGCAGGAGCCGTCGTGCATTTCCTTCATGAGTCTCATAGCAACGAGGCCATGGACACATTTTAGGTAAGGTCCGGAAACGCTTCGTTTGTGGAGGACAGACTCGATTATGCAGTATCTCGCGCTTAATGCTTTGAGCTTCCGAGCCTCCCATTTATTGGGTGGAGTCTTTTCTTCCAGGATGTATTGCACGATTGATATTCTCCAATTCTCTCTCCCTACAACTTTGTTGTGAAGAGACGAGGGAGGTTCCTGTTCGGGACCTGGTGTCGTGGTGCCCCCGGAGGTGTTCGTAGGATTAGGCTCCAGGGAGTCTAGATTTCGATGAATACCTCCAATTTCTTCATTATTCTCCGGGGTCTGGATGGTGCCCCCAGATGAATTTTTGAGAGCTGAACGGCTTCTGGTTTTAACTCTGCAGACGAGTGGCTCTGAGTTGGTGCCCCCGGAGGTATTCGTGAGATTAGGCTCCAAGGAGTCTGAATTTCGGGGAATATCTTCCGTGTTTTGGATTGTGTTCCCGGAGGTATGCTTTTTAGAGCTACGTATTTTGGCTTTTGGGAACCAGAATGTTGTGAGAACTTGGGTAGCTACCGTTTGAGGACGGGTACCTTTGGGTTGCTCTTTTAGCTTGTTGTCTATCTCAGCTTTAGTAGCTATGTCGATGCTTGGTTTTTCGATTCCTTCTACGGGTATGATCCGTTTTACGAGGGGGTCCGATGTGGAGGCTAAAGCAGCCAACGCATCTGCTGAGGAGTTCTCTCCTCGTGGGATCCTTGTTAGCTCGAATTTGTCGAACTGCCTAGTGAGGTTCTGGACGACTTCGAGATATGCCCCATTCTTTCGTCCCTCGTTTCATATTCTCCGTGAATCTGGCTAGCTACTAGCTGTGAATCACTATAAGCGTTTAGCTCTCGAATTCCGAGGCTTAGGGCGAGTTTCAACCCTGCGATTAGTGCTTCATATTCAGCTTCGTTGTTTGAGGCGCTGAATCCGAGCCTATATGACTGCTCGATGGTTTCTCCTGCTGAAGAAGTCAGCCTTAGACCGACACCGGAGCCCTGTTTTGATGAGGCTCCGTCGACATACAGACTCCACTTTGGAGATTCCATTTCGGAGTCTAATTGCTCGGATGCTAGCTCAATGACAAAGTCGGCAAGGACCTGAGCCTTCGCTGCTGCTCGAGGTCTATACTCAATGTCGTATTCACTGAGCTCTATGGCCCATTTAGCCAATCGCCCTGACTGGCTAGGGCTGTGCAATATCATTCGTAATGGTTGTGAGGTCATTACGATGATTGAGTGCGATTGGAAGTAAGGTCGTAATTTGTTCGTTTTGTTCTTCTCGTACTAGGACACCGCTAACTGCAGCAGTTGATACGGCAAGGTACATGTACAATGGCTCTTCGGTGGTTCAGATAGGTAAGTTTTCAATTGTTTGAAGGCTTCCTCACATTTCTCGTCCCATAAGAAATTATTTCTTAGAAGTTTGTAGAACGGGAGGCACTTATCGGTGGACTTGGATATGAATCGATTTAATGCTGCGATTCGTCCAGTCAATCTCTGTACCCTCTGGTTGTCTTAGATGACGACATTTCTAGGAAGGTTGCTATCTGCTGCGGGTTGGCTTCAATGCCTCTTTCGGTTACGAGATAGCCTAGGAACTCGCCTGAGGGTACCCCGAAGGTACATTTAGTGGGATTGAGCTTCATATCGTATTTGTTGAGGATATCGAAGCATTCCCTTAAGTGGGAGATATGGTCTTCTCCAGCTGAGGATTTGACTAGCATATCGTCGATATAGACCTCCATAGTTTTTCCGAGTTGCCCAGCGAACATCTTGTTTACTAGCCTCTGATAGGTAGCTCATGCGTTCTTTAATCCGAATGGCATAACCTTGTAACAATAGGTTCCTCGTTCGGTTATGAATGCAGTTTTCTCCTGGTCTTCAGGATCCATCATGATTTGGTTGTATCCTGAGAAGGCATCCATGAAGGATAGGAGTCGATGGCCAGCTGTTGCTTCAACCAGGCGGTCGATGTGAGGTAACGAGAAGCTGTCTTTAGGACAAGCCTTGTTTATGTCGGTGAAATCTACACAGATTCTCCATTTCCCGTTTTTCTTCTTTACAACTACCGGGTTAGCTAACCAGTCAGGGTAGTGTACCTCTCGAATGGACCCAGCTTTCGTAAGTCGGTCAACCTCGTCGTTAACAGCTTGGGCCTTTTCGAGGCCTAGCTTGCGACACTTTTGTTTGATCGGTTTGAAAGTGGGGTCTACTTTTAGTTTATGGGTGGTGACGTTCGGATCTATGCCTTTCATGTCATTGGTGGACCATGCAAAGGTTTTGACATTGCTTTTCAGGAAGTCGATGAGCTCTTTTTTTGTCTCAAGAGGTAGCTCAGATCCGATGCTCACCTGTCTTTCAGGATTTGAGTCGTCAATGCAAACTTTTTCGGTGAGGTTCTTAGGGGGACCTCGAGTATTTTGTTGCATTTCGCGACCCTCATGGATCTGTAATTGCTATTGGGGGACTTTTTGAGGATTTTGAATCCTCCCAAGTAGCAGATCCTGGATATATTCTGGCTACCGTGTACGGTAGTTATTCCTTCAGATGTTGGGAATTTCACACATTGATGATAAGTCGAGGCTACTGCCTTCATTTTGTGGATCCAAGGTCTTCCCAATATCGCATGGAACGGGGAAGGTCTGTCGATGACTACTAAGTTGGTCATTTTCATTACTCTGCCAGCTATGATTGGGAGCTTGATAGTCCCCAATGAAGTAGCTGTCTCTCCGGAGAAGCCTACGAGATTAGCTTTTTGGCCGATAATTTCGTAGTCGTCTATTTCCATCCCTTTTAGGGTGTTGTAGAAAATAAGGTCAACAGAGCTTCCTGTGTCTATCATAAGTTTAGGGACCTCGTATCCTGCGATGTTCAGGGTGACGATCAGCGCGTCATCGTGAGGTCTGTCAAGGTTTGAGGTCTCGCTTTCCCAGAAAGAAATCTTGGTATTGGACTCGAGGTTAGGAGGCTTAGGTCCAGTGTTAGACACAGCCTTCCGTACGTGATTCTTAATGGAGTTGACGGAGTCTTGACATATATCTGATCCTCCAAGGATACAGTCCACCCTCGAGTCGGGGCTCGATTGAGGGGACGGTTTGCTCAAGAGAGCTTCGACTTGTAAACTTTTTCCTTGTGGGAATTTTCCATGGATCATATCGACTCTTTTCTTGGGAGCTGGAGGTGGCGAATCGGTCTCCTTCTCAGGTGACCTCTCGCGCTTTGGAGAAGTGTCTCTAGGACCTCTTTTCTGATAAGATGGTGGCTTTTTAAGGTCCACTCCCTTTATTTCTCCGGCTGCGAATTTAGCTGCCAGTTGTCGTTGGAGGTCCCAACATTCCTCCGTTGAGTGCCTTTCTCGATCATGATAAGAGCAATGTTTGTTTTTATCAAAGCCTTTTGACCTGGGAGTTTTGTTTGCTGCGGCGACAGGTTTCTCTTCCTTGTCTTCCTCAATTGCATAGGAATGTTCTCCCTGAGTTTGGTTGTTTCGGAGGTTCCCCCTTTTATGAGGTCCCTTTGCCTCAGAGGATTCACCTTTCGAGTGATTCTGGGGTTTCTTGTGGAGTTTATCCAGTGCAGCTGTCTCCTCCTCCAAAGTAATGTATCTGGTGGCTTTATGAAGAGCATCATCGATAGTTGGAGGAGTATTGAGTGTTAGCTCCGACCAGAACTTCGATTTATAGAACAGACCTCTCCTAAGAGCCTCGATGGCGACTAGGTCGTTGGGATTCGAGAGCTTAGTTCTTACTGCCCTGAATTTCTCGATGTAGACTCGTAGTGAGTCCCCCATTCCTTGTCTGACCTTCCAAAGGTCGGCCTCAGAGGCTTGCTTCAGGATATGGGTCGAGTACTGCTTCATGAAGGCACCAGTTAACTGATCGAAACTATCTATCGAGGCTGGTTCGAGACCAGAGAACCACTCAAGGGCTGTTCCGACCAAGTTTTCGGCGAATGTCCTGCAGTAACCTGCTTCACATTCTTCCTGTGTAAAATGGGCTTTCACGATAGCCAACCGGAAAGCTCTCAAATAGCCCTTTGGGTCAGAGGTCCCATCATACTCGGGAATTCTGATTTTTTGGGTATCTCTTATGTAGGAGCTGGCAATTCTGTCAGTGAATGGAGTTCCACGGGTTTCTTCGATCAAGCTATCGATTTCGAGAGCTGAGCTCGTAGCTTTATGGACTTGAGCTCCCAATTTTTGGAGAGCTGCGTGTGTTCGTTCCATATATCTACGGATAGCTTCAGGTCCCTCTAAGGGAAGGACATTTGGGTCGTTATTAGGTACCCGACGGGCAGGTTCCTGACGGAATCGTGTTGGCTCATCCTCCCATGTAGTTGGTGGGCTAAGTCGCTCACCAGCTCTTGGGTTATCGGAGTCTACCCTTTGATACCCGTCCCCATTTGGGGTTGAGCTTCTGGTTTGATAAACCGAAGCTGATGTTCTGCCCCCGGATGGGAAGGATACTCCTACTCCAGACCTAAAATCAGGCGGCGGAGGAGGTAAGCGAGTGCTCCGGTCAGCGACCTGACTGGGTGTGGAACTGGTTGTCGCTACGTTACTTCCCATAGCACTGGTGATAGGTGGGTTAAACACGGGAGCTGTCCCAGTATGAGGTGTCTGGAAAGCAGATCCACGTCCTTCCGGAGCAGTGCTATCAGGAGAAAAGTCTAAACGTCCTCGGGGGAATGAGGGATCGGTCAATCGATCTCGGAAGGTGACCCCGGGAGCTTGACGTTGCGGTGGTTGGGTTGTTGTGTTTAGAGATCTAGTTATCTCTTCGAATCGTTGCTGACGAACAGCTAGCTGATGCATCGTACGCTCACTTTCCTGAGCTTTATCTACTAATTGCATCATCATCTGACGAATCTCAGAGAGCTGAGCCTCCGTTTGATTCGGAGTGGCTTGCTGCTGAGGATTCTCGGTGACCGGAAGCCCAGGGGCGGTTCCACTTGATGATCTCGGGTTAGTAGCTCCGGTTGCAGTCTGGCTCGTTCGAGCGCTAGCCGGAGGCTGTTGCCCGGATCGGTGGTCGCCGTGTCGAGGCTCCGTGGTCACGAGACTAGAGCCTCCATCGTTCGGTGAGCCATCGCTCTGAATCGGGAGGTTAAGGTCAGACGGATTTGTTGTCTGATCGGTAGGATTCATCCTCAAGTTAGGGTAAGGGATTCGATTGTTTCTTCCCCACAGACGGCGCCAATTGTGAGGGATTAAACTCACCTCCTGATTTTAGGTCAGGTTATAGTTTAGGAAAGGATTAGGGAAAGATAATCGTGGGCTGAATCCCGTAATAACTTGTTGAATGAACTTCGATTTGTATTGATAATGTGGTAAAAGAATGGTTACAAAAGATGTTTCTTTTGATGATTACAAAGATAACAAAATGTTTAAGAGATGATGTGAATAATCATGAAAGTGAATAAGGGTTGAATGAATTTCGTCCTTAGTCCTCGACCTTCTCTTTAAGTAGCCTTGGACTTCCTTTGATTGTCTTCAACTGATCTCCGAGATCCTCTCTGTTTATTGAGGAATCCGCAACAGCTTCCCCTTTGACCGGGTCCTGTGCTCCTTCTGTTGTGATATGAGCTTCCTCTTCATCGAGACCTCTTCGAAGATTGCCTTTAGCTTCCAGCCTCCGGCTCCGTAGTAAACCTTAGCTCAGGTCGCCGATACGCGTTGGGCTTTATCTCAACCCAATGCTCGTTTTGGTTCTATCGTTAGCTAATGGGCCATATTTGCGCCCAACAAAGAGCACATTAAGCGTGGAAGTTTCCAGGTAGGGAACGTGGTTGTTGAACCAGAAGAAGGTTGTGCTTGATCGGCACACAAAACTAAAAGGGGGAGATTGTTGATGTAAAGATGTCCGCCCTGAAGTAGTCGCTGACGTAGTTGCTGAAGCAGACGTCGTAGTGAGTGGTGAAGACCATGTGGAGTCGAGATGCTGAGCTGGAGTCGTGTAGACTTGGAGAGCAAGGGAGTATCTTGAAGAAAAGGCAAAGAGGAATAAACTTGGGGAGCAAGTTTATGACTTAAAGGAAGAGGAATAAGTGCATTCCAAGAAAAGGAAAGTTGCACTTATTGATATGGAAGATGTCCATATTGTGGTTCCTTGGAGACTAGGGTTTCGGGAACGTGGAGAACTATATAAGATAGCTATGGGTCGTCTGTAGAGAGACAGAGACACAGAGGCTGATCTTATAGAAAGAGAGAAGCGCTTGGAAGTGTTCTGGGTCGTGCTGAAGAAGGGGCTGAAGTACTTGACGGTAGAGAGACATAAGCGGATAGCTTAGGAATTGTTTAGTGGCGTCTGTTAGGGTGTAACACTAGACGTGTAAAGCTGATTAAGCAGAACTTGTAATAGGGTTTACAAGGCGATTCTAATAAAGCTATTGGTGTGTGCTTGTGTATTTTGTCTCTCTGATTTACCTTCTACAGTACTATTGTTTGTGTCGTTTTTGCACTTACACCAAGCAATCCCAATATTACATTTAGTGAAGCCCATAGATGGTTCTTCCCCATGAATCGTGAAGAGAAGCAATAACCCTTGAGTCGCCTCTTGCTTCTTCAAAAGACTTGGAGACAATCAAAGATGGGGAAGATCTGCTCTTGTCAAATGAAAGAGCATTCCGAGTTTTCCACAAATTCCTTATAACCCAAGGGGAACGCTTTGAGTTTACCTTGTTCCAACATCGGTTTCTTATGCCAGCTTCTTAGTACTGTTAGATAGTTTGCTCTCTTCTTCCTGTTTTGTGACATTTAAATAGGCTCACATTATACTTCATTGTGTGTATAAAGGCTGGTTTAGCTCTTGGGAATCTCAGGTCAATGAAAGATCTGTATGATTTCAAGACTTTGTCAGTGTGTTGTTTCTCATTGGATCGATCTCCATATTCCATGCACTGGTAAAGAGAAATAGACCATATGAACGAAGACTGAAGAATCAGAAATAGTAATATAGACAGTGTTGAGCAACAGCTTCAAGGTGTTTATGAGCTCGAGCTAAAGAAGAAGATCGCTTCCTAAACATCACGGACCTTATACAACCACTAACCTTGGCTGTGATTATCACTTTGACGTGGATTCGAAATGTGTTCTCTGTAGTTTCTCATTTCCTTTGTCGTAAGTGTTTTTGTCTATAGCTAACTTACTGAATCTTGATTCCAAGATTCGCTTTGTATATTGCATCTTGATCAGAGATCCGACTCTGCAGCCTATTGGCTTATCTAGTAGATTATGTGATTGCTTGAAGACATTCTATGACCTATAGATGAATAATTATCTTAGGGGCTGTTTGTTTCACCATTTGTCATTTCCATTCAGATGATTCATTTATATGATCTATCTAGATGATCCATTCAGATTTTTGTACATGTTTGTTTGTTCATCTAGATATCTCATCTAGATGAATCATCTAAATGAATCATATGTTTGTTTCTTTATTTTTATTTTCATTCAAATGAGTTTATTAAACAAATTACCAAAATATTCTTGTGTTAGTTTAATCATATGGTTATAATTATTTTTAACTATATTACATTTAATTATTTAGTTTAATATATTTACATTAGAATTATTTCAAAAATTAACAAATTTTTTTTGTGGTTTGGGCGGGAAAACAAGATTTTTCGGTTTTAAAGGACAAACACATTTTTTGATTTTGGTGTAAAAATACAAATTTTTGATTTTAGCGGAAAACACGTTTTTGCGGTAACGATATTTTTCAGTTTGGCGGGAAAACGAGATTTTTCGGTTTTAATGGAAAAATAAGATTATGTTTAGGGTTTATAATTTATGAATTATATTAAGGGCATAATAGACATTATACCATTTTGAATGAACCATCTCCATTCAAATGATCCAAATTGGTTCATTTGAATGGACTTTAAAATTAAGCCTAGATTTCCAAAAGTCATCCGAATGATCCATTTGAATGAGTTGCACGTTTAGTGTCTAAACAAACAAAACTATCATCTTCATCCAAATGGCTCATCTAGATGAAGAAACAAACATGCCCTTATTCTCTGGACTGAAGACTGAGTACATAGCAAAGAAGAAGACGAGGGATTATACACAAACTTGAAACTAAAGCTGGGAATTTGATTCATTATCCGCGGTTCCCGCCCCGTTTGACCCGCCGCGGGGCGGGTGCGGGTCGAGTGATTTGAAATAAATTGTTCGCGGGTGCGGGTGCGGGTCGAGTGATTTTAACACGGGGCGGGTGCGGGTCGACCGAATTTAAACTGCGGGTACCCGTCAACCCGCAAAATTAAAAAAAAAATTTATTTTTAAAATATGATTTTTTAATAAAAATTATGTTTTTTTATAAAAAAAATAATAAAAAGTACGAATATTTTTAAAAATTTAATTAAAATATATTATTTATATTGTTTTTTAAAAAATATTAATAAAATAATTATTTTTATTATTTTTTATATTACCCGCGGGTCCCGCAGGTTACCCGCTAATTTATGCGGGTCGGGACAGGTCTTACATTTTTTAGATACGGGTCAAGCGGGTCAAATTTTTGAATTGCAAAAATGAGTCGATCCGCAGCAGGGCGGGGCGGGTCGGGTTGGGGCGGGTCGACCCGCGAACCCAGCACTACTTGAAACTAACATTCAAGAATCATTTTGTGTTAAGATGCTATATTTCTCGATATGGACTGACAATTAGAGAAACAAGCTCATCTCATGCAAAACAGTTATGTGCTTATGAACTTTCAAGGCCTTTAGCAACTGATAATGGTATTAAAAAGTAGTCACAAATTAAATTGAAATGCCCACATAAAAAATAACATCTTACACCACAGTGACTAAATGATATCAGCAAAATAATGTTTTTTTTTTCAAGATGTGTTTTAATCCATTTTCATTGTTTAGACAACAATCCATAACCATTTTCTTAGTTTCATAATGCAAATACTTAAGTTTTTCTTTATTGAAACTTCATGAAGGCAGAGAATAATGAAGCAAAAAAAATCCATACTAAAAACAAAATTTAGAAAGTTGCACATTCTCATCTACAATAAAGTAAAATAACAAAACCAAAACACAAGAGAGCTGGAAGATTCAGTTTTTTTCCTTTTAGGGGTCCTCATTTCTCAAATTCCAAAACATATATTAGTTTGGTTTGTCAACAGGCTCAGCAGTGCTAGTTTCCTCAACCCCAAAAGCATCAGCTATATTGAAGTTCAAGTTCTTCATCATGGTTCTGCTCCTTCCAACTCCATCTCCTTTCTTCATCATAGCAGTAAACTCTGAGAAATCAATCCTCCCATCCTACACAAAACCAAACCAAACATCGTTTTTGCATCAGCTTTAAAGACACAAACTCACTAATAAACAAGACAACATCATGAAGACTTTGTTCTTACATTGTCAAGATCAATCTCCTTGATCATGTCATCAAGAGGAGTGTCACAGAGACCAAACTCAGTGCAGGCTTGTTGAAGCTCATCAATGGTTATGTAACCACTACCGTCTTTATCAAAGTATGAAAAGGCAACGACCAGATTCTCCTCTCTCTCCATCTTGTTCATATGTAGTGTCGCTGCTAGAAATTCACCATAGTCTATCGTCCCACTGTTATCTATATCCGCCTGCCAAACACACCAGTTCATGCCTCGTGAGAACCTATTACAACATCTTTTGAGTGGTGACATTATAAGAGAGAGCTTACCGCATCCATAAGAGACTTGATTTCCGACTCCATTAGTTCAGATCCGACTCTCTTCAGACCAGCTTTAAGCTCCTCAAAGGTGATTGTTCCACTATTGTCTGTATCTATCATCTTGAAGAGTTCCTTAAGACCACCAATTTCTTCCTCCGACAGTCTCTCAGCGATTACCTAACCAATGTGAGATTGGAATATTAAAGAAAGAGCAAAAAAAAAATGAACTACTTTCTTAGTTTTTACCCGCAAGGCCATTTTCTTAATCTTGTTCATTTGTGAGAACTGCTTTAGTCGTGACAAGACTGCTGGATCAAGAGGCTTGTCTGGTGCAGCCTGCTCATCAACGATCCACGGGTGACCTAATAAATCATCATTAGTGTAAAAAAATCAATTCTCACACCTTATAGGAGGAACCAACAAACGAAACACAATCATTACAAATAGCTTAGCTTACACAATGCTTCATGAGCAGAGATGCGTTTCTTGGGGCTCCTGTCAAGCATTTTGTAAATCAAATCTTTGGCACCTTCGGAGATAGTCGGCCACGGGTCAGATTTGAAATCTAACTTCCCTTGCAAAATCTGTCTAAAGATTCCTGACTCAGTTTCTGCAAAGCAAATGAGAACATAAGAGGCATAAATCACACAAGTAATGTAGCAACGAAAGTACTGCCTTTTAATTAACTTACCTGCCCAGAAAGGAGGAACACCACTTAGTAAGATGTAGAGGATAACACCAGCACTCCACACATCTATCTCTGGTCCATAACATTTTTTAAGAACCTCAGGTGCAACGTAATACGGACTTCCCACTACATCATACAGATACTGCCCTGAACAGCAAAACAACACAATCATAGTCTCTCGTTAGGCAGTGAAATAGGGTCTAAAGGCATTGCTGCATAAGCAAATGTTACACATTTTAATTAATGAATGGGATTCAATTATTATCTCAACTAAAAGTCAAAAGTAAATAAATGTTTCCTAAGCAATAATGCTCAAGCAGTAAAGTTGAATTGACCCATTCAACAAAGATCCGATCTTTATCAACTTTTCTGGATCGAGAACCCAAATAAGCACATGTTTCACATCTGAAATGATGAAAGCTTTTTTTTTGCTACAATGGATTCACATAATCTTAGCTAAGTTTCAAAAAGATTTGTTCAAAGAAAACAAGATTGCTAATCAAGAAGCAATCAATGAACAAACCAATACAAACCCATCAAGCAAAACCAGATAGCAAATCAAGAAACCATTTTTGGATCAAGAAACGAAAAAGGACATATCATGAAAAGTGCATCAAGAAGCAATCAATCAATCAATCAAGAAACAATTAAGCATAACCAGATTATAACCAAGAAAGCAAATCAAGAAACCATTTTTTGGATCAAGAAACAAACAATACATCAAGAAGCAATCAATCAATCAAGAAACCATTATAAGAAACAAACCTGGCTTGTAGAAGACAGACAAACCAAAATCGGTAGCCTTAAGCTTAGCATCATCACGAGGACTATCAAACAAGAAATTCTCAGGCTTGAGATCTCTATGCATCACACCAAGCGAATGACACGCCTCCACGACGCCAAGAATCGTCTTAATCAGCTTAGCAGCCTCCCGCTCGCTGAAATGCCCTTTGGACACGATCCGATCAAAGAGCTCTCCGCCTTCGCAGACCTCCATGACAATGTGGACGAAGACGGAGTCCTCGTACGTCCCCTTGATCCGGACCACGTTGGGGTGCTCGGAGAGATGGTGCATGATCTGAATCTCGCGCCAGACATCCTCGTAGTCCTCGCGGCAAACGAGCTTGCGCTTGGGGATGGATTTGCAGGCGTAGTTGGCGGATGAGGACTTCTCCGTGCAGAGGTAGGTCGTGCCGAATTGGCCTTGGCCTAGCTTTTTGCCGAGGAGGTAGTGGTCTCGTAGTCTTGGTGTTTCGTATGGGAGGACGCTGCTTGATGGTCGTCTAGAGCTTGGTTTGTTCTCCATTTTTCTTTTTTTTTTTTAATTAATTGATTTTTGAGAGATGGATGAAGGAGAGGAAAGGAAGACGATGACTTTGTTTTTGTTTTTAAGAGTGGAAGAGGAGAGGAGGGAGACACCACCCTTCATTCTTCTCCATGTGCTGACTCGTCTTTATGCAATTATTATATTATTATCCCCGTGACCATTCACATTTTACATTTGGGTTGGGACTGGGGAGGGGTAGGGACGGGCCATTTATGCAACTATTTACTACTATTAATAGCTAAAGAGATGTGAAGACAATTGTAACCATATTTGATATTAATCTTTATATATAAGGGGGGGTGTATTCAACTGAGAGTTTCAGGTGATTTGTATTAAAATGACAAATCTACTGTTATTCAAACATGAATTTTAAAAACTCATTTAAAATCCACTGTTATTGAACTTGACATTTCGTAAAGTACTCTAAAATTCACTGTTATTGAAAATATTTTAAGTTGTGGAATTTTAAAGTTTTGAGGTGATTTTAGGGTGTTTGGGTGGAGTTTCTTAGTTAAAAAAAATAAAACTCAAATCCCATTGTTTTAGGTGATATTCTAGAGTAGTTTAACAAAAATCACCTAAATCTCTGCAACTTATTAAAATCATCTAAAACTCCATTAAAAATCAAATCACATCAAATACTAAATTGAATACATCCCCCTAAAAGAAGTTTTTCATCTCTCCTGGGGTGTCCACGTAAGCATCCACGTCATTAATTCGAACGCTGACGGGACGACACGTCACCTCCAGACGAAACCCTGCGTTTCATTAAACTGATTGTCGTAGTGGGTTTCTGTGTTTTGTGCATCATCTATTACATATTGTCATGGGCTTTATGTTTGTTTTGCCTGATGGGCTCAAAATTTGTCACTCTCCTCTCCTGTAACCTAGCTGCACGACTTTTTTTTTCTCTTCATCTTTGGGGCGGCGACGCATGACGTCTGAGCTCCCTCTCCATGACTGAAACGTCTGGCGTTGAAACTTCGCCATTACTTCAATTGATTCCATCGCCCATTACGATGTATTCAATGCGTCTGTCATTTTTCCTAGACGGTGTGTAATCTGTTGATATAAATATGTGATTTCCCATCTCGAATTCATCATCTCTATCTCTTTTGCTAAACAGAATCGTGTTGTTATGGCTAATATAAGAGTTTTTTTCCCTGACTTGAGGTCTGGCCGGTGCTCTTCCGGGATGATGTACTCCCTCTCCGGTCGCCTTTCCGAAAACACAGGCTCTGGGCTTATAACGTGAAAATTCATGACTGCCATGTTTATTAAAACAGTAACGTTTTCTAAACAGCAAAGACTCTAAACATTCAAACATGGTAATCAGTTATTTAAGGAGCATAGAATATAAACATAGCACCGGGATCTATTGACACATATTTGCCACACATGGTTGCCGGTTCCATCTACAGTCTGACCAATTTTTATGGATCCTATAGCAAGAAAACATTCCGGGTTGCTGAACCAGACGTGACCATCACGGTCTCATGGAACTCTGTTCTCTTCCCTATCAAGGACAGTTCGGTTCAGATTCCTGCAGACCGGTTCCGGTTCTATGGATATGCTGAGTTTGAAGCGGCCTGTGACCTGAAGATGGATCTTCATGGTAAGCTCTTTTTGTAATTTATGGTTGTATATGTTTGATTCTTGCGGTCTTGGTTGTATAATATATAGGCTATTAACTATGTTTTCTCCTCTTGCAGATTTTGTTGGCCACATGAAGCTGGTGAATGGCAAGCCTCTGAGTGAAGGTATGGTGCTTGATGAGGCCGAGATAGCTTCTACGCGACGTATCTTGCTTCACGTTCAAACCCATGGGTACGTTATTATCATAATTTTTTAACACCAATTTATGGTTGCAGTATTTTATACAAACGTTTATAGTCAAACCAATTTAGTTATCTCTAGACAAAACCTTAAGCAATAAAAATATAAGCTTGACTTTCTAATGTGCTGTATAATGACAAAATAAGATAGTATAAGTTATACAAGCAATTATAATAAAATTCGTTTACAAGTTGACTATAAAAATTGCGTATAAGTATAACTGTATAAGCTTGACTTTCTAATGTGTGAATTCTATTCGTCATGTCCCAAATTGTTTTTATACAAATTTTGTTCATAAATTTTTATCATAATTTTTTTCCAATCATAACTATTCTACGTGGGTTCCTCTATGTTGCAGTGGTCCTGTGATGAAGCTCTGCCTATGGGACAAGGCTGCTATGGATTTCTGCCTGAAGTTCAAAGCGCATGGAAACACTCCGAGTGTTATTTTGGTGACTACTCTAAACCCAAAGCGACTTGGAGATAACAATTATCAGAAATTTTCTTTTGAAATATAGATGTTAGTAGGATCCCTGACAAACGTAGTTGAGTCACATTAGGGGTTGAGAATGATTTTTCACTTTTTTCCAAATTATTGAGACTTGGCTTTTTCTGGTTATGCTCCAGGCGCTTTTACTCTCAGCTCCCTATATCCTTCTCGTGTGTTTTTTGACCGGGATGTTCAACCAACCAGAGATTATCTGATTTGGTATGTATTTCTTTGTCAAATATTCATTTTAAAAACTTTGTCTTACTTAGTTATTTGTCTACTATCTTTGACAGGTTGAGTTCAAACATGGATGTTGCTACCACGGTCAATGCCGATATTGTCAGCAAGGCTGAGAAAGCTACTATTGAGGAACTATTCTCATACATGAAGCAGGGAGAAGCAAAGGTACAGCATCTCATACTTTAAACACATACTAGGTTGAAACCTGCGCGGGGTGAGAACTAAAAATAAGAAAATATAGTTACATTTTACATTAAAATCTAAGCTTTAGTTTATATGCGATTGACAAAAAACAATTTTACATGTTCATTTAGATTTTAATGTAATAGTCCTACAATTTGGTATTTTGCAATTACTGATTTATAATTATGTGCTAAACAAATACTAATTTTTAATTTGTAACATGAATTATAATGAAATATAATTTAAAATATAATAGTGCATTACATATTTTAATATTAGTCAAACTATACATGTCATATACTAAACCTAGAAAGATGAAATTTTAGAACTAAAATGATCGTGGGCCCAATGTAATTTTTGAACCTGATGGGCTTCATATCATTCACCTGGAATAAGCGATGGGCTTCATAAAGAAAGTGGGGAGGTCGATAGGGTCTCACCGTGCTATCCTGGAGAAATCACGATTCTCACATATCTCGGTTAAAAAAATAGGGATTAGGGTTCTCAAAGTTCTTCAATCGAGAGAGCATAAATATTCACTGTACTCTCAACGATTACTCCAGGTTAATAATATTCTTCTTTGTTTGTCTTCTTTTGTTTCAATTCTTATTTTGATTCTCTTTGGTTTGGTTTTCTGTTGCTACCATACTACTTACAATAAATAAACAGATTTTCATTAATCGTTTAATTTCTTTACAGATCTGATAATACAGTTAGAAATATTCTCACCACTATAAGAGTTTGAGAAGAGAATACAGTTAACTAATAACAGAGGTGGAAAAACGAAGAAATGCGCGGATTGAAATACTAAAACAGAGGTTATATATAAACTTGTACCTAAATTTCAATCTTCTTGGTAACTATATTAATAAGGGGTTTTCCACTATTGCTGTGATATAAATTTCCTACAGATTGAATTACACAACGCTTTAGGTGGTATCAGCCACAACGATCTATGTGCTTGACGGTTCTGCATCGCAGCATACTTATTGGTGGTCAGTCATTCTTACAGGTACTAATGAAACTCAAAAACGAATCACATGTACTTCACTCATCAGCGCATGGTAATATAGTTAGCTGTAGAAGAAAAGGTAGGGACCATACTAAGTATGAGTTTGTGATAGAACTCACTATTAAAAAATTATAAATACCCTTATTATAATGATAATTAAACGACTAAAAGAGCAAACAATAAGATTGAGTAAACGGTGAATCTTGTTTTCACACATCTTTACTGGTGAAAAAAACTTAACTCAAGGAAATAGTAAATGATAAGATAAAGTAAAAATGTTTGATAGAAAAAAACAATAAACTGGTGAAAGTAGTAGATAAATTGTAATAAAAAGAAATAAACAGTTGAAAAAGCTCGAAGATGTCTTCAGAAAGCTGTGTTTGGAATCCTGATAAGAAAAAATGAAATTAAGAAGAAAATAAATTTAAATTGATTTGATAAGTTTCAAAATAAATAGATAATTTAAAATATATGGTCATTACCTCTTCACTCAAAAGTAGTACTGAAATAAATTATAAATGCACAGAGAACATTGTAATTAGATTTCGTTTAATGTAGCATTCAGAATTTCTTCTTCCCCCGCGTAACACCTTCATCAACCGTGTGTTAACAACTGGCTAACCAATTATTTCTTAACGGAACCATGAATCTTGTCCCCCTATATAAACAAAAAAAATCATTAAACTCAACTTAGTAAATATATAACATGTTAATACATATAGAACAATAGACACATAAAATGAAGCTTACAGTTGAATCGACCAAGACCATTTCGATACTTTCTCCACCAGCAATGAGTATTGTTTCCAAAGGCGAATAACCTTAACCCTAATCCTAAGAATGGAAATTTTTGGCTTCAAATCGGAAATCATATGAAAACCTGCCATTGTAAATGCTAAGAAATGAGCCCGAGTGTTTACAGATGATAGTTACTTAGAATGCATGTTTGATGTAGGTGTAGAATATATAGTACAACCGTAGATGTTTAGTAATGAATGAATATTATACGATAGTCAATTAGGTGAATCTTGGGTTTCACTATAGAAAGTGAAAATAATTGATCCGATCACATAACCCTAATTATGGCAAGATGTTATAAATAATTGTAGTCAATGTTTTCATTTATAAACATTGCTTGATTGACACATAATGATTTAATTCATATATAATTTCGGGATAACCATTAGATTAGAATATAGAAAGTTTTTAAATAACTTGCCCAATCATAAGGGGTCCATATCACACAAATATATACATAATAATGTAACATAATAAACTCCGAGTGTAAATAGAATTAAATTCGAAACTATATTAGTTCTTCATTTGTTTAAATGAAATTATAAATTAATGATTTAACTATGAGTGTGTGAATTGGTGTGTACACCTGCAAGTAAATATTAGATTATGATAGGCAAAATCTGTCATATCGATGACTGATCTTTTAACAAAATATATAGAAAGTGAAAATAATGCAGTAAATTTCGTATGCAAATCATTGAAAAACGAATCATCTTAGTTCTTAATTCACTCACTATTTAATATTTGACTTGGTTTAGTTTCTATATGCAAAACAAATTTGCAAAATCTTCGTAAAGATAATTTCAAAAAATGGAAAGTGGAAAGGAAATCGATTAATCAAATTCGATTTCGAAAAAAAAAGATCATAATTCACTCTCTATTTAATATGAGTCATAATTTGATTGCCATATGAGTAATAATTCGATTTCCATTGCCAAAAAAAGAAGCTCTTTCCACTCTCTATTTAATATGCGTCATAATTCGGTTTCCATATGCAAAAGGAAATTATGTCATCTTCTTAAAGATCATTACAAATATAGAAAGTGGAAATGAATGCAAAGATCACGTGGACAATAGACTCAAATCACGAAATTGACTTCTTTCCTTTTATACATATGCGGACATGAAACTATGTATCATTTTCATACGAATATGCATGTCTGTCCAATGGCAATAGCCGTAATATCTTAAGGTGAGTAAGCCTTCTTTCATAAAAGGTCTGAGAAAGAACCTCGTACCGACACGTCGTCAAAATGGCAATCTCGAAAATATGTTACTCTTTAAAGGTTATTCTCTTTTTTTTCTTCCATTTTAATACTAAGGGGATATCGTGATGGCATTTGTTGGTTATGCTATCTAAATTACAATACTTCAGGTTGCTTGGTTTGAGTGCACCGCAACCATTGATGGTGTTATGCCATCATCTGCATGGTATTATATAGCATGCGGTGAGTGTAAGACTAAGGCAACCAAGGGGCCCACCACACTTACGTGTAAAGAATGTGGAAAAGCTGAAGTCACCGGTGTTGTCCAGTAAGAGTTAAAAGTTTTCTGTTTCACTTATATATTTGTCTTCCTGTATTGATACTCTGTTTCCATAGGTACCTTACCAAGCTCTCTGTGTATGACAACACTGACCACGCCACCTTTGTGCTTCTCGGTGATGCTGGCCGTGAGTTGACTGGGAGGAAAGCCTCGGAATTTGTTGAGAGCTACTTTGAGGTAATCACGAACCTCTCCATCATGTAGTTTCTAATGTGTTCTCAAGTGTTTAAATTTATTGTAGGCCAACGAAAGCTTGGTCGATGATTACGTAGTGCCGGTGCCAGAAGCTCTCCTTGCCACCATTGGGCAAACTCACAAGTTCAGTGTGAAGATTTCCAATCACAATCTCACCGGCAAGACCAGAGCTTTGACTGTCACAAAGGTACACCCTCCTGAAGCTCCAGCACCAGAAGTAGGCATCGGAGAAGATGTGATTGTCCCTGCTGCTGATGGAACTTTGGTGTTGGGTAATGATGAGAATGGTTCTCCTACTGGGAATGTAGAAGCTGCTGAAGAAAGGGTGAAAAGGGGTTCTGGTACGGCTGAGACAGGAGAAGCTAAGCGTGCCAAATGTGGCTAATAGGTTTGAAGTATTAGTTTGGTTTGACTAAAACACTATGCTTTCTCACATTTTGCATTCAGACTTTGCCTTGGTGGCTAATAATTGTGAGGTTCAGGTTTTGGTTTATTAAAAGACTCTGCTTTTTATATTTTACTTTTGCAGTTTGTCTTTGCATTATTTTAGCTGTTTTGGTAATAATTTGTTTTCATACATATGCTTCACCAATGCTTTTTCATTTCACTTTTGCAGTTTGTCTTTGCATTGTTTTAGCTGTCTTGGTAATAAATTCTTTTTTCATACTTATGCTACACTGATTTCTTAGGTTATCTGTGATAGTATAGAGTTTTAAGAATGAGGAAATTAGTCGTTGTTTGATAGTATAGAGTTTTATCTCATGAAAACTCCAATTATAGTATAGAGTTTTATTCCAACAGAAAGTCACTATGATTATTTCAAGTGTTTTTACTCACTTATAAATGTATAGATACGACAAATACCAGTTACTTGATCTTAAAGATATTGCTATAATTTCTTTTTCTTTTGAAAAAGCTATAACAATATCTATCAAAAACAAAGAAAGTTTTATCTTTTAAACGTCCCAGTAATAGGTTTATGCAAAATAATTGTGAAAACATATAGCATTTAAAAAAACCAAAGCCATAATCTACAAAATTTAATTATAGCAAGTACGCATTTTTAACTTTTGACATATTGTTTCATATCTATTTAAATAAAGTTAACTAACTAAATTATAATCCATCGTAGGTTATTTCTTTACGATGGACAACATGAAATTCTCTATTTTTCAGAATACTTTAACTCTATCTTAAAATATTTACGTTATTATGAGCAACTATTTCATTTTTTTACATGCACTTAATATCTACCATAGTTCAACTATTTGAGTGCAATAGAATAAGCAGAAATCAAACAAAACACAAAACTTATGATCTTGAACTAAACAATTTCAACACTTATCCGCGCGTAGCGCGGAGATTGAATCTACTTGGAATTAACATTATAAAATCTTCATTATCTAGAGAAACAGAAACAAAAGAGGTTCTAAACTCTTTGACCATCTTCTTATGTTAGTGCTCGATAAAACTATACACTAAAACTAGATTTCATATTTTTGTAATTTTTTAAAAAATCTGTGGGTTAACCCCTTCTAAAATATTGAGTTCTCGGTAAATGCTCTATATACTGAAGTTTATACTCTTCACTTTAGTTTAAAAATTTCAAACCACATTCCACATTTGAATTAATATATTTTAAACTATCTTTCATAGTATATTGGAATCATTCTTATATTTTTAATATTTAGTTTACTATATTAATATACTACGTTGATTAGTGGAATTAGCATTATAAAATCTTCATTATCTAGAGAAATGGAGACAACAGGGGTTCAAAACTCTTTGACCATCATCGTATGTCTGTGCTCGATCAAACTATACACTGAAACAAGATTTTCATATTTTTGAATTTTTTTTCAAAATCCATGGGTTAACCCCTTCTAAAATAATGAGTTTTCGATAAATATTCTATATACTGAAGTTTATACTCTTCGCTTTAGTTTAAAAATTTCAAGCCACATTCTACATTTGAATTAATTTATTGGAAACTATCTTTCATGGTATATAGGAATCATTCTAAATTTTTAATATTTAGGTTGGTAAAATTTCATATACTGCCTAGACTATTGGAATTAACATTATAAAATCTTCATTATCTAGAGAAACATAAACAAAAGAGGTTTTAAACTCTTTGACCATCATAGTATGTTAGTGCTCGATGAAACTATACACTAAAACAAGATTTTCATATTTTTGATTTTTTTCCAAAATCCGTGGGTTAACCCCTTCTAAAATAATGAGTTTTCGGTAAATGTTTTATATACTGAAGTTTATACTCTTCGTTTTAACTTCAAAATTTCAAACCACATTCTACATTTGAATTAATTTCTTGGAAACTATATTTAATGGTATATAGGAATCATTCTTATTTTTTAATATTTAGTTTACTAAAATTTAATATACTACCTAGATTAGTTGAATTAGCATTATAAAATCTTCATTATCTAGAGAAACGGAGACAACATGGGTTCTAAACTTTTTGACCATCATCGTATGTCCGTGCTTGATGAAACCATACACTAAAACCAGATTTTCATATTTTTGAATTTTTTTCAAAAATCTATGGGTTAACCTCTTTTAAAATAATGAGTTTTCGGTAAATGCTCTATATACTGAAGTTAATACTCTTCACTTTAGTTTAAAAATTTCAAACCACATTCTACATTTGAATTAATGTATTCTAAAATATCTTTCATGGTATATAGGAATCATTCTTATTTTTTAATATTTAGTTTACTAAAATTTAATATACTGCATAGATTAGTGGAACTAACATTATAAAATCTTCTTTATCTAATGAAACGGAGACAACAGAGGTTCTAAACTCTTTGATCATCATCATATGTTAGAGCTCGATGAAACTATATACTAAAATAAGATTTTCACATTTTTGAAAATTTTCCAAAATCCGTGGGTTAACCCCTTCTAAAATAATTAGTTTTCAGTAAATGCTCTATATACTGAAGTTTATACTCTTCGCTTTTGTTTAAAAATTTCAAACCACATTCAACATTTGAATGAATGTATTTTAAACTATCTTTCATGGTATGTAGGAATAATTCTTATTTTTAATATTTAGTTTACTAAAATTTAATATACTGCATAGAGTAGTGGAATTAGCATTATAAAATCTTCATTATCCAGAGAAACGGAGACAACAGAGGTTCTAAACTCTTTGACCATCATCGTATGTTAGTGCTCGATGAAACTATAGACCAAAACAAGATTTTCATATTTTTGAAATTTTCCAAAATCTGTGGGTTAACCCCTTTCTAAAATGATGAGTTTTCGGTAAATGCTCTATATACTGAAGTTTATACTCTTTGCTTTAGTTTAAAAAATTCAAACCACATTATACATTTGAATTAATGTATTCTACAATATCTTTTATGGTATATATGAATCATTTTTAATTTTTAATATTTAGTTTACTAAAATTTAATATACTGCATAAATTAGTGTAATTAGCATTATAAAATCTTCTTTATCTAGAGAAACGGAGACAACAGAGGTTCTAAACTCTTTGACCATCATCGTATGTTAGTGCTAGATGAAACTATACACTAAACCAAGATTTTCATATTTTTGAAAATTTTCCAAAATCCGTGGGTTAACCCATTCTAAAATAATGATTTTTCGGTAAATGCTCTATATACTGAAGTTTATACTCTTCGCTTTTGTTTAAAAATTTCAAATTATATTCTACATTAGAACTAATGTATTCTAAACTATCTTTCATGGTATATAGGAATCATTCTAATTTTTTAATATTCAGTTTACTAAAATTTTATATACTGCTGAGATTAGTGGAATTAGCATTATAAAATCTTCATTATCTAGAGAAATGGAGAGAACAGAGGTTCTAAACTCTTTGACCATCATCGTATATTAGTGCTCGATGAAACTATACACTAAAACAAGATTTTTATATTTTTGAAATATTTCCAAAATCCGTGGGTTAACACCTTCTAAAATAATGAGTGTTCGGTAAATGTTCTATATACTGAAGTTTATACTTTTCGCTTTAATTTGAAAATTTCAAACCACATTCTACATTTGAATTAATTTCTTGGAAACTATCTTTCATGGTATATAGGAATCATTATTATTTTTTAGTATTTAGTTTACTAAAGTTTAATATACTACCTAAATTAGTTGAATTAGCATTATAAAATTTTCATTATCTAGAGAAACGGAGACAACAGGGGTTCTAAACTTTTTGACCATCCTCGTATGTCTGTGCTCGATGAAACTATACACTAAAATAAGATTTTCATATTTTTGAAATTTTTCCAAAATCCGTGGGTTAACCCCCTTCTAAAATAATGAGTTTTCGGTAAATGCTCTATATACCGAAGTTTACACTCTTCGCTTTTGGTTAAAAATTTCAAACCACATTCTACATTTGAATTAATGTATTTCAAAATATATTTCTTGGTATATAGGAATCATTCTTATTTTTTAATATTTAGTTTACTAATTTAATATACTACTTAGATTAGTGGAATTAGCATTATAAAATCTACATTATCTAGAGAAACGGAGACAACAGGGGTTCTAAACTCTTTAACCATCATCGTATGTCTGTGCTCGATGAAACTATACACTAAATCAAGATTTTCATATTTTTGAATTTTTTTTCAAAAATCCGTGGGTTAAACCCTTCTAAGATAATGAGTTTTCGGTAAATGCTTAATATACCGAAGTTTACACTCTTCGCTTTTGGTTAAAAAATTTAAAACCACATTCTACATTTGAATTAATGTATTCTAAACTATCTTTCATGGTATAAAGGAATCATTATTACTTTTTAATATTTAGTTTCCTTAAATTTAATATACTACTTAGATTAGTGGAATTAGCATTATAAAATCTTCATTATCTAGAGAAACGGAGACAACAGAGGTTCTAAACTCGTTGTTAAAATTTCTTATAATGCATAGATTAGTGGAATTGGCATTATTAAAAATCTTCATTATCTAGAGAAATAGAGTCAACAAAAGTTCTAAACTCTTTGACCATCATCGTATGTGAGTGCTCTATGAAACTATACACTAAAACAAGATTTTCATATTTTTGAAATTTTTCAAAAATCCGTAGGTTAACCCCCTTCTAAAATAACGAGTTTTTGGTAAATACTCTATATACTGAAGTTTATACTCTTCACTTTAGTTTAAAATTTTCAAACTACATTCTACCTTTGAATTAATGTATTTTAAACTATATTTCCTGGTATATAGGAATTATTCTTTTTTTTTAATATTTGTTTTACTAAAATTTAATATACTACCTAGATTAGTGGAATTAGCATTATAAAATCTTCATTATCTAGAGAAACGGAGAAAACAGGGGTTCTAAACTCTTTGACCATCACCGTATGTCTGTGCTCGATGAAACTATACACTAAATTAAATTTTTCATATTTTTGAAAAATTTCCAAAATCCGTGGGTTAACCCCTTCTAAAATATTGAGTTTTCGGTAAATGCTCTATATACTAAAGTTTATACTCTTCACTTTAGTATAAAATTTCAAACCACATTCTACATTTGAACTAATGTATTCTAAACTATCTTTCATGGTATATAGGAATCATTCTATTTTTTAATATTTAGTTTTGTAAAATTTCATACACTGCCCAGAATAGTGGAATTAGAATTATTAAATCTCTATTATCTAGAGAAGCGGAGACAACAAAGGTTCTAAACCTCTTTGACCATCATCTTATGTCAGTGCTCTAAGAAACTATACACTAAAACAAGATTTTCATATTTTTGAAAATTTTCCAAAATCCGTGGGTTAACCCCTTCTAAAGTAATGAGTTTTCGGTAAATGCTCTATATACTGAAGTTTATACTCTTCACTTTAGCTTAAAAAATTCAAACCACATTCTCCATTTTAATTAATGTATTCTAAACTATCTTTCATGAAATATAGGAATCATTCTAATTTTTTAATATTTAGTTTGTTAAAATTTCTTATAATGCATAGATTAGTGGAATTGGCATTATTAAAAATCTTCATTATCTAGAGAAATAGAGTCAACAAAAGTTCTAAACTCTTTGACCATCATCGTATGTGAGTGCTCTATGAAAATATACACTAAAACAAGATTTTCATATTTTTGAAATTTTTCCAAAATCCGTTGGTTAACCCTTCTAAAATAATGAGTTTTCGGTAAATGCTCGATATACTGAAGTTTATACTCTTCACTTTAGTTTAAAATTTTCAAACCACATTCTTATTTTGAATTAAAGTATTCTAAACTATCTTTCATGGTATATAGGAATCATTTCAATTCTTTAATATTTATTTTGGTAAAATTTCATATACTGCCTAGAATATTGGAATTAGAATTGTAAAATCTTTATTATCTTTAGAAACGGAGACAACAAAATTTATAAACCTCTTTGACCATCATCTTATGTCAGTGCTCTAAGAAACTATACACTAAAACAAGATTTTCATACTTTTGAAATTTTTCCAAAATCCGTGGGTTAACCCCCCTTCAAAAATAATGAGTTTTCGGTAAATGCACTACTACGAAGATGGTCAGGCAGAGGATGAGGGAAGTAATTTAATATGGAAAACACGAACTCAATTCTTTCCAGATATTACTTGTTTTACTGATATCAAATATCATATGATAATTTGTTATTATATCCAGTTAATCATTCGTCTTAATTGCTGTTATTTAAATTAATTACTCGGTTATAGTTAGCTTATTAGTTACTCTTAGTTTAATTGCAGAACAGAGCAACCAAGAAGATAACAATGGGCAGTAGATGCGATTGTTCGGCACTTAAGCGAACGTCTGTAAGATTCTGTAATGAAGAGGAAGTTGTGAACTCGGATGATGAAGGTGTATGTACTATTTGGAAAGAACGACCTGGGAATGGAAGAAATTGCAACTCTATGTATAATATATATCCCAGTTTGAGGGTTGTGGTTGGTGTAGCTAAAGATTCCCGAGTTTGTCCAATAAATAATAACAACTTCCGCTGGTGTGTAATAAAATGTTGTAATAGTAAATGTTGTGGTATAACTCTATCTCGTTATAAATTTATGGGAGTATTAATGTTTCAATAATTCTAATTAAATTATGGGTGGGTAAACTGGTGTCATTATAGTCGACATTAATTTATAAGAGACCCTAAACATAGTTAATTCCGCATAATATAACCGCTACACAAATATGAATCCGGATGATGTACATGTAGATCGGATATTTTAACTTGTTTTCAAAAAATTGCCGCTTACATGATTTATAGTGTCGCCTATATATAGATGGAATGGTAGAAATCTCATATGATATTTGATATCAGTACCAACATTGAAATTACAATTACCTTTTCAAATTATAATTGGATACCTAATATGCAAGTATAAATATTGTATTAGTATCACTACTGTATCCTTAAACATAAATACGAAGGTATACCGCCTTGATTAAATGAGGTTTATGAGGCAAAAAATTGCAATTGATATCACTGAACTTTGGGTTACCAATCTAATAGCATTAGTATTTTATACATGGTTCATGAAACACCACGTGGTGTACAACTTTGACATGGCCGATATTTTTTTTTTTAAACATCACTTGGCAAAGCAAAATGTCATGATAATGACATTATCAATATAATATTACTGAGTTGTTAAATCATGTCAGGCAAACGTAATGATGATATCCTACTCTTAGATTTCTAGCCTGCCGCATTAAATGGGAAGATATTGTTTAGATTCTCGATTTAACCTCCACTTGTAGGTCACAACCGGTTTGATCGCCAAGAATGTTGCTTTATATAGAGGTTTCCATACTTGTCTTTTTACATCACTACCTAACTCTAGAATCACCGGATATGATCTGAGCAGACAGAAAAATACCTGAGTTGACTGGGAGTGTGATAGTGTTCAAGATTCTAAAAGGTGATTTTTTCATCTTCTACTGCCCAAAAAATAGCTTTAAAAAAATTGTAAAAGGAGCAGAAGATACGTTAATTGTGCTGACTGTTTTCATTCTAGAATTAGTATACAGTTATTTTTGATTTAGTATACAGTTGTATCGTCCTAACTAATATCCTTGGAAACTTTGACATTGTATAGATGCCTCGAATGGTTCTTCTGGTAAAGGGACAGTGGGTGAAATCGCATGAAGGATGGAGGTTTGCGGAAGATCCTAACTTCGAACCCCGTCATATAATAGTAGGGAACAGCGACCAGGTTGAAGCAGTTAAAGACCTAGTTAGGTCTGTTTTTACTATACGAAGACATACCCCTATGGTCATTACCTTCCAGCTCCCACAATGGATGGTGGAGCACGAAGGCGATTCGTGGCCTCCACACAACATCCGCACCAATGCAGACTTTGATATGCTGATGAGCGTCCATGAATGGAATGTGGATCCCAAACTTTGCGTGATTATTGGGGCAGAAGATGTTGCTACATACCAGTTTAGGTGCAGAACACCCTTTACTATCGGATCTCGAGCTTTCCTTGCCGATGGAGGCAATGAGGACCAACACATGGCGAGCGTTTTGGGTAACCTCTATGAAACATGCATATTGTCAAAAGTTAAATTTTAGACGATGTGTGTAACAATAACCACAATATTTAATGCAGATATGGTAAGGGGAAATGAGCTAACGTGTAGTGAGAATGTAATGACCGAAATCTTCGAGGAAGAGAAAATGGTTTTACTTTAACGCTTCTCACTTGAGATAGGTAAAGCCAAAAACAGTTTGAACCTGAATTTAGGAACACCTTTGGAGACAGATGATCATATTGTTCCTACTATTCAAAACCACCAAATGCAGTCACAAGGTCAAGCGGTACGGTCTGCACCAACTCCAGAGTTTAACTCACAAGTTTGGGGGCGTCATCTCATGATACATACTACTTCTATGTTTGGTATATATGTTATAGAATATTATGTGTTTCTTATGTATACGACGTGTTTGACTTTCTTTTTTTGGTGTTCTTAAACAGTTTCTTTTTGTTTGGCAACTGCAGGTTATCAATCCTTCCCTCTCGGTGTATCCATGAGGCCGTCTCTTCCTCCGAATTTGTACGACCGACAGCACTATACTCCGAACTGGGGAAACTTGGAACTAATCCCAGGGTATTGGGAGAACATGATGTCTTCTGCTTATTCTGTTCAGCTGCAGAGAATTTATGGTGTACCCGGTTCAGAAAACGTTGGTTACCAACACAGTGACCTCAACATTGGAAACAGATGTGTTCCGCATGCGCCTGGATTAGACATCCCAATTGAAGTGTCATCAACAGCTTCCTCAACAGAATTGAACAACTTAGTGAATATAGGAGCTGACATCAACAATTCCACATTGCAAAACGAGAGAGGTGCAGTATGTCGTGAAATAGGTTTGATAACTCGAAATCAATTTCAATGAATTATCTAGTCGCAAAATAATATCTACGTCCGACTAAACCTTAGAACTAATACATATTTTCTTCCAATTTATGTAGGAGAGTGTTCTAATCGGATGTTGTCACACGCTCCACTCGTTGAAGATGTGAAGATAGAAGCGGGTCATCCACAGAATGCTGAAGATGTTGATGGTAATACGGGTCGCAGATCTCAAGCTTGAGCAATCTCACCATATCTTGCCTTACTCCTATGTCTCATTTTGTTTAATAGCAAGGAGTCCTAAGTCGAAACAATGTGTACTATTTTGGGTATCTTCAGAGATGTATGGTATGGGGAGGAAGTTTGTTATCTTAGTATCGTGCCCCTTTAAGATCAGCTGGTGGGTTTTGTATGAAATGATCGAAGCTGGTGCTGTATAAATATTGCAATTTCAGTTATTATAATGTAGACAATATATCCGGTTACGTATATATATATCCAGATAAACCATAAAGATTTAAGATTTACGAAGCGATAAAAAAGGATTCAAACCATCAATATAGAGACCTACAACGGTAATTGCTTCATATCGTTGATAACATGGAGGTTATTAATCATAAATTCACCTAATATTAACCAAGTAACCATTCACCTTTAAGCGATAATACATGAAATATTAAAGTTTGGAATATGGAACTAAGTTACCGAACCTTTTGACTTAACAACAATCATTTCATAGTCAAACATAAATAAAACATAGATAAAATAACCATAATGCTGAATGCAAGTTTGGAAGTACTTAGCAACATTTCAGTAACAGGAATCATAGCCAGACATTGAAATAGTAAAAAAAGGTGCTCTACAACTTCTGATGAAACTCATAAACCATAACCGCCGCCCTTTGCGCTTCCACGGGAATGATTGACGTAGTGATGCTCTTACAAGCGTCGGAACCAAACATGGCATGTGACTGAATCAACAGAGCAGCAGTCAACGCTGCATCTGCAGGATTACTGATAAGCGGAATTCGCTTTACTCTCTCAACAAGCAATCGGTTCCCAGCTGGCTGTACCACATTCCCCAAATGTTTCAGAAGATAAGGCAACATCTCAGAGATGGGTAGAAGCTCTTTAAGCAATGCACTGTCCATCGTCAGTACGGGGTTGCAATAGAAAACGAATATCTTGGAAGAAGACACATCCACACATAGCCCTACCCAATGACCACGGTTAACGTTGACTGGCATGTAGAAGCGTGTCACCGTGGAGACGTCAGAGTAACCTTTTCTAACACAATCCACCATAGCCTTTGTGAAAACATATCCATCCTTGGGATTTGCTTTTTAAAACTTTGGATAATTCCTTGCAAGCAGGCCATGAACCCGACTATCAAGAAAGACAGGAGTATTCTCGCTGCGACCCAGACAGAGATTGTTGAAGTTGGTTGACACAACCTTTGTTAGTATGTCAACAACCTGAAAAAAAATAAAGACAAATTAATAAAATGGAAAACAAGTTTATTTAACATCCGACCTGAAAATGTAAGTGCTACATACTATGTCTGGGAGGAGGCGTTCTCTTTCTCCGATATCAACAATGTCTTTCCCGGTAACAGATAAGCCACACACATTGATGACATTGAAACGAAATAGCAGGTAGACAAAAACCGGATTAGGAGGAGTACATGATTTGCAGGCTAGATAAGTATTAATAAATAAAACTCTGTATGTAATACGGAAATAAGAAGAACACACCAGTCTTTCTTTAGAAGAAACTTCAAGCGGAGATACTTGTCACATACGACGGAGGAGTCATAATATGTGCTCCAAAACATAGGCCCTTCCCGTGCACGGTTTAGAAGGGAGGTGCCACACTGGTAATCAGTGATAAGCTGTGTAGGAACCTTCTTGAGGTGTTTGCTTTTACGGCAACTGAAGCTGTCCTCATTTTCACAAACATCTGGTTCCTTCTCTTGTACAACCAAATTATTATGATTCTCTCCCATCGCGTCGTCCTCTTGTACAAGCAGATTATTATGATTCTCTCCCATCGCGTCGTCCTCTTGTACATGCAGATTATTATGATTCTCTCCCATCGCGTCGTCCTCTTGTACAGGCAGATTATTATGATTCTCTCCCATCTGGTCGTCTTCCTCATCCTGGACCGTCGTGCCAATTTCCTGAGTTAGGCCAAGTGAGAAAGAAGGATTCTCAGGTTCGACAGATACGTTGACAGCCTATGCACATTTAAAATATTTTAGTATACGAAAACAACATGAAAACAGAAACGATAAATGTAATGCGTTACATATCTGTCATACATTTTCATCAGATCCTTCGTGTGTCTGGCTGTGGGCAGAGACGGAAGAAGTGAAAACATTTTGAGGTTGTGATACATCACCTGTTGGCTCGTTGGCCCCCTCCCTCGGAGATTCTGAAACTGACCCATGTAACCAATTGCAAAAAGATTTCAGGTGGCAACAAAAGTTCTTAAAAAATAACCGGTTTACATATACTCATCACCTGATGGAATGATCTCAAAACCGGAACTCTAAGATGAAATGAAGCCAACATACTAAGAAATAGTCAACAAAGTAGGCCTTATTTCGTTTCCAAGTGGCTTACATTGACTGACAAACGTTTGGCAGAGCTAGATTTTGTAGCCTGGACATTCCCATTTTCGGAATCGTTGTTACTTTTTTCTCCATTTGGAACGGATGATACGGGAGAACCCTCACGACGAGACTGTGCCTCAGAACCCTACACATAAATGACGAGAGAACCCAGATTAATGTAAATTAAACTAACAATTCGAATAAAACTGCTCATATAGTAACATATAACCGGTAAACTTATTCTCATAACCGGCTGGATTACATCAAAACCGGAAATCTAAGTTGAAATGAAACCAAACTACTAGTAACTGTTTACAAATTCGCTTATTACGTTTACAAATGGCTTACATTGACTGACAAACGTTTGGCAGAGCTAGGTTTTGTAGTATGACCACTCACATGTTCGGTTACCTTGTTACTCTTTTCTCCATTTGGAACTGATGACACGTGAGAGCCCTCACGACGAGACTGTGCCTCAGAACCCTACACATAAACGAGAAGAGAAGCCAGATTAATGTATATTAAACTAACCATTCTAAAAACTTAATCATACACAGATTAATAGTTGAAAGCATAGTAATGGTTCTTACACTGCATTTATTTCCCGACTCAGGGGCGTTGAGTAATGACTGATATTTTCCATCACGTTCTCTATAATGTTGTCATTTTCATTGCCCCGCCGAGGGGTTGTGTTTTCAGGTACAAATCCGGTACTCAATCCACCAGGCTGGGGTGTGGGTTGTTGCCTATGGCTTTCCATCTGAGTACTAATGCTAGGGAAGAAAGAAAGTATTTCAGTTTTGAACGCTGATAACATCTCCTCTACGGTAGCAACAACAGACGCCTTGTAAGCAAGAGCATTCGAAGAAGCATCAATCGCTGATGCAACCGCAGCAGCCACCGTCCCCTCCATCCTCTCAATCTCTGGTCTGATGATGGATTGGACAACAAAAGTTATATTTGGCGAAGTTATATTTGGCTCCTCCACGACGGGTGTAGCTCCTGCTTTTGGTTTCTGACGCTGTTGTTTACGTTTCCCTCCTTCCTTAGCCTTCTCCCGCATCTTCTCTACATCCGCTTTAGTGACACCCCCTTTAAACATATCCTTCGGGATGTCTTGATTGGCCATAATACGCCTTACCAATTTTTCAACTTTCACGTCAGGAACATCGTCCGGCCTAATACACAAACTCTCGTCAACAGCGTTTGCAGGATCTACATGAAGGATGCAACTAACCAAAGCATGTAGAACAAAAAATAAACCGGATATAAAGACACATACGATTATGGACTTCACAAGCATTAATTTATTTAACATTACAACTTCCATACCTCAGACTTCCTATCAACTTCCCGTGCATGAGCAGGGCTCAGAGTCTGTTTCTTCCTGCTAGACTGCAAACCGTCACCATCTTCTTCATCAGTATCTGACTCGGAGGATGAACAGGTTTCTTGCACAACTTCCGTCAAAGCAGGAACTGCCTCAACAATAACCAGATGCAGCGCAAGAGCGAATCCCTTCATTGCTATAGTATTTTGAGAAAGAGAAAGCTCATCTCTTTTTTTGATACTCGTCATCAACAGATCGAAGGCAAGTCTCCCCCACGGATATGCGAAGAATTCATCCATATCTACCAGCAACTCTGCATGTTCCTTCAACATCTTCATTCTGAGATTAGTAGATAGCAACACCGAAGAGACAATCGCAAGACATGCGATTTTAATCCGGATATCTCGGTCGGTGACAATTTTTTTCTGGAGCATCTTCACGGCTCTAGCGACGGTGACCTCTTCCACGCTTCCAAATAATTCTGGCCAATAGGGTTTCTCCTTGATGTTTTTCTTCTTCTTCGGCCTACTCTTCTTAGGAATCTCGCCGCATGGAAGCCCCATCACTATGGCAAACTCCCGGAGAGAAAATCTGATAGGTTTAGACGCGAATCTAAACCAAGCTTCGTGTTTCTTTTCGACCTTAAGTTGCCTAGACAAAAGATATCTCGCAAATCTGCCTGAAAACGCTGGTTTCTCGGCGATGTCGACCAACTTTCCGAAAGGTGTTTTCCGGAGATACTGTATCTCGTCTTCATCTAACACCTCGAGAATAGTATTTAACGCACGCGACGACTGATATGTTAAAACCCTAACCCCAACAGGTTCCTCACCCTCAGCAAACATCAGATCCGGAAATGGTCCTGTAATTTCTTCCTCGGGGTCATCGGGAAAATCGACCAATCGAGAAGAAACCATGGCGATTGGAAGTGAAAGAAGTTCTGGAGAGTGACGAGAGAAAACGAAAAGTATTTTCTTATACAGGAAATAGTTAATGTTTAAAATAATATTTGGCAAATATAATATATTTGAGTCAGAAACTTCACCGACTTCTCCCGGTTTTCCCACGCCTATATTAATACCCCTATACTTCTCAGATTCGCACAAAATAGGGATACCATTGGTATTATGAATTTGTACACAGTGCTTTAGTCAGTTAGCAAATAAAATCATCAGCTGTGTATATAGAGTGCAAAAACCCATATCTAAACAATATAACATATATTTTAAAATATTAGCTATATTTAGCTTTTGAATAACCAAATATCTGTGTTACAAAAAAAAAACAAATATCTAAACCAACCTATCCAAAATGGTTGAATTACCTAAATATATTTTATCCATAATATTTAATATTATACGAGTTATTCAAAATTATCAGAAAAACTGCAACATCGTTGGATCCATAATATTTCGGAATTAGCCAGTTCCCAGTTTTTTTTATCCGAAACCGAACCAAAAAGTGAAATTACCGAATTGATACCAAACGACTTCTAAATCTCTAGAATTGAAACTAAAATACTAAAACTAAACACTAAGGCCTAATCAGGAGTTTATAGAAGACTAGGGTCGACTCGCCCTACGGGCGGGATGTATATTTAATAATAATTAAAACAGTTATAGTCTATATTTATATTTTACATATATTTCTTTTATATAAAAATATACATATTAGTTAGATTTATACATGCTATTGTAATAGCGGACTAAAAAATACAAACATTTTGTTCAGTTTAAAATAATATTACTTTTCACTATTTTTTTTTTTTATTTTATAAAAAATCATATGATTTATCTTACCATTTAAAAGATTGTCATGTAATTGTTTTACCTTTAAAAAAGTTGGTTCTACCTTTATTTTGATAATAAGCATAGTGAAATTTCTATAACACACCAATCAATACTATTAATTCTTCAACATGTCCAATTGATATTTAGTTGTGTCCAATTTAAAAAAAACTGATTTTTATATAACTGTATCTAATTAATAGATGTTATGTCCGTATTATTTAAACCAACCATAACTTTTACTTTTATTCCTATATTGTAGGATCCACTACTCCTATCTTAACTAATCAAAATCCACGTTTATATAATACATTTGACCATGTAAAAAATATAAGACATGTTGGACTATAAACTGTAACATATTTCGCCAAAAAAAAAATGTTAAACTACAATACAACATGTAATATACTTTACAAAGAACTAGATTATGACCCACGCTTTAAAAGCGCGGAATAGTTTACTATGAAAATTTTCTTTAACAAACATACAATATTTTGTTAATTTGTAATTTTTCTATATCTCAAATATTTTCCATTTAAATAATTGATTTTAAATTTGAACTGGACCCACGGTCGAACTGGCAAATCTTGTGATTCTATATATAATTCAGTTTGAATTTTATGAAATATTCATTATTTAAAAATCCGATAAAACACTAAAAAAATCGCTGAAATCTGAGGATATCCGGTTGAACAGATGACCCGATATGAAACAAATTACTATAATAGTTGTGTTCATATGAATATAATTAAATGAAAATTAAATTAGTATACCAGTTATCTTTATTTAAAAAAAAATAAAAATTGAAATGGGGTATAATTAACCTTTGTGATTTGTCTCACATTGATTATTGCTTATTTTAATGTGTTACTATAAAAATGATCAACTATTTTTGTTTAATTTATTTTGTGTTATGATAATCATTTGATAAAAATATTCTTAAATGTTAAAATAAAATGCTTATTTAATATATGAGTTTTGTTAAATATTTATTTGAATTTTTTATATTTTGTTAAAAACAAAAACACATTTTATAAAAACAATTGTTTTGACTACGATGAGTAGCGATATTTTTTTAATAAAACTACAATTAGTTGTTAAAATATAAAAGATTTGTTTAGAATACGACTTTTGTGGTAACCAATTTTGAAATGATGATATTTACAACAAAACTATAAATAATAACTCCCATATCAAATTTTAAAATTTGCCAATCGAGTTAAGTATTTATTATTTTAATGGTCCTAGTTATTATAAAAAATGATTTTAAACATTTTATGATGTCAATAAAGATCATAATTATATGTTTACAAATGGACCATTGACTATTTCACATGCAATTTTTTTTTGGCAAGTTTAAAATTGATATAATAATGTGGTCGTATTGGAAACTTTACAAATGATAATGTTATCATATGTAGAAATGTAATATCAATTTGATTAATTTAATATTTGTTACGTTTCCATGAAATGTCAAAACAATATAAAAGAGGATATACCAGAAATGTGTAATATTTTTCATAACCATATCCATAAAAATAGACTAAACTTTATTTTGTTGGGTAATATTTCACAAATACGGGTATACATGCATATAGAAAAGATGAAACGTCATAACCAATATCTACAAAAAAAAAGATAAAATCAAAATTTCCAGAAAAACATAATTGTGGAGATGAAAAAGAAGATGTAATATGTGTAATTTACTAATGTGTGGGCAATATCTCTTCTTATTTTTATCTATATAATCGATTGGCATTTATTGTTTGGTTACACATCAAGATTAACTACAATGAAATGTTTAGGCTTATATATAGGGAATCTATAGATTTTGTTGCCTACAATAGGAATGTGGTTGGTTTTAAAATATCTTGTTTCCGATTGGTTTAAAATGGCTAGCGAATTTATTTCAAAAATAATTAAAAAAGTAATGGCATTCCATTATAAATAACTATAAAAATTAAGGGCAAAATCCTATGAGTGATTATACTTTAATAATATAGATGTGACCATATATGATACGTTCCTTATAGTTCATCCATATGTGCAATTAAAAAAGTCCAGTATTATTTAATTTCTTAATGGGTTTTAATAAACTTATCTAGATCAAATATGTTTGATATATATATTTTAAATGGTTATTGATCTGTCTTTAAAAGGATGGATAAATTTTTTGTTCTATCTTTTTTTTTTAGAAATTTAATTTTATATTTGTGTTTTAATCATATTTGTATTTTCTTTGTATAATATTATTTTAATGATTAATAAAGAGCTTTAATAATTGTATTAAAATAGTTGGACTACACATAAATCAGTACGTTATGTTGTTGTTTTAATAGAATAGCTATGCACTGATTTAAATACTTAATGATTTTAAGAATATTTCAGAGACCCAAATAACTAATATATTTGATTTTGTAATTTTAATTTCAATATTAATATTATTATAAGTATACTTATAACTAATATAAATTTATATGTTTGTATACTTATTCGGTTTTTGATGCGGGTCAGATTTGATATTAGTTTTTCGGATATAGCACTTTATAACTCATTCGAAAATATAAGACATGTCTACTTAGATCCACAATCCTGATTTTCGGGTCAATTTCGAACCATTTTGTGGGTACAAATATTTTTTACTAATTACGTTAATAACTCAAAATGTTAATAAATGCAAGAAAAACGTAGCTTTAGTTTGTTCATATTTGATTACATATTTTAAATTTCTATCAAATAGAGTGCATATCATCAGTAATCAAAATTATTTCCATAAGAAACTTATGTTTACAATAATTTTACAAATATCTTTGTAACATTTAAATGTAGATACACAAGAAAAAAATTAAAATTTATATCAAATAAATTTATTAATTATCCACCTCTTACATTGGGTCAAAATTTACAAAACTCACTTCTAATTGCATGACGAATTATTATGTGTAATAATAATATTATATATTTTATATATATGAAATTAAATCATGAAAATTTAGTGAAAATATAATTTTATCTATTTAATTACAATTTTATTAGTAAAAAAATTATACTATACTTTGTTATTTTTTTAAAATTGCTGTTTATGAATGAAATACAAAATTAATGTGTGAAATGGCTATGACACAAGTGTATAGTTATGCAACATCAAAAATTCAATAAAATTCTCAAAACCTCTTACTAATAATTTTTAAAATATTATACACAAACATATAAATTAGATTTCTTTAACATATAAGAAAAAAATACAGAAAAAGTTAAAAAGAAACAGACGTACAGACATATGATTACAAAAAACAAGTGTATGCCGGGTCAATTTTTAAATTGCTATTATTTTATAAAATAGATTCTGATTAAGATTTATTTACAAATATGATTACAAATAAAAATATAAATATGAAAATCAAAATTTTTTAAAAAATTAAAACAATAAATATACCAGCCCTTAGAATCTAATCAGAGTACTATTACTTTTGGATCATGTCCCATTGATATTAGTTGAGTCTAACTTAAAAAAACAAAAACCTATATATAAAATAACTCCTAATATGCCAACTGCTGGTACTTATATAACTATTTATTAGCGTAACTTTGGTATTCTACAATCTCTCCTTTGCTTCCTCTAATATCAGACCCATTACTTTTTTTGGTAAAAAGAAATCTATTATTTCATTTGATGTAAGATAAAATGCATGTATATGTTATTGTGATAATAAAGAATATGATCATTATTAATCACTAAAAAATTCTCTAATCTATTATTTAAAATATCTAAAATATACTAGATTTTAAATTTTGCTCGACAGATTATGGCAATGTTTATTTCTAAGTTGTAAATAGAACTAGGAGTTTTTCTGGGCCATACACATAACTAATAACTTTAAATATAAATTTTTTTAATTTAAAAAGAAAATTTGGTTTATATTTTGAACATTACTATTTTTATATTTTAAAGGTACATCTCCAGCAACTAAAGAAAGAGCTAGAACTGCAATGTACCTAAACGAAAACATGCATGTTATACTATAATTCTTTAAGTTTACAACATATTTCCATATATATGTCTTATTAGGTTCCTATATGATATAAAAGCTCCAAAATATAGCATAATGAAAATGGTTCCGAATGTTATGAATTTGATACCAATGACATCATTGATACTATACAGGAAACGGTTTACACTGAGTACAGTATAAAAAAGCACACTTGTTTTTATTTTTGTCAAGAAAATACAACTTATAAAATGTGTGACAGGGTTAGGTGTATAATAATAACTAGATTTTGATTTGTCGTCTGTGCAAATATATTTTTCAAAAATATGTTACTATTTATTTTTTATGTTACTATTATATATCATTTTTTTTGATTGAATATCAAATTTATTGATCGAAATTGAGACTGAATTTACAAAGGGGACTTTACTGATCTAATGTGTAAAGAATAAAAGAATGAGAGCTTCTAAACTGCAGTAATAGTAAACCATCTTCTGAGCAAGCCTTCTAGTTTGTGATTCCCCCTGTACTTCAAAGATGAAATACGGTTCTTCACCATTTTCCCTATGTTCTTTGTGATCAGTGTTACTGACATGTTGGCACCACCATGTCTCCTTGAGTTTCTTTCCCTCCACAGCATGTAGATAGATGTCTGAAACACTAACCGGATGAGGACAGTGTCGAGCTTGTTCCTGTTTGGCCGCATTATCGAAGTGACTGTATCAGCCCAGTCCGGCGTAATTGCTGCTCCAAGCAATCGTTCTGCTACATTCATCCAAACCGTGAAAGTATACGGGCAAGCAGAGAATAAATGATCTCTACTTTCATCCTTTTCTCCACAGTAAACACAAACCTGCTCAACTCCCCAGCTTCGCATCCTTATCCCAGTAGATAATCTATCTTTAAACGCTAGCCAGACCATAAAAGATTGACGAGGGATCGCTTGAGGGAACCACACTATTCGATGCCATGGGAGTACGGCTTTCTCAACTCTCAGGTATTCCCAGGTTTTAGACGCTGAGAACACTGGTTTAAAATCATCCTGGCCGTGTCTCCATAGAACTATATCCGGTCCCAAAGTAGCTACCGGTCGAGCTGTCACTGCAAGTTTGTCGCATAGATGGGGGTATCTCCTGTGGGCACATCTCCGAAGATTCCACCCATCCTCGCTAGCTACTTCTGCAAGAGTAGCAGACCTTTGAACCCCAAGATAGCGCAGGCCTAGCTCCCCTGTTACATCTATCAGCTTACCCATCTCCAACCAGTTGTCAAACCAGAAATAGACAGTTTCTCCATTTCGTACCTCATAGCGGATGCACTCAAAGGCGATAGGACGAAGCTTTAGTAACTTATGCCATACCCAGGATCCCTTCTTATCATTAGCATCCCAGGATCCCTTCTTATCATTAGCATCCCAATAGCTTTAATAAGGGACGCCATACCCAGGATCCCTTATTATATATCATATACTATGTGTCATCATACAATTAACCGGTTTTTATACGTACCATCATACAAGTAATCACATAATTAATAATATTTTATATGTACCATCATATAAATAATTGTATATATTATATTTTTAAAATTTAACAAGAAATATAAAAACCATAATTTAAGTTAATGTTTGATATTGGGCTTTGTATTGTATTTTTCTAATGTATACTGAAAATATTTTTTATAATGGTTATTGAAAAATATTTTAGTAAAAATCAAATTTTGAATATATATATATATAATCAATTGTTGATATATATCATTTTTAAATTATTATTTTGATTTGATATATGCATATAAAGTTTAATTTTTATGATTATTTTAGACAAATGTCGGAAGCGGAAGCGGGTACGTGGAAACGAAGCGTATGGAAACTTAAAAGCGAAATTTTAAAAAAAATCGGAAGTGTGTACGTGTTGGAATCGTATATCCATATATATATATATATATATGCATTAAAATATAAGAACTTTTAAATAATTTAGGACTAAAAACCATATGATTTAAGTTTAAAACAAATAATTTATTAATCTATAATAATTTTGAAATGATTTCATAGTAAAACTACAAAAATACGCATAAATTAAGTTTAAAATAAATTATTATATTAATTATTTTTAAAACTTGATAAATTTATTGACATAATATATTTGCATATGTGTTATATCTTTAATAGAAACTTCAATGCGTAAAAATAATGTATAGTATTAATATTTGTATATTTCTATTCTCTTTAATTAATTACTATTAAAATTTAGATTTTATATAAACTAAAAATATGATTTTATATTTTTATGAATTATGACAATGGGTTAAAAAACGGAAGCGTGATTCTAAAACGGAATCGTAAGTTTTCAACGTGATTTTAAAGAAAATATTTCGGAAACGTTTTGGAATCGAGTTTTCGTAAGTTTCCACGAGGTTCCGATACCGATTCGGTTCCAAAGCGGAAAGCGGATATCTGATGAAGCTTCCGTGCGACCTAGATTTTTAGGTAATTAGATTTGATCATTTTTATATATTTTATAGATGACCTAGATATATAGTTTATCATAATATAATGAATTTCTAAATTTTAAATAACATAAATTTATTATTTTTTAATATATATTTTTTTGAACTTTATTTTTTAATATATTGCTATTCATTTTTTCAGTTAACATTATATTTTGTCTTACACTATTATTTTTATGTTTTCAGACGGTTCCAAAGATACTTTAATTTTAATAATATATATGTTACTTGTTATTCAAATTTCAAGCAGCTAAAAAAATAATTTTAAATTTTATCTTTTATCTTTTATGGGAGATATCTTATCGTTTATTCGTTGTTCACGAGCCAGTTAATTTTGTATTTGTTTAGTAAAAAAAAAAAATCGTATTTGTTTTTATAAGAAGAGGGAAAGGGATAGACGTGGAGAAATGGAAAATTATGCCACGTCAATCTCACGCATTTGCTTCCCATTTATACGGTTTTGATTAGCCTAACTTGTATCTTCAAGTTGTTCAGTGTTCACACGTGAGGATTAAGTCGATATAATAAAAAATTTGTACGCCTGCTTAACAATTATTATTCGCTGTAATAAGCATCACTTTAAATTTATATATGCAGATTAAAACATCATTTAATTTTGCATATTTCTATATAAAAATATTATTATTAATACAATTAATAATAATATTTGGATTAAAATACTGAAACATCATTTATTTTGCAACGAAAATTTTTTCTTAACAACAATTAATATAAAAAGGAAAAAGTATTTAGAGTTACAGTCAAATCCGTCGCGAGCAAATAGATTTTCTGTGTATTTTTGTGAGAGTAATGTAAACTGCCGGTTGGAATATCCGTACTAGCTGCTGGGAATCTTTCGTATGTTAGAAAAATATAGAGAAGTATCACAGGAGCTAGGATCGACCCGTCCTACGGGCGGGATAAAAATTTTAAAAACAATTAAAATAGTTATATAAATTTAATATCATTTTATCATATTAAAAATATACATATTAGTTAAATTTTGGGCTTATTTGCCAAATAACCAAAAAAAAGTAATTAAATTTTTAGGGAGAAGTTAGAGAGAGATTGGGAGAGAAATAAAGAGAGAGAGTGTGTGTTTTTCGTTAGATAGTGAGTCTGAGTTTTTATAGTTATAGGATGTAATTTCCCTTTTAATTTTTTACATGTTATTGTATCAAAAGACTAAATGAACCATACTTTATAGAACATTACTTTTGTAGGTTCTTTTATGTTAAAACTATACATTTATATATATATATATATATATATATATATATAAATTCTGTTTGCTTATATTTATGTATTAATTGAGTATTAAAGAGTCGATGGTAGGAACAAAATGTTATGGGTTTCTAACTAAGTTTTGTATTTTTCTGTATATATTATGTATTTAATTTTAATAATGATTCTGGATTACTATTATATATTTCTTACATCAGAATATGCGAAGTATACTTTTTAACCTAACAATACTATGGATGTACAATCTATTACTATTATATTTATGTGTTTCTAATTATGTTAGAATAATTTATACTATGTGGTTTGTATTTTTTGGGGCTCTGTCAAATAAATTAAGACAGTTAGATTTAGGCCTGGGATTCCGAACCGAACCGAATGGTCCGATCCGAACCGAACCGAGATTTGCAACATTCGGTTATTGTTCGGTTTGGAGGAAGAAACCGATCGGCAGATGTTTAAAATAAGCTCGGTTATTGCTTCGGTTCGGTTCGGAGCTTCAATTCCGACGGTTAACCGAAATTAAACCTACCATATACAATTATTATACATAATATAAATACTCATTTAACCTAAACCGAGTTGATTAACCTAGTTCCCTATTCTCTTTCTCTCAGCCTCCTTCGCAACTTGCCATCGGATTCTCAAGAAACCGTCGGATTCTCAAGAAACTCGTGTTCTTCGTCTGATTCTTCCTTCTTTGTGACGACATGGTAAGCTTTCCGTTCTCCTTCTCTTGTTCTGTTTTGGTTTTCAGATTGTGGTGTGGGTTTGAGATGGATTTACTGTCTTAGTTTCTTTGGTTCTTTCATTCTTTGTAAATAAGAGATAAGATAGATTACTGTCTTGGTTTCTTTGTTTCTTGTAAATAAGAGATGAGATATCTTTAGTGTCTTAGACTCTTAGTTCACTTGGAGTATGAGATATCTTTAGTGTCTTTGTAAATAAGATAAGATAGATTTACTGTCTTGGTTCATTGATTTACTGTCTTTAGTTTCTTTGTCTAACTTGTATTTTTTTTTCTTTTATTACGCAGATGTCAGGTTGTGAAGACAATGATGAGCTACTTCAAGATGGAACTGAATCACGAGAGACTGCAGCTGTTGGAAAGAAAAGATCGGCCAGTGAGAGATCAAGTTGTACCCTTCCTCCAGTGTCAAAGAAGAGGCAAGCTCATAGAGCACCAGTGTGGCAACACTTCATTCAAAAGGAGGAAGACTTGAGCGTTTGCAAATGTCGATACTGTGGCCAAGAGATCGGATGCGATACCAAAAAAGTGGTACAAGCGCAATGAGGAATCATATTAACCGATGTAAGTTGTTTAAAGCCTTTGAGGAAAGTGGTACCCAGCCCGGTTTAGGAACTGATAGTACTGGCGTAGTGACAACGGTCAAATATGATGCTGCATTGTTTAGGAGGTCTGTGAATGAGATGATTGTCTTGAATGAGCTGCCGTTTTCTTTTGTGGAATCAGAGGGGTTTAGGAGGTTCTGTCACAACGTCCTGCCCATGTATACTGTCCATTGCAGGAGAACAGCAACAGAAGACACATTCGCCATGTTTATGAGACAAAAAGCAAGTTTGAGACAGTTGTTTAGCTCTGAGAAGAAGAGAGTCTCCTTAACCACTGATATTTGGGTGGCACCAACAACCTCCTATAGCTACATGGTGGTTACTGCACATTGGATTGATCAAAGCTGGGATATGCAGAAGAGGATAATCAGCTTTAAACCTGTGACTGATCACAAAGGAGAAATCATTGCAGAACATCTGACTCAGTGTCTAGCGGATTGGGGAATTGAGAAAGTCTTCACAGTGACTGTCGACAATGCAAAGGGAAATGACAAAGCATTGCGTGTCTTCACAGAATCTTGTAGGCAACTAGGACCGAGAGCTCTCATCAAGGATGGTGCTTTATTGCACATGCGCTGTTGTGCGCACATACTGAACCTGATAGTCAGGGATGGTCTAGCTGAGGTGAAGGAGAGTATAGCTGCCATTAGGAATGCTGTGAAGTATGTGAGATCATCTGTTCCACGGCTTCAGTCATTCCAGTTGAGGGTTTTAACTGGAAAGGTTAGTAGAGGGAGCTTGTCTTTAGACTGCATCACACGCTGGAACTCTACATATCTTATGTTGTCGGCTGCATTGAAGTTCAGAGTTGCATTTGAGAAGCTATTGGCAGAAGATGTGTTGTACAATGAGTACTTCAAGGAATCAGAAGAGAATGGTCAGAAACGGGTTGGACCTCCAACTTCTCAGGGATGGGATGAAGTGCATAGGTTAGTAAAGTTTCTTAAAATCTTCTTCGGGTCTACTTTGGCGTTTTCAGCATCGAAGACTGTCACCTCCACTATTTGTTACAATGAAATTGTGATCATCGAGAGGAATTTGATAGCATTGAGCAACAGCAAAGATGGCCTTCTACAGATTGAAGCAAGAGAAATGAGGAAGAAGTTTGAGAAATATTGGGATGGTCTCCTCAAATGAATCCACTTGTCATAGTTGCAAGTGTCCTTGATCCTAGAAACAAGATGCAATTTGCATCCATTTGTTTCGACAAGCTATATGGTAAGGATAGTGTGGAGAGTGCTCATCTTAGAACCTCAATTAGGACACTGATGAAGCAGTTGTATGAAGAGTATGTGGTGCAGTTTGGTCAACCATTGCACGGTGACAGTGCTGGAAACATGAGCGATAATGGGGAAGCTGAGGTTGGCGTCATGTTTGAGCTGTCTGATGACGATGAGGAGTATGAGGGGCGAGATTCTTTGTATTCTGAGATGGTTTCAGAGGCTGCAAATGAAGAGGCTAGTAGTGAGCTTGACATTTATTTGATGGAAAAGCCTATGCCAAGGAGCTCAAATAAAATGGGATTTGACAACAATGTTCTCTCATGGTGGAAGCGTAATTCTGCAAAGTTTCCTGTCTTATCAGAGCTCGCCAAGGATGTGCTTGCTGTTCAAGTCTCTTCTGTTGCTTCGGAGTCTGCATTCAGCACAAGTGGTAGGATTTTAGACCCTTTCTGTAGTTGTCTCACGCCTTATATGATTGAGTCACTTGTTTGCACCCAACAATGGCTTCGAAACAACATCCAAGCAGAGAAGCTTGCGAGTTTGACTCAAATGTTTGAAGAATTGGATTTCCAAGACTCTTTAGGTAATCATTTAACACTTTCATAAAATATTTCTCATGTTTTCAGTGCTGCATTTGACTGTCTTTCTCATTTTGTAGAGAACTTAGCAATCCCATCTTCAGGAGGAGAATCAAACAATTAGAGCCTACAAGTAATGTCATTATGTCCTTTAGATATTTCCGTATGACTGTTCTGTTTTAAACCAATTTTCTGCTTTTATTATGTTGCAGGTTGGAGTACGAGATTGAGGGAGTTAGTGGTGTTCTTTGTTTCTGTTTTTGGTCCCTTAATCTGTCTTTTTGGTACATTCTCAATCGTTTTTTGAAACTTTGAATCTATGACTCTTTCAATGTGTGTTGTTGCAAAGAGTTATAGATTCATTCAGAATATTTGATCGGTTGTTTATGAGATTGAGAAAGGATGAAGAATGTTGTTTTGGTGTTTATTTTGTTGCATGTTTGACTAATGTTTGTATTTTTCAGGTCCAAACCGAAACCGAAGATAACCGAAACTAACCGAAAGTCTGAAAAATCGGTTTTTTTTTAATTAAAAACCTATTTCGGTTTTTTCGGTAACAAATACTAAAACCGAAACTAACCGAAAAACCGAATAAACCGAGTGGTAACCGAAAAATTGGTAAATAATATAAAAATCGGTTATTTTCGGAAATTTATTAAAAACCGAAAATAACCGAATTCCGAACCGAACCGAACCGAATTTAATTTCGGTTTTTTCGGACAAAATTTTAAAAATTCCGATTAACCGAAAACCGAAAATTCGGTTCGGTTCGGTTTCGGAAAACCGAAATCGCAGGCCTAGTTAGATTTATGAGGTTAGAACTAATTATGGTTTTAAGTTGCTATGTTTAGTTATGTTTTTATGAATCGTTCTTATTTATTCTTAAATTTAATATTTTGTATTACATTTTATATATTCGAGTTACATTATGTATATATATTGTGTATCTGTGTAACATGCAACAGTACTTTCTCCTAAAGCATTGTAGCAAAGTAATTTAACAAACTGTTTAGCATATGGAATTCATCGTAATTGGAAATTATATTTCATATTAGCTATGCTTTTTTGGAACCTTAGTATTATCTATGCTAACTTCTCAAATTTGTGATGGTTAATTCCAACTTTGACAAACAAAACCAAGGCTATGAAACGGAACACACAAAACAATCTTATATTGAAAGTCTTGGATATATTTGAAGTTAATTGGTCGATCCAACATTAGAGCCATTGTTTTTGTATTTCTTTTGTTTTCTTTTTCTTATTGTTGAGATTGGTAAATTTTGGTTTGGAGTACATTCGTGAATGACATTATCATATACTCTTAGTAAAAAGAAAGAAAGAGAGACGTTATAATAATCATATACTCAGTCAGTTATTATAACTTGTTTTTAAAGCAATTGGAGAGCCTTTTTGTAGAAGTGTTCTAAGAAGTAATAATTTTTTTTAGCTCCAATTATTTTGGCAGATAGTTTAAACGGCTACGATATATAATCAGACAAGTATTTATGGAAGTAACTGTATGTTATAAGACTTCCTTCTCATTTATGATTCTTCTATAACTAACTGCATTATTTGTCTCTTTCTATATCATTATTATGATCTTGTATGAAGTTTGCGTTGTCAATGTGGACTGTATCAAACTATCAATACAGTTTATGGTTTTAAATGATGATAGTAATTGTTGCTGGTTTATTCGTTAGCAGTCTAAGCCGATCTATTTGTAACAATGATAATTATCTATCAAACTAATTGATTTTTTACATAATTCTTTTATTTTTAGTAGAATCAACTCTGAGCATACTAATAAAATACGAAACTTATCCACAAACTTTGAAAGATTAATATATTTTTATAACCTTAATTATAAATAAAAAGGTTTTATTAATTTTATACTAAAATATTAATAATGTAATTTTCTGGAAAATTTTTGCTGGATAATTTATTCTACATTATGTTTCTTTTCATGTTGCTAAGGTTCAAGAATTTCGAATGGTTGGCAAACATCAGTTTTGATCGCTAGCGGGGTTAGTTTAAACTACAATAATATAAATTCCAATTAGCATTATATCAAAATTCAGGTGTTAGTACTTTTTTTTTTTTTTTTTTTTTGCTGAAATTTTAAATTGATTATCAACAAAAAGAAAAAATACAGGCCACTAAGGTTTATGCTCTCTCATGAGATACAAGTTTAAAAAATAGTGAGAAAAATGGATTTCAAATACAACTAACAGGCTCGAGAGAGCCAGCGTTGCATCATGTCTCCATAAAAGCTCGGCTTCCGCTTCCGCAAAGAGGTGATTCTGTTCTTGATGGTTTTGTCGATGTATCGTACCAGTTGACTCGTGCTGAAGGGAGAGCCCTGGTGGCGCCTGCTATTCCGCTCACGCCAAATACTATGAATAGTAGCTTGTAGTGCAAGCTTGAGGAGACAGGTATCTATCTCCTTTCGGCGAGATGATAAGAGAGACTCGATGGTGATGTTCCAGTCAGGATTCACACGAGAACCCAATAGGAACCCCACCAAGTCAATCCATACTGTAAAAGAGTAGGGACATGCGAAGAACAGATGATCGCGGGTTTCGTCCGGTTCGCCACAAAGGAGACACGGTTGTACGCAACCCCAAGCTCTGCTTCTTGCTCCCGTCGACAGCCGGTCCTGAAAAGCTAACCACGTGATGAACGCGAATCGTGGTACACTCTGCGGAAACCAAACGGCTTTACACCAAGTAGGTTGTTGATGATGATCGCGAAGTTGCTCCCATGTTGCCTTGCTCGAGAAAGCCGGTTTGTAATCCTCCTCCCCGTGGCGCCATAGCCGACGATCATCAGCTGCATCCTCCACCGGAGCTGGAACAGAGTTAATGCAGGCTATCATCGCCCGTAGGTGATAGCCACGACATCGACGTATGTTCCATTGTCCACCAGAGGCTGCTTCTGAGACCGACGCGTAGCGATGTAATCCTAGAGCTTGCGTACCATAGTCTCCTGTTATGTTGAGGAGCTTCCCAATCGGTAGCCAGTTATCAAACCAGAACAAAGTAGTCTTGCCGTTTCCTACTTCAGACCGGAGAAACGATGCGGCTAGATCCCTTAGTTTCAATAGTTTACGCCAAATCCAGGACCCCGCAGATGTGTCATTCACATCCCAGAAGCTATGCAGGCGTAACAGATAAGCTTTGGTCCAAGCTACCCACAAGGAACCAGAATTCGAGAGTAATCTCCAGATTAGACTAAGGGCAAACACTCTTGAGGTATCTGTGAGACGTCTGAGTCCTAGACCTCCCTCCTCCTTGGGCCTACATACATCTGTCCACGCAACTTTTTCCTTAGTATGTGTATTTGGTGACCCTGACCACAAGAACGCAGCACACATCCCCTCAATTGTTGTGAGACAGCTCTTCGGAAGCCTAAAAACAGAGCACCAGAAGTTTGTTATACTTCCAATAACTGTCTTTACGAGCTGCAGTCTACCTGCATAAGAAAGAGATCGACTTGACCATGATACCATACGCGTACGGATTTGATCAATCAGGGGCTCATAATCAGCTTTAGACATTGACTTTGTAGTAAGAGGAAGACCAAGGTATCTCACAGGTAGAGATTCGATAGGAATGCCCAGGCGCTGGACCTCATCCTTAAACTCTTGATCAATGCGACCAGCCATGAAAATCGATGATTTTGCTGGATTTATCACCAGCCCTGAGATGCTTTCGAAGTCTGATAGAACCTCAAAGATACCTTTTAGCGAGCTTGCCGCACCATCAGTGAAGATCATAAGATCATCCGCGAAACTGAGATGTGTTAAGTTCACCTTACTGCAGGAGGGGTGAAAACCGATACGCTGAGAAAGTGCCGCTTTGTTAATCATCCTTGATAGCACATTAATGGCAATGACAAAGAGATACGGCGAGAGAGCGCAACCTTGCCTCAGGCCTCGTTCACTCCCAAAGAACCCTTCCAGTTCCCCATTAACTGAGACAGAGAAGGCAGCTGTGGAGAGACATGTGTGAATCCAGTGAATGAACATATCCGGTATACCCATAACCCGAAGCGTGTCCGTGATGAAGGTCCAGTTGACAGAATCGAAAGCTTTGGAGATATCCAGTTTGAGAACACTACGGGCCTGTATCGTTTGCTTATGGTAGTTCTTGACGAGCTCAGTAGCTAGAAGAACATTTTCCAGTAGCAGTCTCCCTTTCACAAACGCGCACTGGTTCGGTTCAATCAACTCTGGCAGTAGAACCTTAAGCCTGTTTGCGAGTATCTTAGAAATCACTTTGTAAAGGATATTGCAGCAACTGATAGGTCTATAATCCTTAATCTCTTTCGCATCTCCATGCTTAGGTATAAGCGTAAGTATGGTAGCATTAACCCCTCTAGGCAGAAAGCCGAACATGAAGAAGGATTGGACGGCTGTGATGAAGTCTTGCTTAATAATATCCCACGAAGCTCGGTAGAACTCAGCCGGGAACCCGTCAGGGCCTGGAGCTTTACTCGACGGCATGGAGAACAACACATTGCGTATCTCAGCCTCCGTGACAGGGTAAGTGAGCAACTGAGCTGTGTGGTCAGGACACCTGAAGTCCAAGAGCTCAGACAGGTTTGGAGGAACCCCCACAGGATCGTTTAGTGGGCTATCTTTCAGGAAGGTTTCAAAATGTGCAGCTGCCGTAGCTTTGATCTGCTGAAAATCAGTAATGACTACTCCAGATGGTAAAGTGAGCTGCCTTATCATATTGAATGAGGTTCTGCTTTGGACGATCTTGAAAAAGAAAGAAGTATTTTGGTCCCCGAGCTGTAGCCAAGTGATTCTGGATTTTTGACGAAGGAAACTCTCCTCTATCGTTGCCCAATGGTTCCAGCTAGTCAGAGCTTCTGCAGCTGCTTCGAAAGTGTTCTCATTCGGGTCCTGAAGCGCTACCGTTTGCTTCTGGCACAGTACGTCGAAAGCTTCACGCGTACGCTGTGGAATATTGCCAAACTTGCTCTTGTTTAGCTTTCGGAGCAGGGGCTTGAGGAGCTTTAACTTCTTATGAAACCGATACAGAGCTGAGGTAGAGTGAAACAGAGCCTCGGTGGATTCCCAAACTGTAGCTACTGTGTCTAGAAATTCCGGATGATCAGCAAGGAAGTTAAAGAATTTAAAAGGGCGCTTGTTACTTGCCAAGGGAGTTTCTAGCCGAATCAAACAACGCGTGTGATCAGAGACACCTGATGGTTCCACACTTGCATATGAGTTAGGGAAGTGGTGCAGCCAGTGATCGTTAACAAGGACCCGATCCAGCTTTTTTGCAATAGGGTTCCGCTGTTGCTTATTAGTCCAAGTAAAGGTAGGTCCAAGAGAGGCAAGATCAGTAAGATTGCAGGTAGCTACTGCAGCCTGAAAGGCCTCCATTCCATGGAGGTTAGCCGATGACAAAGTGCCTCTGGAGTGCTCTGAAGACGCTAGCGTTTCGTTGAAATCACCCATCGTGATCCATGGTACTCCAGGCACAGCATATTGAGCTTTGATATAAGACAACTCGCTCCATAAGCGTTGTCTATCCGTAGCAAAATTAGAAGCGTAAACGCAAGTACACATGAACTGCTCGCCTGTGTCGGAAGTAACCCAGACGGTGATGCATTGTGCACTTTTAAAAAGAGTAGTAACCGAGACATTCTCCGCCCAACAGACCCAGATTTTCCCTAGGCGGTGATGCTCGTAGTTGGTGAGGAAATTCCAGTGAGGAAGAGTAGAAGTAAAAATAGATATACTGTTTTCTTCTCGAACACGAGTTTCGACAAGACAACCAAACGAGGGTTTCGTAGACTGAATCCAAGCATGAAGAGCCTTTTGCTTGCGCATTTTGTTGAAGCCCCTTGTGTTCCACGCAAATAAAGAAATCATATCATTAGTGTCTCCGTGAGGAGACATGATTTGCTTGTTTGTTCCTGGCACCCTTCTGCTGATCATTTTTGTTACCCGTCACAATTGGTTTGCCCTTCTGATTCTTCTTATTTTTTCCAGACCTCTGTTTCTCCATTTGTTTCCTCTTCTCAATAGTTTCTTTTGATTCCACTGGACTTTCTTCTTCAGAGCTAGAGCTCTCATCCTCGGCTTCCATCTCCCCTTCTTCCAGTTCATTACTTAGCAAGTGAAACCTAGATGGTGAGCTGGCGCTTGTACCCTCCAACTCTATACTCTTTCCTGTCTTCCCAGTGTTACGACGGCCAGATGGCGAGCTCTGAGGGACCGTTAGCCATGGCTCCTCATTACCAGGAATCACAATCTCTGTCGTTTCCTTGACTGAGACGTTAGCAGGAGCTGTTTGCTCAGCTTCATTGTTGTCATGTTCGAATACTCTGCTATCTTTTGTGGAGGATTCCTGAGCACTATCAGCTTCAACTGCAGCCATAGGTGCTACCTCCATGACAGGGTTCTCAATATCAATCGATTTCGATGCCTCAGTAACGATCTCTGCATCCACCTGCAGTCCCGGTTCATTCGCCTTCACCACTTCTTCTTTCTTTTTGATTTGTTTGTTTTTGGAACATGTTTTGTCTGTGTGACCCCACTTCTGGCAGCCCAAGCATCGAGGAGGTAACCACGGATAGCACACAGAGATGGTCTCGCCCGATCCCTTGACTTGTATACTTGCTGGTAATGGTTCTTCTAGATTCATAACCACTAACAGACGTGCAACATCAAGTCGAACGCATCGCTCTGTATTCGGGTGGAGCTTCACTGTTCGTCCTATTGTATCACCAAAGAAGGTAAGACCATTATGGGAGAATAAGTGGTCTGGAACACCTTGAAAGTCAACCCATAACGGGACAGCAGTGAGATCAGGCTGAGCAGAGGCGGTCTTAGGGCTCCACTCGCGCACGACAATAGGGATATCAGCTATATGCCAAAACGTTCTCTTCAGGACTCTCTCCTTGAGCTGTTGGTGATCGATACGAAACAGAACAGTACGCGGACTGATGAACTGAGCGTCAATCTTTGCAGGCCTGTCCGGGAAGGACCAGATACGGTTTACAATAGCATGGACTTTGCCAATATGGGGTGCATCTCCCATGAAGTGACCAACAATGTAGGCTGACCACAGTGTTAGTACTTTTCCTCATTATAAAAAAACTTTGTTTTTCTTAATATGAGTTTAAGCGAATGTGTTGTGTGAGATGTAGAGGTTGATTGTTTCCAGTTTTTGAAATAGTTTTGGGCTTTTGTTTCTGAAAAAAAATCACTTTTTAGACAATTAAGTTTTTAGAAAAATAGATTCCCTAAAATCTAGTTATTTAAGGTCTAGAAAAAGACATTAAATATTTGCTAACATTTTTTGTAAAAAGATGTGCAGACACTAATTAATAGTTGACACAAATATATTTTTTCGTTTCACAAAAATTATTATTTTGATATTTTTCATACAGATTGAAAAAATAATTGTCATATATTTATGTTTCTTAGTCATATATATTTAACATGTATTGTTTGAGATAAATAAAAAATTATTTATAAGCTTAATATAGTTTGCAATTAATTTCGAAACTAAGTATAAATTATATTATAATTCTAAAATGACATTTTTAGGTAACAAAAAAATTGTTAAAATGACACTTTTCAAAAAAGGAATATATTATTCAGTTTATGTATGCTATTTTTTATATTATTCTCTCTCCCTTTCTCACTACTGTATTTAACTTTCAGAATTGTGTACACAATTTTTTTTAAAAAAATGTTTAAATGAAAATTCATTAGTAATTTTTTTTGAAACTTATTTAGGTAAACACAATTTAGCCAACAATAAATAAAAACAAACTGGGCGTAACAAATTTGTGGTAGGTATGTGGTGCGATTGCTCGAGCTTGTAAGCTAGCTTTGGCCAATGAATTTACAACGAAACCGGAAATAAAATCGATGTTGTTGAAGCTTTTGCTTTCTTGTGATTCAAGTTCAGAGAGGTTTCGGTTTGAAGCTGATTTTGGTTTGAATTAAGAAGAAGGTTGGTTCAGTTGAAGCTGGTTATTGCAGAGACTAAACCGGGATCGATAAAGGAGAGAAGGAGGAAAGTGAAACTTCTGGTCGCGACAGAGTATTCACTTTACGTAGGGTTTTGCTATAAAACCTTACTTTCATGTCTTCTTTACGTTGTGTGTGAGAGTTAAGACATTTGAGAGCTTGAGAGAGTTTGTTGCTCTGTTCTTGAGCTGTAAGAAACATCATCTCCTGATTAATATACTGCCTGGATTGAATCCGGCCCCAGAGTAGACGTCATCACACCGATGCGTTGATACTGGGTTACCAAATCTTGTGTCTCTGTTTTATTTCTTTTCTTGCTTGACAAACACACGAGAGAAAGAGAGAGAGATACAGAGTCGAGAAACAGAACTATTATCTTCTGAGTTTTATAACAAGTGGTATCAGAGCTCAGGATCTTGAGGAAAGCTTAAACCTTTGAAGAAAAATCATAAAGTTTCAAGCTTTGTCGAAGAGAAGAGTAAAGGTTGAAGCTTTGAGAAGAAAGGTGTAACCTTTGGTGGAAATACATCAAGTTTCATCATAAAGGTTACAACTTTCGGTGTTCTTAGCATCAGGTTGAGAAAGATTGAAGCTTTGTCATAAAAACACAAGCTTTGTCTTAAAGGCGTGACCTTTACGTAAGGAGGAGTGGTAGTTTGCTGGTTACAAGATGTCTGAAGATCTTGTGGGGGTTTCAAGGCTGAAGATCGACAGGTTCGATGGTACTGGAGATTTCAGTATGTGGAAGACGAGAATGATGGCTCATTTTCGTGTATTGGGTCTGAAAGACATTGTCACAGACCACAAGTTGGAGATGGAGGTTCCTCTCACCAGAAGCGAAGAGAAGAGCCCTGTTGAAGGAGAAGAAACAGACTCTTCTGCGCCGCTGACAAAGACAGTTCGCGATCCCATAAAGGAAGAAAAATCTGAGAAAGCTATGGGATTGATGATAACAGGTCTTGGTGACCATGTGGTGAGAAAGATTGAGCATTGTGTTACTGCTGCAGAGATGTGGTCGATGCTGAACAGGTTGTATATGGAAAGGTCTCTACCTAACCGTATACATCTGCAGCTGAAGTTCTACACGTTCAAGATGGATGAGTCATTGAGTGTAGACAGGAATGTGGATGATTTTCTCAAGATTGTTGCTGAACTTGGAAGTTTGGAGGTGAAGGTTTCAGATGAAGTTCAAGCGATCTTGTTCTTGACGTCTCTGTCGTCGAGCTATGATCAACTCAAGCATACTCTGAAGTATGGAAGAGACTCTCTAACTCTGGAGGAAGTCGTGTCAGCTGTACGATCCAGAGAAAGAGAGATTCAAGAAGCTGCTAAGGATAATAAAAATTCTGGAGCAAGCTTGTATACAAGAGAGAGAGGAAGGTCTTCTTCTAAAGGTCCTAGGGAATCAAATGGGAAGGGAAGAGGAAGATCTAACTCAAGATCAAGGGTTACTTGCTGGTTCTGCAAGAAAGAAGGTCACACAAAGAAAGACTGTTATGCAAGGAAAAAGAAGTTCGGAGCTGAGGGACAGGGAGAGGCAGGAGTTATCACTGAGAAGTTGATTGACGCTGAGTCATTGAGCATGAGTGATCAAGCAAAAGATGTTTGGGTGTTGGATTCAGGTTGTACGTTTCACATGACCTCGCGTAGAGACTGGTTCGTTGACCTACATGACAATGGAGGAACAACTATCTTGTTGGGTGATGATCACACAGTTCAGTCACAGGGACAAGGGACAATCAGAATCAACACACACGGAGGTACGATCACGATGCTGAAGAACGTCAGATATGTTCCTAATCTGAGAAGAAATCTCATCTCCACTGGAACCCTTGATAAGCTTGGCTTTGAGCATGAAGGTAAAGATGGCAAAGTCAGGTACTTTAAGCAGAAGAAGACAGCACTTCGTGGTAACCTAGTGAATGGCCTGTATATTCTGGATGGAGAAACGGTTGTGCAAGAGACCTGCAATGCGGAGTTGAACAAGTCAGATAAAACTGCTTTGTGGCATAGCAGGCTCGGGCACATGAGCATCAACAACATGAAGATCTTGACTGGAAAAGGGCTGATAAACAGAAACGAGGTTAAGGAGCTCAAGTTCTGTGAACATTGCGTAATGGGGAAGTCTAAGAAACTGAGTTTTAACCTTGGAAGGCATGACACTGAAGACGCTCTTGGTTATGTGCATGCTGATCTGTGGGGGTCTCCAAACACTACACCATCATTGTCTGGAAAACAATACTTCTTATCCATCATCGATGATAAGACAAGGAAGGTGTGGTTGATGTTCTTGAAGACTAAAGATGAGACATTTGACAAGTTCTGCGAGTGGAAAACCTTGGTAGAGAATCAGATGAACAAGAAGGTGAAGGTTCTGAGAACAGACAACGGGTTGGAGTTTTGCAACACAAAGTTTGATGATCATTGCAGAGAACATGGCATAGAGAGACATCGCACCTGTACCTACACACCACAACAAAATGGTGTTGCAGAGAGGATGAATCGTACACTGATGGAGAAGGTGAGATGTATGCTAAATGAATCAGGTCTTGGAGAAGAGTTCTGGGCAGAAGCCGCTGCTACAGCCGCTTATGTGATCAACCGTTCTCCAAGCTCTGCAATCGATCACAACGTACCAGAAGAGTTGTGGCTGAACAGAAAACCAGGATATAAACATATGAGAAAGTTTGGTTCAGTTTGTTTTGTTCATCATGATCAAGGGAAACTGAAACCAAGAGCATTGAAAGGGGTTTTCTTGGGATATCCTCCAGGGACAAAAGGTTACAAGGTGTGGCTTCTGGACGAACAGAAGAGTGTGATTAGCAGAAACGTCGTGTTTCAAGAAGAGTTGATGTATAAAGATGTGAAGTCAGAGAAGAAGAAGAACGTGAAAGAGAGACCTGAGACAGGAGAGTCGAGTGGTTCAAGCAGAGTTGAGGTTTGTGTTGATGTCAGGCCAGAGAACGAGACTGAACAACATCAGTCAAATACAGAGCATTCAGCTGGAGGTGGAGCTGATGTTGAGAGTTCTAGCGAGTCTGATGAAGAGTTCATCGATGCAACAGAAGACCAAAACGATGAAGAAGTTGAACTTGCTGGTTATCAGCTAGCCAGAGACAGAGCTAGACGTGTTACTGCTCCACCAACGAGATTCACTGATTACAGCATGGTAGCATTTGCACTTCTTGCAGCAGAAGATGTGGAAATTGAGGAACCAAGATGCTATCATGAGGCTAAGTTATCAAAGGAGTGGGTTAAGTGGAACGGATCAATGGGGGAAGAAATGGATTCTCTACAGAGAAACCATACCTGGGATGTTGTTGATCGACCAGAAGGAAAGAAGGTCATCAGTTGCAGGTGGCTGTACAAGAAGAAGCCTGGTATTCCCGGAGTTGAACCTGAGAGGCACAAATCAAGATTGGTTGCTCGTGGGTGTACGCAGAGAGAGGGCATAGACTATCAAGAAGTCTTTGCACCTGTTGTTAAACATGTCTCCATAAGGATATTGATGTCTGCAGTTGTGAATGAAGATATGGAGCTTGAACAAATGGACGTAAAAACTGCATTTCTGCACGGAACTCTTGATCAGGAGCTGTACATGGAACAACCTGAGGGATTTGAGGTGAATCAAGGAAAGGATCAGGTCTGTCTACTGAAGAAATCTCTTTATGGCTTAAAACAGTCACCAAGGCTTTGGAACAAGCGATTTCATCAGTTTATGAAGAAGCAGAATTTTCTGAGAAGTGAACAAGATTCCTGTGTTTATGTAAAGAGAGTTGAGAGCGGCTGGGTGTATTTGCTACTTTATGTGGACGATATGCTTCTAGCTGCAAAGGAAATGGCAGAAATCATCAAGATCAAGGAAGTGCTGAGTTCAGAGTTTGAAATGAAGGACATGGGAGCTGCAAGTAGGATCTTGGGTATTGACATCAAGAGAGACAGAAAGAAAGGTGTTCTGTATTTGTCTCAGTCGAACTACTTGTCCAAGGTAGTTCGGAGGTTTAACATGCATGAGGCTAAGACAGTGAACACACCGATTGGAGGACATTTTAAGTTATCTGCAGTCAAGGATGCTTCAGAATGCATTGATACAGAAAGATTTCCATACTCAAGTGCCGTAGGAAGTCTTATGTATGCAATGGTGGGAACAAGACCAGATTTGTCTTATGCTATTGGGTTGATCAGTAGGTTCATGAGCAAACCTGGAGAGTTACATTGGGAAGCAGTGAAATGGTTGCTCAGATATGTTAAAGGTTCATCCGACCTGAACTTGGTGTTTACGAAGAGTAAAGAGTTCAGGATACAAGGGTATTGTGATTCAGATTTTGCTGGAGATTTGGACAAGAGTAGATCAACCAGTGGATACGTGTTTACAGTGGGAGGTAATGCTGTGAGTTGGAGATCATGTCTTCAGTCGGTTGTAGCACTGTCAACTACAGAGGCTGAATATATTGCGTTATCCGAAGCTGTGAAAGAGGCGATCTAGATAAAGGGTTTGATCAGTGATATGGGGTTCAAACAAGAGAAAGCAACGGTCTGGTGTGATTCACAATCTGCTATATGTTTGTCTAAGAACAACACGTTTCATGAAAGGACGAAACATGTAGCAAGGAAGTATCATTTCATCAGAGATATTATCGAAGATGGTGAGGTTGAAGTGAGCAAGATACACACTTCAAGGAATCCAGCGGACATTCTAACCAAGTCTGTTCCTGTGAACAAGTTTGTTGCAGCTTTGGATCTTCTAAAGCTGACCAACTGAGACGAAAAGTCGTCACTGCCGGAGGTTAAGTCCTAAGTTTGTGTAGTATATTGAGAAGGAGATGAAACTTGAATCAAGGTGGAGAATGTTGAAGCTTTTGCTTTCTTGTGATTCAAGTTCAGAAAGGTTTCGGTTTGAAGCTGATTTTGGTTTGAATTAAGAAGAAGGTTGGTTCAGTTGAAGCTGGTTATTGCAGAGACTAAACCGGGATCGATAAAGGAGAGAAGGAGGAAAGTGAAACTTCTGGTCGCGACAGAGTATTCACTTTACGTAGGGTTTTGCTATAAAACCTTACTTTCATGTCTTCTTTACGTTGTGTGTGAGAGTTAAGACATTTGAGAGCTTGAGAGAGTTTGTTGCTCTGTTCTTGAGCTGTAAGAAACATCATCTCCTGATTAATATACTGCCTGGATTGAATCCGGCCCCAGAGTAGACGTCATCACACCGATGCGTTGATACTGGGTTACCAAATCTTGTGTTTCTGTTTTATTTCTTTTCTTGCTTGACAAACACACGAGAGAAAGAGAGAGAGATACAGAGTCGAGAAACAGAACTATTATCTTCTGAGTTTTATAACAGATGTGCTAAAGAGAGAATGAATCTCCATGAAGTTTTAATTTACACATCGGAAATCAACCCAATGTAAAGTAAATCCTCAATTCATAGGCGCCAATCTCGACGCATCTTCCAAGGAAGTCGATGGAGAAGGTTGAACACGACAACAGAGTAGAGTTTATGATCGATACTCGTTACCTGGGTCAAAATTCGAAATGATTTGGAAAAAGCGAGATTGTGTACGGTATTATTCTGTTGTGTTGTTAAGTACAGCCATAGTATATATTTATTATTCTGTTGTGTTGTCATATGATTAAAAATAGAAAAGAGTCGTCCATTTACAGAAGAAAAAAATCTCAAGTGCATACGTGATTCTCACTGGAGCAACTAAGGATCAGAGTAAGGGACATGTGTCTTGCAGACCTTGATGCCGTATGTGTGAGGGTTTTAATTTCCAGACAAATGAGGATATGGTCCACTGATGCATAATGTTTCTGCATCTTCCTCTCTTCTTCAGTAATTAATATTCATGGAGACAATGTTTTTACTCTTCCTTGTCTTTGGATTCATATCGTTCTCTGGTTAATAAATCTTGATTGTGAAATTTCTGTCGTCACTCACTTATTTGTTTGCTTGTAAAAAAACGTAAAGAATCCTTTTGTGATTCTTGTTTTAGCTAGTAAATTTTTAATAAACGATTGTGGCCAGAAACAAAGATGTTGACAATGAATTGTACGTTGTATCACTCATCCATTATCTCTCTGCTTTGAAATCTTGTCTTCTTCCCATGAGTTATTTGTTGTGTTTTCGTTCGTCTTTATATTCTATGTTAGTTACTAAGCACCACTCTGCATTTTCCTCGTGCTAAAAATCGAAGCACAAAATAGCTTGTTTAAGATAGAAGAGGCTACAGGAGCACACACTTACAAGTTAACCACCTCATACGGAACCGTTGGAACCACCCCAGGGGCTTGGTTGAGTGCACCACAGCTACTTGTCACCAATGATGAGGCTAAGACCTTATTGGTCAAGTTCGTGAAGGTCGATGATGATGCTACTAAGGCTACTACTTCTACTTCACGTGTTGAAAAGCTAGGTCTAAGGATGTTCCCATTCTACTAGTGTCAAGATCATGTAATTTAAAAAGCCTGAGACTCGTCCATGGCCAAAAATAATGGGTTGAGATAATACCTGCACGCATGTATGTATGTATGTCAACTTTGTTTAGTTTAATAACAAGTGGTTGGTTTCCTAGAGTGTTGGCCAGGTTGTGGTTAGCCATTCTCTCTCAAAGAAGTACCTATTTGACTTAAATCATTGGCGATACAATCAGTCTTTGCAGAAACAAATCCTAACGCATCTAATTTAGTTATCTAAATCAAAGATAATACAAAGCCTCCAAAAGGTTAAAAGAACTTCGCAAACAAGAAGGTTTACCCCAATCCCTAAGTTTATAGTTAAAGCTTCGCAACAAAAGAAAATTAAAAGAAACAATTTAATTTCAGTTGTTCGAAGCTTAATCTCATCACCAGAAGGTCCAGAACCTGCCACAAGAATGACAAACATTAAATAGTAATAGCCAGAGAATAATTATAGGATCCGATCGAGACCTATCCCAAAGATGACTCTGAAATGGTTAGAGGCAAAACATGTTTCAGGAACCAAGTTGCAACGCCAGATCCTCAAGCGATGCTCATCGAACTTGGTTCCTGTCTCTTCTACTCCAACTAATCTTGTTAATTGTGTTGAAGATCTCTGTCATAAGAGTGGTGAAGGAAGTTTCCACATTCGTTGCGTTGCGTTAGCGCTGATGTCTCGAGGAAGAAGCTGATTCACTTCGTGGCTATATAATATAAATGGTATATCAATATTACTGAAGTGCAACGAGCGAGTGGTTAGTATGTTTGGTGAAGTGAGTGTCTATGCTTGGGTTTGAATTCTCAATTTAGATAGGAAAACTGAATTTTAATTAAGTTTGAGTTGTGTTTGGCATGGAATAGTTGTTTGTCATGTTCTCCATAATTTTAGCTGATTTTGCTTATTTGTCATGTTTTTCATAATTTTAGTTAATTTACTTATTTTTTATGTTTTAATAATTTTAGTTTTGATTATTTATCATATTATCTATAATTCGGGTTATTTATTTTGTCATGTTCTTAATAATTTTAATTTGTTAATTTTATTTATTTATCATATTTTAAAATAATTGTAGGTGGTAATTTTAGTTTTGCTTACTTGTCATGTTTTTTCATGATTTTATGATATTTTACTTATTTGTCATGTTTTACTATTTTTAGAAGCTCATTTGTCATATTCTATTATTTAGGTTGAGTCATTAATTTTAATACATAACTTTTTGATTTGTTAGTTTTTAAACATTTTAGTCATTATATTCAGAGATAATTATTATTCTAAAGTATTATCAAATTTTAGAAATAATTTTATAGTTTTATTAAGATGTTTACTTTATTAATATTAATTTTTAATATTTTTTTATTTTTTTTTGTTTTGAAAGAAAATCTACTTCACTTTTATGCCATCAAATAATCTCACAAATAAAAAAAACTAAGTAATTCGATTCATTCACATCAAGATCATGGATGTTTAATGTTTAGAATCTATATTATACAGGAAACATTGATTTTGCGAATTTGAATTGAAGGGTGATGAGGTCAAAAATACAATATCTTGCCATTAAAAATTTTTAGTTGAATATAAAGTTTTTAATTATTATAGTTTTTTTTAATATGTGTCATTATAAACTCAAATGAAGACGAAATTCATATAAAATGCAACTAAGACTTTGATGAAAAAGTGTTTGATTTCATAAACTTCACTGATAATTGCTAATGATTTATTTTGTAGATTTATCTTTTATGTTATTTAAAACTATTAATAAAATTTTATTAGATTATTATGATGATGATATGTTTTACATGTGTATTAACGAAATTATATCTTTTTGATTAATTTAATATATGAAACTAATTAAATGATTTAGATTGAAATTTTTTTAAAATCTTAAAATTTGAATTAGTTAGATATAAAAATTTTAACCCAAAAAGTCTTACGATCTGTTGTAAATAAGATGTTGTGAAAGCTTATTATTTCTCATGACCAGAAAGTTTATATTTATACATAATTTAGACCGTCGTAACGTAGACCGTCATAAGAGAAAATGAAATCATATTTCTAATAGGAATAAGAAATAGTACTTATCTTAATACAAGAAGGAAAAGGAAAACATCTATTAGGGATAACTGGAAACATAGTTCCAGCCGCCTACGTCATATCCGGATGGGCTGGTACAGTACTTGCAGTATGGGTCTGGTATTGGGTCGATCACTATTTGGTCCTTAACACACGATCCATGATTTTCTAAAACTATTAAAAAAAATCCCTAAATTCTCTCAAATCACTCCCACCTACATTCAAAAGAAAATCCTGTTATCTGTATAACTTCCAAATCATGTCATCTATGTAACTGTTTCATCTTTATATAACTCCAATCAACTAATTTGCTTCTTTGATTTGCTCTTTTTCTCTCTCTTTTATTCTTTTTTTTGAGCAACCATTTAACTTTTAATTAGAAAGAGTTTTAAGGCTAAGTCCATAAAGCATTCATATTACATAGGGTTGATTTTACCACCAAATCAGCAGACTCATTTTTTGCTCTAGGAACAAAAGAGAAGAAACAAAAGTAAAGAGCAGCGGATAGAAATGCAACGTTAAGATTGATCCGTAGAGATCCTTCGGGGTCTCTCTCTTTTATTCATAGTTCTGTCTTTTTCCTAATTTTTTTGAGCGCTTTAATTTTGCATGTAGCAACACTTTTTTCTTTCTTGAGTACATTTTTATAACTACTCTTTATACAGATTCCGCTTTAACGTCTTCTGAAATTAGTCTCTTTTTTGAATGATTTACATTGAATATGTCAATTTAGTTTCATCAGCTTATTTATTCAAAAAGAATAAAAATCAAAACATCGTGAACAGCAATTGAGGTAATGATAAGTATACATGACTATTGTATATAAGATTTTTAAGATAAATTACTACTTTCTCTTTCGCTGACAAATAAATAAAGGGATTGCTTAAACATTCATAGGGCACTTTCCAAATGTAGAAAACCTTATGCTCCATGTTCAGGTCGTTATAGTGGCACTGGCAGCTGATTCTTGGTGATTATCCACAAGTTTTGGATATTGTGTTGTTATGACGAATCATTCATAGGGCACTTTCCAGATGTAGGCTTAGAAAACGTTATGCTCCATCTTTTTCTTTTCCGATTAACTTAGAGGGATCCATAGAGAAGTCTAGACTAATCTCTAAGTGGAGGTGCAATTCAAATGAATCCTAAAGTATGGATTCATATCCCTATTAGGTGATCAGGATAATTGTGGCTTAGCTTCACGCAGCAGTGCGTCCAATCTGAAACCTGTTAGCGTTCCAGCTCCGCCTCTTTAGCATCCGACCACAATCACCCGGTCCGTTATGCACGGTTGTTTTTAGTGGCAGCTTCTGATTCTTGGTGATTATCCACAACTTTTTAGCTCTTCTCTAAACTCAGATTTTGCAGGATTGCATTTCTGATATCACAATTCTAAAATAAAAATTTCGTAAAAGCAGTTAGAATAAAAAAAATATGTGAACAACACAAGGTAGAGAACTATAGGAAGGAAAATATATATAACATTCTTTTGTTAAATTTGTTAAAAGATTTAGAGTATATACAACATAAAAATGGGTAACTAAAGAAAGAACAGGAGTACTTCACAAAAATAGAGAACTAAAAAAAATAAGAAGAAGATACGATGAAGAAGAATACCCTTATTTTGTTCTTTTTCAAAAGAAATTAAGATATACCTTAAAATATATTCTCTAGATTTGATAGTATTGTTTCCGTAAAGGAAATAAATAAATTTGTATTCTTGTGAAATTGTTAGTTTAAATATTTAAATAACTATTATGAAAAATAATATATAATAATAATTTTTAATATCCAGTGGACAATTTAGTCAATTCACATATACAAAAGTGTAGGTCTCAAAATAAATAAATAATGGTGCAGTTTTAAAATTAAAATCTCATATTAATGTATTTTCCAAATTTTCCCTTTAAAGTATCCACCCAATATTAGTCATAAAAAAAGCACATTGTCAAAAAAAAATATAGTGATAAATTTTCTCGTTAGTTAACGAGATTTCAAGTGAAAAATGGCATTAGTTGGAGACGCTGTTATGCAAAGTGTTTTTAAACCGGGCTTTGTGATCTGGTGGTAAAGGAACCTCGGCTGAAGTGCCCGCAATCACGAGTTCGAGCCTCGGCCACAACGGATTTAACATGGCTTCTGTTTGGTCTCCAGGATCTTCCTCGCTAATTTTGGTTGGATACGGTAGGATAGTCGAATTAAGTGAGAGTCCGGATACCAGGATTATCAAAAAAAAAATCATTAAGAATGTGATCAAGTGTAAACGACTTGAAAGAAAGAAACAAGTGTTTTTTTTTGTCACTGATAAAATCATTATTTTTTTGCGAGTGATAAAATCATTTTCTTCTAAAAAAGAAAAACAAAAACCAAAGCTAATAAAGAACACAGAAGCTTTAAAACAACAGCGATACCACTGCGTAGCAGCTTGTCATGCTGTTGCTTCCTTGTAAATCTGAGATGCCAAGCTGTGATCTATGCAGTGATCTATGCAGTGTGTTTCATGCTGTTGCAGCGAGGGAAAAGAAGAGTTTGTATTGCATTCGTTATGCTTTCCAAGCTGTGATCTATGCAGTGTGGCAGGAAAGGAATAAGGTTAGACATGGTGATAAGATGCTACCTCTTCCTGTCCTAAAAAAAGTGATTGAGAAAGGGATGAGGAATAGATTTTACTTATTGAGGAAGACCAAGGGGATGGAGGAGATTTTACAATTTTGATTCTGTTCTAGAATGTAATTAGGCTTCTCTAGTGGTGTAGTAGTTGATTTTGCTTTGTTTCTAAGCTTTTATAAAGTAAACAGTATGCACCTGTTGTATATAGGCTTTTTTGATGAATAAATTTAGCATTTATTCAAAAAAAAAAAAATCTGAGATGCCAGCTAAGGAGGACCGTGACGAGAAACATAGGAGTGGTGTCTCTGGTTTCTTGTAGCATTATCTGCAATAAAATTGGCAATGTTGTTACATTCATTTTGCTATCTACTTCAGTATAATCTGTTGAGACAAGTTTAACTCAACCCATTTCTTCTTCTTATTATTCATGTTACGGTTATTTACAAAGCTGGAATTTTCTTATTATTGAGATTTTGATTTGCCATCACTCATTTGTTTTCTTGCATTTTTATTAACACATTTTTGTTTTCTTGCAAAAGTGTGATATATAGTGGGGCCGAGAGAATTAGGCTTCTTTTCTTTTTCGTTTTATAGTAACTATTTAACATAGTAAAGAATGACAAAGGTGTCTAGAATCATTGATACTTTGTAACCCCCCATCCCCATCACTGTGTATGAAATTATTGTCTTCTTCCGATCAATTATTTGACCATCCTTTATATGTTAGAGCATCATTATTGGTGGGCAGAACCAAAAGCCCTTAACTTTTTTTTTTTTTTTTGGTCATCAAAAACTTAAAAGCACATAAGGACAGTTTTTATCTAAGGGCTTTTTCCTCCATTATTTGCATCGGTCCCCTCTCCCTTTCCTTAAGGCCTGCTCCTCTGCCCACCAATAATGATGGTCTTAGTTAACAAGAACCGTGCATGATCCTCGTGTTAAAAATCGAAGTTGGAATTGAATAGCATAAAGTCTAAAGTCTAAACCTCCATTTTCAACCCTTACTGCTAAAATGAATGAGTGATTAGAATGCGACAGAAATGAAAGATTGATCATTTATTTTTACTGTCACAAGCTTTTTATAAACTTATTTTGAACATTAAGCGGTTTAAAATTTAACCCCTAGACTTCCTATAAATACCCCGATACAATGTGTCTGATCTCTATAACTCAACTCAAACAAACAAAAAAACAATGGCAATCATGACATCATTTGCCTCTTTTCTCATCACTCTCCTGTTGGCTGCAGCTGTCTGCACCCACGGAGAAGAATCGGTAAAGGACAGCAACGGGAACGAAGTTCGACTCAAAGAACAATACTACATCCAACCGATCAGTAACGGGATTAACGGCGGCAGTCTTGCTCCACGTGTAATAAGTCCCGTTTGTCAACTACGTGACATTAGCGAAACATTTACGGGCGAACCGGGCGTGCCAGTTAGCATAGCATATCCACCGGGGTTCCTCACGCCATTAGAAGTTGTCAAAACAAATTTCAATATAACCATCGAGTTCAAGTACAACGACGACTGTAAGGAGATATCCAAGTTCTGGCAAGTCTATGAATTTATTTATGATCCAATTCTCATCGGGGGTAGACCTGAGGAACCAAATAGCCACTTTAAGATAGAGAAAGTCGGAGAAGAAGATGGCACAAACATTTACAAGTTGACTACTTCTGCCGGAACCGTTGGAGCCATCCCAACACCACAGCTAGTTCTACATCTCACCAATGATGTGGCTCAGTTCATATTCGTCAAATTCGTCAAAGTTAAAGCTGCTACTTCTCGTGTTGAGAAGTTAGGTCTAAGGATGATCCCATTCTAATAATCAAGTCCATGTAATGTGACTCGGCCCATGATCAAATATAAGGGGTTGTAATAATACCCGTCAAGATAAATAAAATAAAAAATCATGTTTTCAAACATTAAATTCGATATCCAATATCCTAATTCTGTTAAAAAGTTAAGTAACCAATCAAACTTAAATAGAACTCCAAAATTATTTATTTTAAAGCAATCGTAAATCATTATGACATATTTTCTCACTCTTCCTCTTTTTTACATATACAACTAGGTGTTTTGTCCGCACTTACCGGCATTATTTTTTTAAACTTGCGGGCATAAGTTTTTATAGATATTTATTAATAAATACACTACTCAAAAATTATACAGTTTTATGAAATTTTTTATTTTCTTGATTTTTATCTTTTCTTTATTTAAAATATTGTTTTGGATAACAATATTAATATTTTTATTTTAAATTATGTTGTTATCTTTAAACAGTTTTTAAAATGATTATAAATTATTGAAACCACTAAACATCTCACATTTAAAAAAAACAATTTATTGGTATAAAATTTTGTTACACAAATATACAAATAATCATAAAATCATATAAGAAGAAACCTCATTTAACAAATACCCATATTAAAAATATACTATATGTCTATTTAATATCATTCAAAATTAATTATACATCATACAAATAGATAATATTGATTGTTTTGATATATTTATCCTAAAATGATTGCGAACAAACAAGAGTGATCATTTGATTTATATGTGCACGTCAATTTATTACATAGTAATAACTGATTTCTTAATTATTTAATATATAGTTATTATTTATTATTTTATAATATGTAGAAAAACATAAAATAAGTAATAAATATTAAATATTTATTATGCACAAAACGCAGAACTTAAATCTAACTGTGTATCTCTTTAATAATTTTAAATCTTAAATATTTCTAAATCTCAGACCAAAATAAAAGAACAAAATGAGAATAATTTCTAAAATCAATATTTATATAGAGAAATAACCAAAATGAAAAATGACATAAAAATGAGAAAAATATTGAAGATATATAGGATTGACACGTGAATGTAAACTTTTTATAACCATAATTAACTTTTAAATTGTTAAATCATGATAAAAAATCGAGTTGGCATAGTTTCATTGTAATAAAATAGTAGGCTTGAGATTATTCGACCTAAACATTAGGTTCTTATGCGATAAATGACTTTTTGACCTAAAATATTTTTAAAAATAGGATCAGCTCATCAGTAAATAAATTATGTAATTAACAAAAAACAATTAATTTTTTTTCAAGGACCGAAAATATTAATTCGATCAAAAATATAAATTTTATTTTTTAATACAATATTTCTTAAATAAGTATCATATAAATTCAACATGCGCAAAGCGTAAGTCTTATCGTAGTCCTAGTGGGTAAAGTTATGTTATGTATGTTTTATCCTGAAAAGTCGACACAATTTGAATGTGAAACTGGATCTAAAAAAGCCAATCTACCAATCCAAACCAAGTCTTACGATAATTAAACTGGATTTACCTAAGTTATTGGAGTGACACATATTTGTGTCAACTTATAATTAAGCTTAATTATGAAGTATTAATAGATCTTCTTAAAATTTACAACCTCAAAATCTTAAAGCCCATATAGGACAAAGTATCTTCTGTGACTTAAATACATGTACAAATTGGTTTTTCAGAATCCCCACGACCTAGGTGACATTTTCACGAGAAAAATAGCGGTGGAAAATTCAAAAAATCGGAGGAGAAACCAAAACGGAGCTGCTCAAGCTGCCAAAGTTCAAATTGCGTGTAAGATGACAGATGTTCATATATCTATGAAATGTGTAAGTATTTTTGTTTTTGCTTTACTAACGGCGATTTTGCAGGAAAGGGAGCGATCAGTCACAGATCACTTGAATATTATCAATCAGGTTACCGAATCAATGTTACTGTACCTGACCTCTCTCTCTCTTGTTTCTGAGTCGTGAATCGTGATCGTTGCCTCCTCTGGTTCTGGTACAGAAACAGAAGCAAGCGGAGGAGGAATACAGCAGGAAAGTGCACGAGCTAGAATCTGATTTAGCTTCTGCTAGAGAAACAAAAGAGGAAGGCATTCGAGAGGAAGGTGAGTTACCTCCAAAACGAATTGAAGAACACTATTCAGTGTAGAAGCTGGAAAAACGGAATCGATAAGAACGATATATATTTACAAAACGACGTTAAGGAAAGTAACGAAATGAACATGGAGGCGAGATATGATCTCTTTCCTTAACTCTAAATATTCGCTCCGTAGTGAGACGGGCACTGGCGAAATATCGAGTCCCAGAATACAACCATGGCAGACGATTCACGCTTCACTCGTGAACGCCCTATCGAACTATAATCTACGAAACACTCTCGGAAATAGACTTACGCTAAGGGAGTTTCTTTGTTGGTTTTGCGAGAAGTAAAAGTAGTTAATAAAGAGAGAGGAAGAGAGGACTATTTAAAGAGACGGAAGAGAGCCACTTCCCGCAACAGTTGCTGCACGTGGGCGGAGATCTCGCGGAGATCGAGGGAAGTTGAGTTTCGAAACTTATTCTCCAAGACTCGTTCTTCTCGATCTTATCTCGTTTAAATATCTCAAGTGAATAAACTACATGACGTTTTTATTTTCTAGACAAACAACTTGTCGTTTTAAAATAAAATGCATGTTGTTTTTCTGAGAATTTAGTGGCAAACCGTTGAGCTTAATTTAGTCCAAAAAGAATCATATTGGGCCGGAGGCCCTCCACCAAAACCCAAGACCCAAGCCCACGCCGAGCCGAGCCGAGCCGCGCCGGGCCGGACGGACAGCGGCGGCGGCGCGCGCGTGGGGGGCGAGCCTCTCCTCTCCTGTGCGTCATTTGAACATGACTTATAGTGAAAGCATATATATACTACTCTCTACTCTCTCTTCTCCCCGATGTGGGACTCTAGACATTGTCATTTTGACAATTTCATTAATGTTACGGGCTTTGCAATTACACAGCCCAAACCATTTCTTTTCACACTTAATTAAAAGGCCTTAAACCTATTAATTTGGTCCAACAATCCCCCACATGAATAGAAATGACTCTAAACATATGCAGACTAAATGCAGACTCGATAGACTCTAAAAAAAAAACCTTATTCTAATCCTGACTAGACTAGACATACTTATCGAGAGTGTTTGCGAAAAATTCACTGTGTTTGAGTAGGTGGCATTTTTAAGCCTTGAACCACTCATAGTTAATATCTGTCGGGTTTACTTTACCAGAAGGTGAACATGATGTCTTGAACCAACCGGTGTTTTATGTAGTCCGAGACAACAGGCACAACGCAGCTTCATTTTCTCGTAGAACTTAGTTCTCTATTGTGTTCATTGTGGCCCTGAACTATTCCTGGTTTTCATGAGTGAACTTAGAGAATATAGCCTTGCATTCATTCTCCTTGAAACGGCTCCATTTCACACTCATTAGGTGATTGACCATGAAAAGTATTGAGTAATACTTCGCTTTAGAAGCTATGGAATCATTAAAAGCATATGCTTATCCTTCTCTCATTCGTTAGCACTCATCATCTTTAGGAGCTGGGATGAGACTACTTTGTCTCAAAGTGCTTTGGTTAGATTCTGCTTGATTTTGTTTTCCCTTTGAACCTACGTCTTGGGATCTCCAGTCATGATAGGTAGGGTTGCAGTCAAGCATCCTCATTAGTTATAGGCTTTAAACCCATTCCTTTTGATGATTTAGCAACAACATCTCGTGGCAAACCTTTAGTAAATGGATCCGCTAGGTTGTCAGCCGATTTGATGTAGTCTATTGTGATTACACCAGTTGAGATAAGTTGTCTAATGGTTTTATGTCGTCTTCTAATGTGACGAGATTTACCATTGTAGAGATTATTCTGAGCCCGAGCTATAGCTGATTGACTATCACAATGTATTCTTATAGCTGGTACAGGTTTCTCCCACATAGGAACATCTTCCAAAAAATTTCTAAGCCATTCAGCTTCTTCTGCTGATTTGTCTAATGCTATGAACTCAGATTCCATAGTTGACCTAGCTAGCACTGTTTGTTTGGTAAATTTCCAAGATATTGTCGCTCCTCCTAGTGTAAAAACATATCCACTTGTGGATTTTGAGTTTTTAGAGTCTGATATCCAGTTAGCGTCACTGTATCCTTCTAAAACTGCCGGTTTTTTACCATAGTGAAGCCCAAAATCTTTGGTGTAGCGCAAGTAATTGAGTACTCTCGTTATAGCTTTCCAGTGTGTATGACCTGGATTACTTGTATATCGACTAAGTACGTTTACTGCGTGCGCTAGATCTGGTCTTGTACAATTGGTCAAGTACATGAGACTTCCGATCACACGTGCATACTCGTTTTGTGAAACCGCTTCACCTGAATTCTTTGTCAAGTGCATTTGGGGATCTAACGGAGTTTTTGCAGTACTATTAGAGTAGTTTTTTAATCTCTCTAATATTGTTTCAGCATAATGAGATTGAGTTAAAGTAATTCCATTTGAATTTCTAATGATTTTAACCCCGAGAATAACATCTGCTAATCCCAAATCTTTCATCTCAAATTTTCCTTTGAGCATGTTTTTTGTTTGATTGATAATGTCTTTATTGCTTCCAATAATGAGCATATCATCTACATATAAACATAACAAAACATACGCATTTTTGGTAATTTTGTAGTATATGCATTTATCACATTCTATAATTTTGAAATCATTTGACATCATTGTGTTGTCAATTTTTTCGTGCCATTGTTTAGGAGCTTGTTTAAGCCCATAAAGTGACTGTCCAGGAATGACATGACCCTCAGGTTGTTTCATGTAAATTTCTTCTTCTAAATCACCATTTAGAAAAGCTGTTTTTACATCCATTTGATGGATTTCTAAGTCTCTTAAGGCTGCGATAGCTATCATCGACCTTATAGATGTTATTCTGGTTACTGGAGAATATGTATCAAAATAGTCAAAGCCTTCCCTTTGTCGGAACCTTTGAACTATAAGCCTAGCTTTATATTTTCCACTAGGTTTTCGTGTCATTATCCATCTATTACCTAATGCTTTGCAGCCAGGTGGTAAATCCGTTACGTACCATGTGTAATTTTGCATGATAGAATCGAATTCACTTTTGACAGCTTCATTCCAAAACGGAGCTTCGGGTGAAGCCATAGCTTCTGCCAAAGTTTTTGGAACATTTTCTACTAGAAATGCCATAAGGAAATCATCACCAAAAGATTTCTCCTTTCGAGCTCTTTTGCTTCTCCGAGGTTCATCTTTTTCTTCATTTTCTGAGATATCATTTATAGAAACTTCAACGTTTGTCTCAATTTCTGAGTCCTTGTCGTTGTCTCTTTCTTCTCGAGTTCGTTTTGAACCATGTTTTTCCTTGTATGGAAAAATATTTTCGAAGAAAGATGCATTTCTAGACTCCATGACTGAATTTTTATGGATGTCTGATATTTCAGATTTATGTACCAGAAACCGATACGCATTACTATTATGTGCATATCCGATGAAAATGCAATCCACTGTTTTAGGTCCAATAGTGACCTTCTTTGGTGGTGGTACCGCAACTTTTGCCAAGCACCCCCACATTTTGAGGTATTTATACGAAGGTAAATTACCTTTCCATAGTTCATATGGAGTTTTGCCAGTTATTTTGTGTGGAATCTTGTTGAGGATATAATTAGTGGTAAGCAACGCTTCCCCCACATGTTCTGGGGTGACCCAGATTCCTGCAACATTGCATTCATCATCTCTTTAAGAGTTCAATTTTTTCGTTCAGCAATTCCATTAGATTCTGGTGAATAAGGGGCTGTAGTTTGATGTATTATTCCATGTTCCTTACAAAATGAATTGAATGGACCATCATACTCGCCTCCTCTGTCGCTTCTAACTACCTTAATAGTTGTTTTAAGCTGATTTTCGACCTCGAGTTTAAATTCTTTGAATTTATCTAAGGTTTCATCTTTGCTATGTAAAAAATAAACATAATAATATTTTGTGCAGTCATCTATGAAGGTCACAAAGTACTTTTTCCCTCCTCTAGTTGGCATATATTTTAAATCACATAAATCAGTGTGAATTAAATCTAGAGGTTTATTAGTTCTTTCAACACGAGGTGAGGGCGTTTTTGTGAGCTTAGCCTGTACGCAAACTTCACATTTTTGTTTACTTGTTTTAAATTTGGGAATTAAATTTAAATTCATTAATCTTTGTATAGATTTGTTATTTACATGGCCTAATCTTTCATGCCATATATTAAAAGACTCAACCAAATAAGCAACTGGCTCTTTCTTATTCATTGAAACTTTTGGAGCTACAACTTTCAGAGGGACGGTCATTACATTCAACTTGACCAGTCCATTCTTAACATACCCCTTTCCCAAATACATCCCATTCTTCCTAATCACGAGCTTTTCCGCCTCAAAGCTTGTGGCGAATCCATTCTTGCTGAGCAAGGTTCCCGAGACCAGGTTTTTCCTCATGTCAGGCACATGCTTCACATTTGTCAGAGTGACCTCACGTCCAGATGTCATCTTCAAAATCACATTGCCGCGTCCTTCAATCTTGGAGACTGCAGTGTTTCCCATCCTGAGCTTCTCCTGAGTTTTGCTTTTCTAATAGGTGCTGAACATCGCCCTATCAGTGCAAATGTGGGTGGTTGCACCAGTGTCATACCACCATTCCTGGGATTGTTGCTTTCAACCATGTTGGCTTCAGTCACCACAGCAACAAGATCCTCCTCAGTGAGATTTGCCTGAGCCTTCTCATCTTTGATCTTCTTGCGACACTCAGCAGTCTTGTGTCCCACTTTGTTGCAGTAGTGACACTTTCCCTTGATTCTCTCCACATTTGCATTGATTTCAATGCCTTTGTTCTTGAAGTTTTTCCCAGAAGCCTTCAGTGCTGCAACAGTTTTGGAAGGCTTTGCTGGAGAATGGGCGTGTGCCTTTCCTTTGCCTTTGTGCTCAGCCATGTTGACACTATGCTCCTTAGCATTGATCTTGTCAGCAATTCGGTTCATGGATTCCATCTGAAGCCTCATGATAAGCTCCTCAAGGCCCATCTTCTTCTTCTTGTGCTTCAGGTAGTTCATGAAATCCGCATAGCTTGGAGGAAGCTTTTCAATGAAGCTGAGAGTTGTGAATGTCTCGCAGATGGACATCCCTTCAGCTTTGATTTCATGGCAAATGAGCTGGAACGCTTCCACCTGATCCATGATGGATTTTGAATCCACCATTTTGAAGTCATGAAATTTTGCAACCACATACTTCTGGCAGCCAGCGTCCTCACCTTTGTACTTCTTGTCAAGTGATCTCCATAGCTCCTTCGCCGTTGGAATGTCACAGTAGACACGGTACAATGGGTCAATGAGGCGACCCAAAATGTAGCCTTTGCAGACGAAGTCAGAATGCACCCAAATGTCAACACTTGCGAGAGTGTGCACATCATCAATCCCGTAAGGGACAAGGGACTTGTCCTCCTGAATGAACTTGTCCAGCTTCATCGTTGTTAGGAAGAACATCATCTTCTTCTGCCACGTTTTGAAGTTTTTGCCATCAAACTGGTCTGCCATCAGTCCTTGAGTGAACAGGCTGGGCACAGACGGAGGAGTTGGTACTGCAACCGGATCACTTGAGGTTCCTAAACCTGAACCCGTTTGATAAAGACCAGCACCGAACAAGTTACGGCGCGTGGTTTCATCATCATTGTTTCCCGCAGGAAGGGTAGTGGTTGTTGTTGCTGCAGCGGTTGAAGAAGCAGGGATGTTTCCAGCGGTTGTCACACCAGATACATCAGTTGCAGCAACGTTGATTGGAGTTTGCGCGATGGTAGTGTCAACGGGGGTGTTGTTTCCATCCGTCATCTTTTTTCTAAATAAGAAAACATGAAAACGGATTAGTACTCCATTCAACAATAACATATTATTTTAAATAAAATAATAGTCCAAATCCGATTTTCATTTTTGGTGTTTGAACCAAATCATATCGGTATAAGTCTGAAAACTGTTTTGCAAACTCGCTTATAAGCGTTCGCATAAACCTTTTTGTGTAGACTTTGGAATGTTTCACAAACTCGCTTAAGAAAGCGTTCGTGGAAACGATTCGCATATAACACGTTTTAAAAATCGCAAGATACGCTTCGCGGAAGTGCTACAGAGCAAATTGCAAACACGATTTAGATATGTAAAAACGTTTCGCGGAAGTGCTATATAGCAAATCGCAAACACCGTTTTACAAACCGTTTACAGATCCTTTAATAGACCGTTTTATAAACCGTAAGATCGACCCGAAACAGCTTTAGAAAACGATTTAGAGTTAAGATTGTAGAAGCTGGAAAAACGGAATCGATACAAACGATATATATTTACAAAACAACGTTAAGGAAAGTAACGAAATGAACATGGAGGCGAGATATGATCTCTTTCCTTAACTCTAAATATTCGCTCCGTAGTGAGACGGGCACTGGCGAAATATCGAGTCCCAGGATACAACCATGGCAGACGATTCACGCTTCACTCGTGAACGCCGTATCGAACTATAATCTACGAAACACTCTCGAAAATAGACTTACGCTAAGGGTGTTTCTTTGTTGGTTTTGCGAGAAGTAAAAGTAGTGAATAAAGAGAGAAGAAGAGAGGACTATTTAAAGAGACGGAAGAGAGCCACTTCCCGCAACAGTTGCTGCACGTGGGCGGAGATCTCGCGGAGATCGAGAGAAGTTGAGTTTCGAAACTTATTCCCCAAGACTCGTTCTTCTCGATCTTATCTCGTTTAAATATCTCAAGTGAATAAACTACATGACGTTTTTGTTTTCTAGACAAATAACTTGTCGTTTTAAAATAAAATGCATGTTGTTTTTCTGAGAATTTAATGGCAAACCGTTGAGCTTAATTTGATCCTAAAAGAATCATATTAGGCCAGAGGCCCTCCACCAAGACCCAAGCCCAAGCCCACGGCGAGCCGGACGGACGGCGGCGGCGAGCGCGTAGGTGGCGAGCCTCTTCTCTCTTTTGCGTCATTTGAACATGACTTATAGTGAAAGCATATATATACTACTCTCTACTCTCTCTTCTCCCCGATGTGGGACTCTAGACATTGTCATTTTGACAATTTCATTAATGTTACGGGCTTTGCAATTACACAGCCTAAACCATTTCTTTTCACAGTTAATTAAAAGGCCTTAAGCCTATTAATTTAGTCCAACATTCAGAGAAAGTTTCTTAAATGCTTACCAGGTGCTTGGTTGTTGAATTTTCTGAGATTATGAATACATTCTGGCCTTACTTTCAGAGAACTTGATATCTGAGAAGGAGGTACGAAAGGAAATCATTAGTTATGTAACGAGTTTGATTCTTTTTACATCCTCAAACAGCCTCTAAGTAGTGTTTCCCCTGTTTAGGCATTGCATTCTCAAGTAAGGAATCTAGAGATGATCTTACTGCGGATTCAGGAATCTGTCACCCTTATGACCGACCGAAGAGGTGAGAGATGATTCAAATTTTCCTTTTCTAACATTCCATCCTTTGATAATAGTCTAGTGATTTTCAAATTCAAATGAATAAATTGAAACTTCAAGCCTTTCACTCTTGGATATGCGACAGGACAAAAGGATGAAAGAAACAACCATTCGAGGTCTGTTAGATCACTTGCACATATTCCCTACTGGTCCATGCATGGGATGAATCTTTACTCTTTAGTGGTTCTACTTTGGGATAAAGAATAGTCCCCAGTTCAAAACTCACTTCTTTTCGATTGGCTAACTAGGTACAATGATACAGTTGACAAAACGGAGGAACTTGCATGTGAAGCTCCTATTATGGGTTCCCAAGAAAAATTCAGGTATGGTCTCTTCTTTTGTTGCCTTGTTACTTCTTTTGCTTAGAATTAAGTGTCACTGTAAGCTGTACCACAATCCAGCAACAAAAGCCATAACTTCGTCTACGAAATTTCAGTATTCGTCAATGCAAATAGGTGTGAACTTGTAATAGAATGCTAAGAGGATGTTATCTAACTGACTTGCTGCGTAGGGACAAGAGAATTACCTTCATCAATTAGAATTTTTTGGGCTAACCATATTTCCAACTTCCTTCTGCAGTAAACGTTATTTCATCAGCGTATCCTCACCAAAACACAGGCTGCAGTTTGGTACAGGACGCTGATCATCGACCGGACTCGAGGCAGTATCTGCAGCATAACAACGTCAGTGGCCATTGGCAGAGTGCTAAATAACAATGACCACTTTGATACCGAGGCAAGTAAAAAACGCTTTGTTTCTTACCTACAGTCACTGTTAGAAGTGAACGCCCAAACATAATGGTAATATCACCAGGTTCTCGAAAAGAGCATCAATGAATAACTAAAAAGGAACTTTCCATGTTTGTGTTAACTTTATTTATACCTTTTTGTAAATGTAAGTTAACTATCGATACCGGTCTGAGCACGTACCTACTTGATTTAAGATCTTTGATGGTAACTTTCTATATTTAGTGATAAAATGAGTCTAGGCTCTTTAAAAATTCTATTATGTTGTACTTCTACATCAATTATGATGGTTTTAAGCAGTGTTTTGTAAACCGGACCGGCCGGTCGAACCGGCCGAGTCAGGTTCGGTTAAAGACCCGGATTTGAGAAAAACCGGTTAAATCGGATGAAAACCAGTAAAACCGATGATCCGAGTTAATCTTAAAACCTGGTTCTTAAAAATTAACATATAAATAAATGTTTTATTACTAGCTAAATTATAATATTTTATAATTAGTGTTCAACTATCAATATTTAATTTATTTTTATCTTCTTAAGAAACAAGGTAAAAAATATATAATTTCGACTCTCATATACTATCTTTATTTTGCTATATTCATAAAATTTGAAATATTAATTGTAAAAATAAATAAATATGATAATTGTAACTGTAAATCTTTTTTTTTTAATTTCAGTTCACATAGTATTCACTATTCAGTTTTTACTATATATATAGTTAGATTTATGTTTATTGTTTATTTTTAGTTAACAAAAAAGAATAGAGAATGTATTATATGTGAAAATTAAGTGTATAAAGTATAAATATATAATTATATATATTTATTTTTTCATAAATAGAAAATCCGGTTCGACCCATTGAACCGATCTACCCAGTCAACCAGTAGCTACACCGAGTCGGTGTCCGGTCCGGTTTTCAAAACATTGGTTTTAAGACGTTTTTGTAGTGGTTTTTCCCTTTTTTATAACACATTCGATTTTCAGATGCAATTTATAATTATAAGAGTCGGTTATAAAGCACTAGAACACTGAGTTGTGAAATTTATGGTTCTTGTTGGGAAAGTTGTCAGGTTTTAACTCATGTCTTTTCTTACAATTATTAAAGAGCAAATTAGCTCAATACCCTAAAATAAGGTGGATACCATAGAATAGGGGGGAAAATGGTAAAGATAGGGAAAGGAAAATTATGGGGATATTATGTATGGAGTGCAAATAAGGTGGATTTTGTGTGTATGGAGTGCAAATACTCATTATTAAACCCATTTTTTTGGTCAAAATTATTTTGGACACAATGATAAATAACACAATGTTAGTACTATTTGATGACAGCTGTAGTTCAAATTAGATTTTTATCGTGGTTTTTTTTTATTTTTGGAACAAACTAATTTATTTAATATAAATTTTGTGTGATTTATACTATTATTTGAATTTTTTTTTTTGTATTTAAACTCTCATATTAATAGATTGACTTAAATCTATGTTATTCTTAATGAATAATAATAGTTATTAAAATAATTTAATTTGTAATTATCAAAATAATTTTGTCTTATAAATAATTTTCCTCACTTTATGAGTCACATATTATGAATCATTGTCTTTGTTCTCATTTTATCTAATACTTATAATCTAAAGTTTATATAGTTAAACTTGTATATTTGGACCATATCTAATGAGTGTTTTGGTTTGGTCTTAGTATATTTGAATAATTTAAATACAAAATATCTATACTGAATCGGTTGTTTGGTTATTTCAGTTAAAAATATCAGAACCCGAATCAGATATAACATTTATCCAAAACTTTTCTGGTTCTTTTACATAAGAACCCTAACCATCTGAACCCTAGAAGGTCCAACTCGAACCTGGCACAATTTTTTATAATATAAATGAGACATTTTTCAAGACCCAAGAAATCGATACTGAAAGAATCAACCCGTATCCGAATGGCACAAATACTAATACCTAATCTCAACTAAGTCACTATGTAATAGTTGCTAACAGTTATACGTATTTATTTGTGAGTTGAAATATCCTTTTAATTCTAATATCTAATACCATAAATAGATTAAAAGTATTTTTAAAGTTTTAGGTATCTAAATCAAATCCACATAGCCGTTCAAAGTATATATGTGTATATATATATATATATATATTTATATATATATAATATATATATATATATATCAAATAGATTTGACAAAAAAATAAATAAATCCATTTAATTTTAAGATTTAATATGATTATTCATTTAGACATGTGACAATTATATTGATATATTTAGATATGTTTAAACCCATTTAGATATTTTGAATACAAATTTCACCTTTTTATAAAAAGAGAAGGAAAATATATTTGAAATAAATCTTTTAAACAATTTTTAACTTATTTCTTTTTAAAATTGAGAATTTGATGGGGCTTTATATAGTGTTTTATAGATGGACAATGGAAAGATACGGAAAAAAAATTCAAGACAAGGTTGATATAGTACGTTAGAAGGTTTTGATGGATTCATGGAACAAGAAATACTAAGTGGAAATGCTCATCTAAACAATGGAATGTATGAGGAATTATGTCAGTTCATGGCATTTTTGCAACATATTGTTTTCCATTGGTGAAGATGGTTTAAGAATCATAAGAATTGTCAACTTTTTCAATTTATTTAAAAAAAATATCAATATCCTGAAAAAAAAATTCATAACTCAAAATTCATTCATATACCTCGAACGTAAAATTTAAGAAATTTATGACGAAATACTTGTCAACAAAAAAGTAACTATTTTTATTTAATTTTATAAAACAAAAAAATAATTTTAACTTAAGAAAATAATTTTATAATTTTATTTCTAAAATTAATATTTTAAATATGAAGAGCATATCAATAAAATAAAATGCGTATGTATTATTAGTTATATTATATAATTTACATATAATAATGCAAGGAAAAAATGTCATTTAAATCATCAACTTACAAATTTGGTTGAAATAAAACACCAAATTTTCAGTAAACCAAAAAATACTCAATTTTTATTGACAAGCCATTTTAATTATAAAATTTTGTTGACCATATGATTTTAGCTCTATCGTTAGTCAAAATTTATAGTTAACTTACAGTATTCCTAAAACGGTTTTTAAAAATTGATGTTTTTTGGTAAAAATAGAAACCAGTGTTTTTTTTCAAAAAATGCTTAGTAACTTTAAAATTTTATAAATATAAATATTGAATTACTAAAAATATAAATTTCATTATTTTCTTCAAAATAAAATTTAAATAAACTTGATTTATATTCTTAAATATTTAGTTAACATATCATTAGTTTAATAATTATTTATTAGATAATACCAAAGAAATTTTATAATTATTTTGAATAATTATGTCACTTGTTACTGTTCATATAGTCCTAATTGGATTATGTTTCATAATTTTATTTTTAATTTTTTTATTTATTGTAAAATATTAATAATAATTTTAATTGTATATAGATTCTTCATGATTCTAATGAAGTAGCAACATTTTTGGATTGTAACAGTTTTTGGTGAAACTTATTCTCCATTAAAATGTAGAAGGAATCTTCTAACACATTTATAGAAACTATATAAATTTTGTTTTGGATAACTGTTTTCATTTGAGAATAAAAAGTTGAATTAACATTTCACTAAAACATTTTTACAGTAAAATGTTAAAACATAATTCAAATAAGTTTATATAAATATTTACGAAAATTAGTAGTAAATAATTATGAATATTCTTCATAATCGTTTTATAACTAAATACTCAATAAATATGTTAGCTAACTATTTTAGAATATAAATGAAATATTAGGACTACTTTTAAAAAATGAAAACTTTAATATTTTTGGTTTGAATTATTATTTATTTTTAATTTTGTTACTAGTATTATAGTTATCAAAATATATAAAATTTAATATTTTATAAAAACGTTGATTTATGTTTGTGTAAAAAAATATCAATTTTAAAAGTTATTTTAGATATACTGTTAATCAACTATAATTATTGACTACGATAAGATTAGAATGATATAGTCAATGAAAGTTTATGATTAAAATAGTTTATCAATAAAAGTTGAGTATTTTTTTAATTTACAGGAAAATTGATATTTTATTTCAACTAAATTTGAAAATTGATTATTTTAATGACATTTTCCAATTGTATTATTATATTTGTTTAATTGGTTTATTCCGTTTGAACAGTTTATATACCAAACAATATTTATTTAATGCAGTTTTTTTATAAATAGCATTAATCCAGTTGATTCAGTGCTATCAAATCAAAACAATTTTCTCTATTTTGGTTTGATTCAGTTTTAGTAAATTAATTTTTTTCGGATTGAACATCCCTAAATGATCCATATGCTAGAAATGATCTGTTTTGAACTATATTCCTTACTTTTGAATCAAGAAAATAATTAATTTTTTTATCATACTAATTATGATTAAAAATAGTATAGTTTGTTCTAATCCTAGTGTTCTTGTCTTAGAATAGATCGAACTAAAGAGAGAGAGAGATAGAGAGAGAGTCGTATGACTTAGAGATGAATGAATTGTTATTATTCCATGAGTAATGAGTTCCTTATATAGGATTACATAACTTAGAGACAAAGTCTAATAACTTGGAGTAGTGAACAAGTAACTTGGAGTAGGGAACAAGTAAATCTAGAACATTACATAGTAGACATCACACAATATTCATAACACTTTCCCTTGATGTCTATTATGCGTGTAAGATGCTATCTCGTTAAAAACCGAGATTGTAATGCCATAACCGTCTAGAGTTTGTAATGCGTTTGGAATACTGCCTCGTTAAAACCTTTCCATGGTAAACCCAAAAACCCAATGTGGTAAAAATGGGAAGCCATGGATAGGAAAAAGAGTACAGCCGCATTACTTCCCCTGAAGTGAACATCACTAAAGGCTTCTCAGTGATCGCATACCAATCTGCTGCATAAGCTTCCTGAGCGTGCATGTTGGTAATGCCTTAGTGAAGAGGTCGGCTGAGTTCTCGCTGGATCTGACTTAGAGGACCTTGACCTCTCCTTCTTTCTGAAGATCGTGGTGAAGAAGAACTTGGGGAGAACATGCTTAGTCTTGTCACCCTTGATGTAACCATCTTTGAGCTGAGCTATGCAGGCCGCATTGTCTTCGTAAAGAACGGTCGGCTCGTCTTTACCATCCGTGATCCCACATGCTGTCCGAATATGGTGTGTCATGAGTCTCAACCAGACACACTCTCTGCTTGCTTCATGGATCGCCAATATATCCGAGTGATTGGATGATGTGGCTGATATAGTCTGCTTGACTGATCTCCATGAAATGGTCGTGCCTCCATATGTGAAAACATAGCCGGTTTGGGACTTAGCACTGTGTGGATCGGACTGGTAACATGCATCAACAAAATGCTTTCATGATATTCATGGTCCATTCGGATCATATGGTTTATCTCTCTTAGATAAATTCGACCATGAATGTCTTTGTATGTCCATGATCTGTCCGGATCATGACATCATCCATAATCCATCCGGATTATGTTCTTGTCCACTATATATCTTATTCATATCCTTTGACCAAAACTCTTTATGAACTTTTAGTATATGTCCACGGTCTGTTCATGAAGTGGCTATTGTGTTATAGTTTGAAGTTTAATCAAAACTAAACCACTTTTTGGTCAATAGGACGTTCCTCTCACTTGGATGGTTTAGGTCGGATTTAAGACCTAGAGGAACTGGTCGGAACAAGCTGGACGGGATGGATTGGTCGGGACCAATGATGATTAAGGTTGAACTAGGTCGGACATGATCCTAGTCGGTATGGTTCCCTTTGGTCGTGAATCTGATGGATTCTCAGACCATTTGATCAATCTATTCTTGGTATGTTGGATCATAGATCCCAACATTCATATATGGCTAATGATCTCTACTATAGATCATCGTAGTCTCTTCATAGCCTTTCCAAGAATCAATCATCTTAATCATCCTTTCTTTAAGTATAAACACAAGGAATATATGTACTACTATATGGACTGATCTGAAACGTTCTTATAGAACTTTCTACTAAGCATCACTTAGTCTTATCATATCGTGTGTACATGCACGCATGCAGCTGCATTTCAGTCCATGAACAACGCATGAACGATGTTGTTCTATGAGAACTTCTTTCTCATTTCTCAAGGTATCTTATGTTACCTTTATATCCAGTGATATATCCAATGTCTACTACATCTTCCTTAGATGTCCAAATCTTTATTAATTTCGATATTGGGTAGTAGCATTCACCACCTAGGAATTTATTTCCTTGTTCCTTAGTCCCTGTGAGTATCCTTGTGTGATCAAGCCATTTATTTGAATGCTTTATGTAGCAACATGTACGACCACTTGTCTGTACTTTCATGTTCTACAGCTCACGATTTTCTTTTCCTCACAAGACTCATCTGTTCACTGGTTAGATGGCGTCTATCTTATGTATTTGGCCAATACGCCCATCATATACATTCTTTACTATAACTCCACGTCCCATTCATTTCTCTATGATGAGTACTCTTACGTGGGTTAGTGATCCTCGCATATCTCTTATGCTCAAGTGCTTTCTCTTTATCACTTATGAGTGTGTGTATGTGTCGACACCTTATATAATGTTCCATCGCGTTCTATCGCGTTCTAGACATGATACAATCGATTGAGATTTTATTATTATCAGGATCATTGAATACTTTGTAGTTTGCAAGGCTACATTGTATGATACCTGTACCTTAGGACCGGCCGGTCTTATCTCATTGTCTAGTATGGTTTCTCTTTCATGAACCCGGATCTATCATTATGAGCACCTTATCTCTTTCTATCCGAGGTTCCTTATATATGGAACATACTGGTCTATCTTGTATAGACTTCTACAGCAACTTGATTATGTCTCTACTAGGACATTTATATAGTGGTGCTAAGCTGGTATGACTTAGTCATTCTTTCGGGTCTGTCTGGCTATCATTCTTTCTTTGTTTATGGACGTCCAGTACATATATATCTGGTCCGAGGATCTTTGCCAAGACTTGGATGGTTAAAACCATTCCACTTTCACTTTCTATTTACCAGCTTATAGCTTTCTCCATGATGTTGGATAGTCGGATTCATCTTGTATGTAATCCGTGTACCTTGGCCACAATATGATCACCTTTGTTTGGCTCATGGTCTCATTGAATTCGTGGGAGAAAGATCATGTTCTCTTATCCAACATATATTCCCGATTTTCATCTCATCCTTAGATGAGGTATTCCATCCTAGATGGCACATAGGTATGTGGTGGTTTATCCATAAAGTCTTAGGATGGTCTATATCTGGATTATGACCCTTTATCATCTTTAGACGGGAATATCTATGCTCACTTTATATGGCCTGATGTATCTTATCTTTCATACATGTATTCTTGTGGTGTACCCAAGCTTATAGACTTTTGAAGTCTCAACCTTATAGGTTATGCCTTATACGGCCAAGCTATAATGCCTTATGGCCTTCGGCCAGGCTTATCATGTTCGGGTTTTATAGTATGGTCATGGACCACACGGAGTGTTTATTCTCCCCCTCATGAACATGCTATAAAATACGTTTGTTTGTCCTCACTTAAACGTAATGCTTGGACGGCCAGCATGGTTTTAGACCATGATACACGAATTTGTGGTCTGGTCATGATCACGGGTTTTGTCCTCACTACCCTCATGATCAGATTATACTTTCGTGTTGCTTGGAACAATGAAGCCTACTGAGTTTCCCTTGTGTACATGTTTCACAACGTGAGATCTTATGGGATAACTCTTTGTGCCTTATTAATCAAGTTCGGACCAGGATGGCTAATCCGGTCATGCCATAAAGTGTATAAATTCGTTGGTGAACCTTACTGGTTACCTAGGCTTTTATGCCTTATCACACTGATCCTTAGCATAGTATTAGATCAGTAGGGAGAATGTAGTCTCGACCTCTTTTATATGTATGCCTTTGGCGATTTTCATAAGCTAAAGGAACATTTCCTTTTTCTTTGCTTTGCCCATTGGTTTATTATTGAAACCATTTTGATGTGGCTTGTAATGCCATTTCGACCTTTACTCCCTCCTCGGCCATGATTGGATCTACAACCACGGTTATTGTGGTATCCTTGTCCACGGCCAGTGGGGATTTTGGGTCTTCTCAATGGGTCTTAGGTGATAAATTTCCTGCCTCTTAAGGCCATGCCTTAGGCGTGGTGATCTAGACATACTCTTCTCGAGTTTTCATTCTCATTTGTCAATCAAAAATATTTTTCAAGCAAATCAATCAAGATAAAAGAAAACTTTTATTAATGCTATGAAATTTGAATGACAAATTATAAAACAAAACACCAAATCATAAGTATGAAATCAGAATGTCAAAAGGCTTAAACAATAATCAGCCAGTCCATAATAACATCTTGGACGTGGCTCACATTTGGTTTTCTATTCAATGAATAAACCAATCTCATCATCTATATGAGTCCACCCGAATTTTCTTTTCTTAGCTTCTTCAGCATCACCGTATATCATCTCACATTGATACTCGGCACTTATCTCCATAACATAGTCGAGTTTGTCGAGGTTGACTTTCCTTTTCTGCTTCTTTTTCTCAAGAGCTGAAAGGTATGAGAGAAGGTCGTAATAGGTTGTGAAACCTTTAGCCTTCTGTGATAACAACACTTCCTTTGAATGGATCGTGTCACGAGTCTTGCTTAACAAGTCATAGTTTGTTATCGCTTCACCACATAGTTTAAGACTATAGGTGATTCTCATAAGATCAAAGTGATAGTCATCCACGGATTCATAATCCTGGAAACCTCAGAGCCTTCCATTCTTTCATGGACTCATCTAGTAATGGCTCGAAGAACATGGTGTTCAATCTCGACCAGAGATCGTAAGGATCGTTGATGTAGCTGCACTCATCATACAGATCCTTCACGAGATGCTTTCTCATTATCAAAACAGCTCTACGCCTTTCATATGCAAGGGTATCATTGCCGTATTTGATACACTTCCCAAGTCCTTTAGACTTTAAATCGGCTGAAGTGTTCATCGCCCAATCAAGGTAATTGTCTCCATTGAGATCAAGGGCTGGGTAATCCGAGTGATGGAGTCTCGACATCTGAATCATATCAAAATGATTTGTGTTAGTACATACAATTTCTGATGCCATTGGCTATCCAAGAAATAAAAGGCACTCGGCCAGTATGTAAACAATAAGCCATACGCTTGTGTGTGTGATTAATGCCTTTCGGCCACTCATGATCACACGGCCATCTTTGCGTAATCAATGCCTTACGGCTATTATTCAATCATGATCACACGGCCAGCAAACAAATAAGAGGGCCACACGGCCAGTTTGCATTCTTTTAGAAATTTATTTTTCTCATAACTCATCCATCTCTTAATCAACTTGTTTGATTTATAAATCCCTTGAAAATAGTGGGATGGACGAGTGCATGGTCTAGCCATACCATATGGTATGCTACATCGACCCATGCGGTTTAATGGTCTAGTAGTACCATTCGGTACACTTCCTCGACCAAATAAAACGAATCGTGATTTAGCTGCACTGTGGTGCGCATCATCCATCACCGGTGATTGTGGATCACCGTGGATCATCGAGGATCACTGTGGATCACCTTGGATCACTGATCATCGTAGATCATCGCGGATCATCGAGGATCATCATGGATCATAGATCAACGCGGATCATCGTGGATGATCACCGTGAATCACAGGTGAAAAATCTAGTTGCACCTGAGGGTGAACATCATCGACCATTGATTTTTGTTTTATGGTCTAATCGTACTTAAGAGTACGTATCATCGACTTTTACTTCATATGGTCTAGTCATACCTATTGGTATGCATCATTGACCTAAAAGAAAATCATGGTCTAGCCACACTATGGTGTGCATCATCGACCAAAAGATGTGGAAAACATTACCTTATGTTTTGTTTGGACATATAGCGTGTCATCCTTAAAGGGGTATCACTTGTTGTCCATACAAAACGAAAGTCATGTAATCACATGCTTTATATTTTAGGGTTTAGGGTTTCTTAAAATCAGATTTAAACTTTAAGGATTAGGGTTTAAAATTCAAATCTGTTTTAGGATTAGGTTAAACATTGACCTTAAGTTTTGTTTGGACATATAGCGTGTCATCCTTAAAGGAGTATCACTTGTTGTCCATACAAAACTAAAGTCATGTAAAACTATTAAGGGTTTAGGGTTTTGATTTTAAAATAAACAAGAACTAAAATCAACCAAATCAAATCGCAAACTTTTAAAATCGGATTTAAGATGAAGAGAAGTTTGAAATCCGAATTGCTTGAACCACAAGTAAAGATTAGGGTTCTTGAGATTTTACCTTAATCTTTGCCGATCTTTTTCCTTGGTTCCTCTTTTAGAAACCTGAATAATCAACAATGAAAGTTTCAAAGTTGGATTAGTATGAGATCTAAGAACAATAGAATATCGAAATTAAGAGAGATAAGGAGTTGGCGGCTATTAGGGTTTTGGATAATCTTTGACGGCGCGGCTTGCACTGGGAGGTGACGGCGCGTCTGGAGTCGGATTGCTGCGTGGTCTACGGCGCTTGGATTTCTTCTCGTCAAGAGCTTCAGTTTGATATATTACTCGCCGTCTGGATCCTTACGGTTAGGGAGATATGGCGGTTTGAAGGTACGGCCAAAATTAGGGTTTTGTGGTCGCGGATTTTAGCTAGGGTTTAGAGTCTCGTGCTGATAACGTGTTCTAATCCTAGTGTTCTTGTCTTAGAATAGATCGAACTAAAGAGAGAGAGAGATAGAGAAAGAGAGTCGTATGACTTAGAGATGAA
>NC_079513.1:4574847-4795072 GCF_000801105.2 Raphanus sativus | reverse complement strand
AATATATATATATATATATCAAACTAAAGTACTCATTTCTAAAACATCACACCAAACCTATTCAAAACTGTGCCACCAAGAAAAAAAAATGAGTTGCTCAATTTCATCTCTGACTTTCATGAAGACTTACAAATCTATGTGAAAAATAAATGTGAAAATCGTTCAAAATTTGGAGGTAGTACTCAGTTGCTGTCTGAGAAACCATTGAGATGGTCTTCGTACATGCAAAAATAAATCGATTTGAGTTTCAATATCGTATGTTACTTCTATAGCCATCAATTTCCAGTCATGCATGGGAGACTTATGCTAATACTTGGGATGGTTTAGTTCTCCAGGGGAACAAAAAATATGCTATTAAACCATATGATAATCAATATTTATATTAAAAAATATAAATATATCTATGTCAATTTATTCAAAATTAATTATATACCATATAAAATAAATAAATAATAAGATTTACTTACATATATATATATATATCGTTAATTAATAAGAGGTACTCTTTTGATTATGTGATTATTTTAATATCATATATATATATATATATAATTAAGGAACATTTATTATAGTAAGTGTAAGATTTATATCAAAAAATTTTCAAAAATATTACAAGTGATCGATACATGGATTTATTTAGAAGTTTTTGAAATCATATATCAAGAACATGAACTGCACAATAAATTTTATTTCCTAACCTCAACCCTCTTTCTCTTCGTCATAACACTGAAAAAAATATAAAAGTGTCGATTTTGACAATCTAAAATATTAATTTTTTAGTCCAATCCATTGTTTTCCTTAAATGGACGTAGAGTAATTTTTAATGATTAACTATATGGGTCACTTACATAGTAAAATGTGTTTTGATTTAAAATTGTTGCTTATCCAAAATAAATATGAATTATTATCATTTTCGTTTAAAATTTTGTTACGATAAAAATATGTAATTGAGCAAAATATAAATCCAAAAACCGAACCAAATCCAATCATAAAATAGTACGGAAATTTAATAAAAATTGGTTAGATATCTGAACGGGTTAAAAATATTGTTTTTACAAAACCGAGATTAAGACAAGTGTCAAGGTATATTTGAACCAGATTTATGTACTTAGATATATTAGTTAATTTAAAACTAATATCTAAGAGAATATACAAAATATATAATATTTTTTTAGGTTGTCCAAAATACTAGAAAATATATACAAATAAAGTACATGTTTAAAATAGCTAAACGATATCCAAAATAAAATATATATGGTTTTCAATCCAAATATTTAAGCTAAGCCAATTTTTATGTTAGGTTGTAGTATTTTGGCATACATTATTCAAATTTATATGTTATATATTATATTTATTTTTAGATTCTGAGAAATTAAAAATATATCAGAACTTTAATTTTTTTAATTAAATGGGTTATCATAATCCAAATCGAACCCGCAAAGGGCAAAACCAAAATGAAACCAATCAGCAAAGATCCAAACTAAACATTACCAAACCGAACCAAATGATACCTGAATGCTCATATTTAATCAAATGTAACAAAATATTGATAAAAAAAATATTTTGATTATAATACTTAAATGCATTATAGTTTAAAAAACTCATCCCGGGCAGGGCCCGGGTTATCATCTAGTGTTGTAATATGTTTATAGTAGTAGTTTATTATTAAACAGTTGTAATATCTCATTATCAATTAGTCACAAATATCTCGCAGACGCAACAATTTTCAAACGTTATACCAGTCATAAAAAACGCTATATAATACTTGAAACAACAACCACACGCATCCGCAAACTCCCGTATCCGCAGCCACTGCGTTTGAACAAATTAGGCCCTAAGTTTTAAGTTTTAACCACTATTTTAATGTGTTAAATTTATTCACTAAAAAACTTTTTTACGTTGACTGTAACTTATGTTTGAAGTATGGAAATTAAACTGTTAAGCAAAGAAAATTAACGATAAGAGAACCATGTTTACATGACCTTCTATTACGATGCTGCCTCCATTTGTTTCATGCTAGAGTTATTTTAACTCTTAACTAAGTTGGAGATAATTCTCAAAAAAAAAAACGAAGTTGAAGATACTTTCTGTAGAATTTGAAAGGCCAATGATGTATCATGTATGATTATTAGGAATGACGTGTTGACTACTTTACTAACCAGAACATGCAATGTCTATTCTATACGTGTATCTCACGATGTTAAAGTTTTATTTTCTTTTAAATTTCGCCGAAAAATTTGATTAATCTTGTTTTTGGACAAAAAAATTGTTTATTCATTTTTAATTTCTAAATTAAACAAAACATATTTGTTTCCTGGCACTGACAAATGGTGAATTAAAGAATGTTCAACTTGTATTTCATGGATCTTAAGGTTTTTTATTTATACATTATTGGGATTGTGAAATCCCGTGTCCAACTCTATTTATCCGATTAGTACGATATTGTTCACTTTGGGTCTAATAGACAAGTCCGCATGGTTTTACTTTTGATTCTCATCCCAAAAGGCCTCGTACTAATTAGAGTTGAACTTCTCTTTATATATTAGACACTCCTTATCTAATTCTCCAATGTGGGACTTAGATTGCATCTCACATTCTCCCCCTCAAACTAAGGACCACAACTCATCTCTTGTGTGTTTCCTTTAGCGGATTGCAGGGTTTCCTTTGAGAATGTATCTTCCTTAACATCTCGTTCTTTTGAGAATGTGTTTGTCCCACAACACCACAGGTTTCATGATCTTCTAACGTTTCTACAAGCAGACTCTTCTTTTTTTCCTCTTCTACCCGTTCTTACTTAAAGGGTATTTTGGTCTTTCTTGCAGATCTTCGTCAAACCGCTCTGATACCAATTGTTGGGATTGTGAAATCCCGTGTCCAACTCTATTTATCCGATTAGTACGATACTGTCCACTTTGAGCCTAATAGGCAAGCCCGCATGGTTTTATTTTTGGTTTCTATCCCAAAAGGCCTTGTACTAATTAGGGTTAGACTTCTCTTTATATATTAGACACTCCTTGTCTAATTCTCCAATGTGGGACTTAGATTGCATCTCACATACATAAGATCCCAAATATCATAGGATAAGTAGCCTAGAACCCGCACTAAATGCATGTTAAATTTTGTTTACAAAATAAAATCAAAACAATAATTATAAAATTTGAGATAATAATATTATGTTAATTTTGGCTGTTTATTTGAACTTTAGATCAAAGTATTTTGGTTCGTACCTATTTTCAGAGAAATGAATATCAATATATTTGATTTCTTTATCATTTATAGTCTAAATACTATATTAAATTGTTTTATATAATTATTTTGACATCCATCTTTACTTTTTCAATTATGAAATTATACTCAACATAGATGTAATATAACATGGTATAGAGAATATTTGAATATATTACGGTTGTACTCACTTAAAATCTTTAAATATAAATATCCTATATAACAGGAAATCATTTAGTAACTGAACTATAATAAATATATTTATAATTCTGTAAATATTGTTACATATTTTATCGGACCATTTAAAATTTAGAATATTTGCACTCAATGCCTACAACTTTTTACCATATTTGCATCTATTTACCAGTGGATATAAAAAACTCTAAATTAATAGAGTAGCTGAAGTATATCTAAACCTTATATCTTTTAGGAAATATAACATAATTCAATACATTTCTTCTCAACTTGGAGCATACAATTTGGTAATGTCCAATTTGAAAACAAAACTATCAAATTTCTTTCTACCCAATGCATTGGTATGAATATCGGCCAATTGATCCTTAGTGCTGCTGACATGAAAAGGCTTGATTACTCTTTTTAGAATCTCTTCTCGAACATCATGACAGTCCATTTCTATATGTTTTATTCGTTCATAAAAACATGGTAAAACTTATATGAATAGTCAGTTTATTGTCACACTTAATTATCTTGCTTATGTGTGATCATGACCCATCTCTTGTAGAAATGCGTTAATCCACTTGAGCTCTCATGTTACCTCGTTCATGGCTCGTTATTCATCCTCTACAACTGAACATAAAACGGTGTCCTTCTTCTTAGTTTGTCAAGAGATAGGAGGATCCAACTTGTACTATCCAACTCGTAAGAAAATTCTTAGTTATGAGAGCCCAATCAGAATCACACCACCCTTACATGTAAGTTGGAGTCAGCAAACAAAATAATTCCTTGTCCGAGAGAGCCCATAAGATACCAGACTGTTTTCAAATCTGGCACAGCTTTGTAATAAGTTAGGTGAAGCTGAGATTTAGTGAGGGTGGTTCCAGGGCATCTAAAACAAACTTCATGGTTGACAAAGTCGGCAGATGCTCAATGAAATCATGTCATTCAATGATAGATGATTGCATGTCTGTGTGTGGAATCACTTCCTGAAAAATGAGGCCGCTTCTTTGATTAACTGGTAAAGGGTACTGCTCTTGCAATATTTAAAAATAATTATCATCTTGGGTGACTTCCACTTTCTGAATCTTCTCTGCACTTAATTCATTCTCAGTGATATCATTTTGAGACTTTACATCTTCTTGAGTCTCGGTGTCACATTTCAAGTCTTCAGAAAACTGAACTCATTGCAGCTTAGCCGCGAGTAGTGATATGCTCAAATTAACCCTAGATCAACTTACTCTCTTAAATAAGAGGTTCAGTTGTATTACTTAGGGATCAAATCCACAGAGCTCTAAGATTACACAATAGATTTATTGTTTTCAAAGTAATGCTAGACAGTAATGATTTAAAGCAATAAATAACAGGGCGAACACGGTAGCTGTTCAAATGATTGATTTAAGGTTGTAAGCAATTTAGGAAAACAACTAGATTCATGTAAATTCTCAGGTATGATAAGTATGCAAACTATATAGGTTATCAGGGATTCATAACTATTAATTGTTCTTGAACTCAGACTTAAGTTATAATCTATCAACTTTCGTATGTAGACATTATCTAAATCTTAGACCTAGGAATCCAACTCTCGTATGCAAGTCCTAAGGGAGTTTCGATCGATGCCTCCTATAGATTGTCGAACGATGTTTCGTATTGATTGTCGATCGATGTATCCTATGGAATGTCGATCGATATTCTAGCAAGCTTTAGCGAATGGGTCTGATATGTTCTCTAATCACCTAGACCAATTCTCGTGTGCGCATAGCTAATCAGATCATACTATTTTTATTCAGGCAACAGGCCAAACTCTCCTCACTTGTGCCAATAAAACCTAAGATCTAAGTTTAGGGTTTTAAATCTTAAGCTTAGAAGTAAGAACAACTAGATGAAGAACTAATTAATTCACCCTAGCAACATTGTAAGTTCAGCAAACCATAAATCACCATTTGAAAACCCTAAATCTAAAAAGAGAACTACTCAGACATATTTATTAGAAACATTATGATGATCTGAATAATACTGCAATAGAATAAGTAATGAAAGAATAAATAGAGTAAAGTAACAAAGGGAGTTCAAGATCTTCTCTTACTAAGTTGTTCAGATTTCTCTCTCCAATCCTAAGCTTTCTCTTCACAATAGAATAAGCATAGCCGTCAACAATAGCTTAGAAAACAGTAAAATAAGGTTTCTAGTCGTGCATGGACATTCTGGTAACTTTTGGTAACTTATGGGCTTAATTCGGTCATAAAATAGAGTCGGCCCATCGTCTAGGATCACCGTCAATCGACACCAAGGGTGCACCGTCGATCAACACCCACCGTCGATCGACATTCCGTCATCTTCTCAACAGCTTCATCTCACGAGGTAGACGTACCATTCTTCAGTAAAACTGGCACAGCTTTAGATCTAACCGTTGGATTGACCTCAAAACGGTGTCATTGGAAAGCTAATCAAATTTATATTTTTTTTTTCAAAAGATCAGCTAAATCGCACTGTGGTAAGGTTTCCATCCATAGCTAAACATCTGACGCGGTTGTGCAGTTATGCATCTCAAAAGTTCTATAATCACCATATTTCTCCAAAACGTACCTGAACCTGTAAATACTCTAAAACATACTCCAAAATTATATAATATACTTTAAAACACTCATATACCATAGTAAAAAACTGGTCAAATCCATGGTATATGAAGTAGCAACATTTTAGAGAGAAACATAAGATCTCATGATCAATGCGACAAGAGTTGACGAACCAGTATCTCCTGTTAGGCAATTACGGACTGCAGATAAGTTTTGCTGAGTAACTTATGAGGATTTTGAGCTGATCGCAGATATCAGGAAGGAATGGTGGCTAAATGGTCGGGAAATAAATGAATGGGAAATTTTAATATTTTTAAAGTTAATGGTTATAAAATAAATTAATAAATAAATAGAAAAGAAATATATTTGGAATTAATGTTCAAAAAAATGGTCTGGAAATAAAGACAACATGAAGAATATTGAGAGAAAATTATATTTTGCTTCGTATGAAGAATGAAGAAATAAGAAGAAGTCTTCTATTTACATATAAGACCATCTCTAATGGTTGCCTTAATTTTTTACTCTATAAATAAAATATTCTAAAAAATAAAAGAAAGTTTTGCTCAAATGGTTACTTCTATTTTCTGTTCTAAAGAAAAAATATACCAAATATATTTATTTTCTATATGTTTATTAATTTATTGTATAATAATTAACTTTTAAAATATTAAAATTTCCCATTCATTTTATTTGACGACAATATATTACCATAATTATATTATTTAAACAGTTAAACAGTTATTTTAAAATTAAAATATTATTACAACATGTAACGATAAATGAACGATATAATATTTAAATGTGTAAAGTTATACAATATAATTTTATTATGGTGAAAATAAGAACATATAAAAGTACGGGTCATTTTGTAATGAAAAGGTTTCACTCTAAAAATAGAGTAAACGAACAATGTTACTCTATATTTTCCGTATTACTGTTCATTTCTCTATAATAGGTGTAAGATATAGCGTACGATTGCGATAACTTTTACTCTATATTTGGCCTTTAGAGAAAAAAAATACAGTATTATTGAAGATGCTTTTAACCATCTCGAATGGTTCACTCTATTTTTTTTAAAATAAAGTAATTTTATATATAAGCGAGTTTGATTTTACTCCAATAGTACTTTATTTAATTGTAGAAAATGGAATGACGAACAAAAAAATAAATAGATTATCTATTTCTAGAGTAAACCCATTTTTACTCTATTATAGAGTGTAAAATAGAATACCATTGGATAGTTTTTACTTTAAACTCTACTAGATTTTAACCCGCGCTTTTTAAAGCGCGGGTATTTTTATGTTGATTTATTTTTAAAATTTTTGACATTTTTTATGTTTTTCATTACGATGAACAGCTTAAATTTTAATAGTAATATCCTTTTAAAATTATACTTTACTAATGTTAATTTGTAGTTTATTTAATTTTTTCAGTATAAGTTTATGGCATAAATGAATATTGTGAAAATTTAAATTTTGATCTGATATTTAATAAAAAGATTGTGATACCTTTTTGTAACTAAAATATAGGATTGTCAAAATGAGCTATAACTCATGAGCTCGCTTAGCTCAACTCGATTTTTCATAAACATGATCTCTATTTTTGGCTCATTTAATAAATGAATTTAATGATCAAATTTAAATTAGATCACAAGTTATTTCATCTTTAATGAATATGAGCTAATTTATGAACTATGTATTTTATATATATATATATATATATGAATGATTTATATTTTCTTATGTAAGAAAAAACAGTTTCTATATTACTCATACTTATCTTCTAAAATTAAAATATAAAACCAAAAAGTAATATATATAATGTAGAAAATATTGATATTAATCCTCACATCATATATCTTTAGAATTAAAATATATTCCTAAGACTCTCATGTGTAATATTTGAATAAATGAAGAGTTTTAACATTAATAATCACAAGACTTTTATGTGAAATATATTTTTAGATTACTCATTTAGCTTTGATTTAATATGTTATTAGGTCTTGGTTTTATTCAATATTTAATATTTGCGCTTTGGAATTTTAATTTAAATTATATTATAAAAACTTTATTCTATATTTTATTTTTAATTATGTTTATAACTTTTATTTTTAAATTTGATCGCAAAGTAGCTCATTTAACTCATGATCTAAATGATCTGAGTTCGAGTTTATATATTGAAGCTCATATAATAAATAAGCTGAGATGAGCTAACTCATGAAAGATCCGAGCTCACCATGAGCTGAGTGGAGCGAGTTAGCTCATTTTAACACCCCTATTAAAAATATATATACACACATACACATATAAGAACTGTTTTAATAAAAAATTTCCTTTGTATAATTTACACTATTAATGTTACAAATCTGGATTTACAAAATTTAGTTTGTTATGAATTAAAATTGGGCTTGCAAGTTTGTCACGATGCAAGTATAAAAGGTCATTGATTGATAGGCTTTACAATGGTTTTTTTAGGCTTTACAGTGGTGTAAAAGTAAACGTAATATGGACCGAGGATAGAAAAATATTGTGTGGACATTTCAATTCAAAAATCCTTGATCAACTTAATGTCAGTTATGTTTTGTGTTTCAATACATTTCCAAAAAAAAAGACAAAAAAACTCGATTAAGAAAGAAAGAGGTTACTTTACTTTTGTGATTCAATGGAGGGACATGGGTTTGGAAAATTTAAGTTGATCTATCAATGATATATTGAGTTTTGGAAACAATATTCGTTTGTTTTCTTATTTGGAATATTCTCTTATTTATTTGTTTTATTTAAATTTTATTAAAAAATATCAATGGCATACCATTGTAATTAACTTTAAAAGTGCGGAACATTTTGTGATTCAAAATTTTGAAATTCGAGAATAAATACAGTTACTTTTCCATCTTCACATATATTTAATACTTTCTGGAATACACACATCCGATTGATTCGAAAAGATGCAATTCGTCAATTAAATTTGATACTTTCGAATTCTAGCTTTTCTTGACGTGAATTTGTAACTATTATAGCTTAATGTTTGGTTTTTAATAATTAATTTTTAAAGTAAATATATAGTAGTTAATAATGAAAAGAAAGTTTCGTTATGGAAACAAATTTTATTAAGGCATAATTTGTTTTGCCAAAAGGAGGATCCTGTTAATTAAGTAGTTTTGAATCTGTACAGAAACTGATAATTTACTCAAACAAATCCAAATTTTAATATTTTAAGCACGAAGACTAAACCGACAGAGTCATATAAATAATTCTGGTTTAATAATATAGATATAAATCAATTTCTAAATTGTTTTAAATAAAAAAGAAATATGGTTATGGTTTTGTGTGTTCGGAGTTTATATTCTTCTGCTGCACCTATAATAAATTTTAACATATTGTGTATATAAGAATTGGTTCACGTTTTGGATGTAAAAGTAATTATAAAGATAAATATGGTTGAGTTCACGTTTTGCAATGACATAATATTATGGTCCACATTTTGTGATGAATATCTATGTTTCCAAATCTGACTAAGCTATTAAAAAGGAAGCTTAATCAATTAAATGGAGAAAATAAAGGAGAAAATCTGGCCAATCTTAATTAGTAATAAAAATTAAATAATAATGGCATCTCATGTAAATAACTCAAAAAGATAATGGCAAAAAGCTATTAGGTATTTTACTTTAATAGTATAGATTTTAGAGTGATATTAGTGGGGGTTGAAGAAGCTCCAAGACCATTTCCAATGATTTATCCTATTTTTTACTTTAAAATAGAGTAATCCTATTATAGAGTTGTGTTATACTCTAAGAGCGTCTCCAATGGTCCTCTATTTTTTCTTATATAATTACACTATAATAATGTAAATTGTAGAGAAAAAAATAGAAAATCATTAAAGATGCTCTAAGTGTATTCTATTTTAAATTAGAAAATAGACTGATGAACAAAAAAAACTTAATCTATATATAGAATAAAGCAATATTTTACTATATTATTGAGTGAAAAATAAAATATCATTTGAGCATTACTTTAAACTTTATTTTAGACTGAAAAATATAGTGAGATTGGAGATACTCGAGAGAAAAAAAAAACAAAAAAAAAAGATACTCTAAGAAACAACACAATTTCGAGAAAAAAACATTATCATTAGATCTAAAAAAATTCAAGTTATCATTAAAACTAGGAGTACCGAGTTCATTGTCTCATAAAAACCACATTCGTTAAAATTCACCGAAACTGATTTCAATTTTCACGATAAATTGCAGAGATCTATTATTGGATTTGGGGTTTGCCGCTTACATTTCGGCTTGAAAGAAAAAGAAACCACGAAAGATAAAATTATATATCTAACCAATTTCGATGTCTAAATATAAAGAGATCGCCAAGTCAGTCATTCCCAATCAATTAAGCGGCATAAAGATTATGGTTTTAGGCTTTTAGCAATCACAGTTTTTTTGCCAAAATAGTTTCGCGGATATCAATACCTTGTTATGTATTCTCACCCATGTTTATTAATAAAATCTTCCAAACTCGTTTATATTTTATAAAGTGCGCCGCCATTAAACAAACCAATCATCCATCAATCTCCATTTGACTAAATTTCCTCAAAATTCTATTTGTCATTCCATCATGTAGATTCCTTAAAACAGAACACGAGTGTTAGAGACCAGAGAGTCCTATAGCGTCATTTATAGCAAAGTTCAGACCTTTTTGTGTCAAAACAAAAATTTTGGATACTTTTACGAAATATTCTAAAATTTACTGTTACACGCAATAAAAAAGAAAAAAAAAGGATTGAGAACGATTCAGATATTCTGAGAGTCATGCTCTGACCTCGCCTCTATGGAAACTCAATCTTTTCTTCCATTATTATAAACCCTAAAATATCTTTTCAATTCTTTCTTCCTATTCGTCGCTTCTCTTGCTTAAGCTCGTCGGTACTGTACCGCGTTTAGGGCTTGTCCGAAAAATCTCCAGGAAAAAAAAAAGAAAAACATGACTCGTGCTTTGATTTTAATCTTATCTCTGCTTCTAATCCCTCACTTGGCTTCTGCGAAAGTTATGTTGATCGGGAAGAACACATCTCTCTCCTTCGACGACATCGAAGCCGACTTTAGTAAGTCTCTCTCTCTCTCACTGTTCCATCGAATTCGATTTTTTTTTTCTTCCAGAAAATTCAAATTAGGGTTTGATCGCATGTAGGAAAGATTAATTCTTGAAATTGAGAAATTGGGTCTTGATGATTGATATACTGTTTGGCCTTTTCAGCACCGATGATTAAGAAATCAGATCAGTGTGGGGTACTGTACGTAGCAGAGCCACTCGATGCTTGTTCAGATTTGGTTAACACAGTGTCTATACCAGAAGAAGGATCAATCACTTCTCCTTCCTATGTGTTAATCATCCGCGGTGGCTGTAGTTTCGAAGAAAAGATCAGAAACGCCCAGAAGGCTGGTTATAAAGCAGCTATTGTCTACAACAATGAAGATTATGGTTTCTTAATATCAAGTAATAAAACAAAAAAAACACAATCTCTTTAAGCTTTTTTCAGACTTTAATAATATTAAACGATGTGTAATGATCTTCAATGTAGTGGCTGGGAACCCATCTGGTGTGGTTATATACGGAACCTTTGTGTCGAAATCGACTGGAGAAATACTTAAAAGGTATGCGGGTCGTACCGATATGGAGCTGTGGCTCGTACCGAGCTTCGAGACTTCAGCTTGGTCTATCATGGCTATCTCTTTCATATCTCTTCTTGCAATGTCTGCTGTCCTCGCCACTTGCTTCTTTGTCCGTAGGCATCGGATTAGAAGGCGGCGTGTTAGGTTAATGGGTGGTGGAGAGTTTGCTCGTATGGGGATAGACACCATCAGAAGGATGCCTACTACAGTCTTTAACGGTGTTTGTGAAGAAGCTTCAACGTCTATCTCTTGTGTTATTTGTATTGAAGACTACCGTATTGGTGAAAAGCTAAGGATCTTACCTTGCAATCACAGTAAGTAACTTTTGTCTCACATCTCAGAGTCAATTTGTGTAATAACATTCCTGATTTGTTTTTTTTTTTTAATTTGTGTAGAGTTTCATGCTAAATGTGTTGATTTGTGGCTTGGCCAAAGGAGATCCTTTTGTCCGGTTTGTAAACGGGATGCAAGAATTATCAACATTAATATGCCTCCATCACCAACAGAACACACACCTTTGCTTTCTCCTAGCGTGACTCCGACCTCGTCTTTTCTTTTATCATCATCACCTTCCACAAGCTTAGTTCAGTCATCTTATGATACTCCTTCATCTTCCTCAACAATGCAGCTACATACAGGCCCTATGTATCTCTCCCACTCTCGCTCCCATACAAGCTTCCAAAACGGGTCATTCAGTGGTTCACTGCCTATATCGGTTAGCCGAAGCTCAGTAGATCTCAGGAATGCCGTTTCCCGAGGATCTTACAACTCACCTCGCTCTGCCCACTCAAGATATACGCATATACTTAGCCCGGGGAATGCATCAACGAGCTGGGTTGTTGGGTCGGTATCAAGCCAGCGCGAGCATTCATTTACTATTAATGACTCGCAAAGGTCTCTCTCTCACTTTGCCTCTGCTAGTTCTCTACCAGGCTGCTAAACCGGTAAAAGGTAACTACGGACTAACTCAGGAGTTCAGTGTCAGGGGGCTCATTGTTTTGAAGACGCAGTTAACTACTCATTCGAGGAGGATGTCCCTTGGCTATGTTCTTAAACTAATGTCTGACCCATATGGCTGCTTTTAGCAAACGATAGAGGTGAAATGAGTGTTCAGTGTGACTGTGAGTGATATTCTTCAGATGTACAGTTGTGGAGAATGATTGTGAGATGATTGAGTTTGAAGAGTAAAGCGTCTTTTGGTGAATCATTAAGGTAACCTTTGAGTTTGGATATTATAATTTATCAGTAGCTTATTCCTCTGATTCCTTCTGTATATACATGCATACTTGCTCCTTCAAATTTAGTTTATACTCGACTAGGTTAAGAGATACTGACTTTGATTTAGTATATAGAAATTATAGTAAAATGAAGAAACACACAAGTGATAGATCCAATAAGGGTTCTGAAGTGTTTTATGTAGTAAACTATATAAGATCAAACTATAGTTAGATTTCTTTTTCTTGCGTTTTTTTTGGATTCCAAAACAAATTGTTTCATATGTGATTAAATTATATTATTTTTGTTTCCTTTATTTCGGTTTTTACAAAATTATTTAATTGATTTTAGTTAACATTTTAGTTTATTAATATGTTTACATATATTTTATATTAAAATTTGTTATTGTTTGTAAAATTCTGGTTAAATTGACTCGGGTTTACGGTTTTAAATTAGATAATTTTAATTAATTCATTCGGATTAATTTCATGTAAATTTTGCTCGGTTGGAAAATTTCCCAAACATACAATTAGAGTAAGAAACAAATATAATGCTCGAGTGTATCAGCTTGTAGAGAGTAAAGTTTAGTTTTTCTTTAGTTTTTAGTTCTTTGTCTCTGTACCATTGTGAAACCAACAAACTTGACTTAACTAATACTCTTCCTAAATGAATCATTTACAGAATTGCAATGTCAGTATAGCCACCATTTGTTAAAAGGGTCGAAGTCACCTTTTGCCCTTTCTAATGTTCAAACCAATGATTTAACATTTATTAATGTTGATGTTGGAATTTTCCCAACATACGAAGATCAATAGTTTTTTTTTTTTAACTGTGCTGATTTGACGTTTAAGCTCAACTTTGTAGTTTGATCATATAGCAATAAATTTTAATTATAGAATAATCTTTACTATACAAAATTTTGATTTAATTCCAATATTGATAATAAAAAATGCAATATGTGATTTATGTTTATTTGTTAAAAAATAAAAGCATTTCTTTTCATGTATGTGATGAATAATAAATGTGAAGATGAAGAGATGGATGAAATAAATTAATTATTTTTATAATAAACATTTATGATGTTTACCAATCTTTCAATTGAAGTTAAACATAATCTGAAGGAGCAAGATTTAGCATATAAATCTGACATGTTAAAGGTCAAAAGGAGACGTACTGAATTGATAACATATATGTGGTCCATCAGCGAAGTCCGAATATTATGTCTATAGGGCTACTTCGTAAGTCGAGGTAACAAACTCCAAATCAAACAGGTAACAATCAAGAGTGATCACTTCACGGTCAAAAGATTACATAACAGTTTCAGTCTTAGCAAGGCACATCACAAACTCCAAATCAAGTAGATAACAATCAAGACTGATCACTTCACGGTCAAAAGATTGCATAACAGTCTCAAATCTTAGCAAGGCACGTCATATTCTTTGTCAATAATATTAGTTGAGTTCGATCAAATTATCTTAGATATATACTCACGTAGATCTTTTGCACCATTTTCTAATCATATTTTCTAAAAAATAATATATATAAGTTCATAAATATATTTCGAATATATTCAGGTATTTGAAATACTTCGGCTCGAATCAGATTCAGTTTCAGTTATCTAAATATCAAAATTTTGATATTTAATCAATTTCGGTTCGGTTTTGTACTTCTTTTTAGATTGGGATAGATTTGATTTTTTAGATTGTGATTTTTCGCCCAACTCTAATATCAACATAAAAAGTAAAATATTTTATAAAAATATATACCCGCACGGACGTGCGGGTCAAAATCTAGTGTATGATTACTAGGAATGACGTGTTGACTACTTTACTAACCAGAACATGCAATGTCTATTCTATACGTGTATCTCACGATGTTAAAGTTTTATTTTCTTTTAAATTTCGCCGAAAAATTTGATTAATCTTGTTTTTGGACAAAAGAATTGTTTATTCATTTTTAATTTCTAAATTAAACAAAACATATTTGTTTCCTGGCACTATGACAAATGGTGAATTAAAGAATGTTCAACTTGTATTTCATGGATCTTAAGGTTTTTTATTTATACATTGTTGGGATTGTGAAATCCCGTGTCCAACTCTATTTATCCGATTAGTATGATATTGTCCACTTTGGGTCTAATAGGCAAGTCCGCATGGTTTTACTTTTGGTTTCCATCCCAAAATGCCTCGTACTAATTAGAGTTGAACTTTTCTTTATATATTAGACACTCCTTATCTAATTCTCCAATGTGGGACATAAAAACATGGTAAAACTTATATGAATAGTCAGTTTATTGTCACACTTAATTATCTTGCTTATGTGTGATCATGACCCATCTCTTGTAGAAATGCGTTAATCCACTTGAGCTCTCATGTTACCTCGTTCATGGCTCGTTATTCATCCTCTACAACTGAACATAAAACGGTGTCCTTCTTCTTAGTTTGTCAAGAGATAGGAGGATCCAACTTGTACTATCCAACTCGTAAGAAAATTCTTAGTTATGAGAGCCCAATCAGAATCACACCACCCTTATATGTAAGTTGGAGTCAGCAAACAAAATAATTCCTTGTCCGAGAGAGCCCATAAGATACCAGACTGTTTTCAAATCTGGCACAGCTTTGTAATAAGTTAGGTGAAGCTGAGATTTAGTGAGGGTGGTTCCAGGGCATCTAAAACAAACTTCATGGTTGACAAAGTCGGCAGATGCTCAATGAAATCATGTCATTCAATGATAGATGATTGCATGTCTGTGTGTGGAATCACTTCCTTAAAAATGAGGCCGCTTCTTTGATTAACTGGTAAAGGGTACTGCTCTTGCAATATTTAAAAATAATTATCATCTTGGGTGACTTCCACTTTCTGAATCTTCTCTGCACTTAATTCATTCTCAGTGATATCATCAAGCTAAGGATCTTACCTTGCAATCACCATTTGAAAACCCTAAATCTAAAAAGAGAACTACTCAGACATATTTATTAGAAACATTATGATGATCTGAATAATACTGCAATAGAATAAGTAATGAAAGAATAAATAGAGTAAAGTAACAAAGGGAGTTCAAGATCTTCTCTTACTAAGTTGTTCAGATTTCTCTCTCCAATCCTAAGCTTTCTCTTCACAATAGAATAAGCATAGCCGTCAACAATAGCTTAGAAAACAGTAAAATAAGGTTTCTAGTCGTGCATGGACATTCTGGTAACTTTTGGTAACTTATGGGCTTAATTCGGTCATAAAATAGATTCGGCCCATCGTCTAGGATCACCGTCAATCGACACCAAGGGTGCACCGTCGATCAACACCCACCGTCGATCGACATTCCGTCATCTTCTCAACAGCTTCATCTCACGAGGTAGACGTACCATTCTTCAGTAAAACTGGCACAGCTTTAGATCTAACCGTTGGATTGACCTCAAAACAGTGTCATTGGAAAGCTAATCAAATTTATATTTTTTTTTCAAAAGATCAGCTAAATCGCACCGTGGTAAGGTTTCCATCAATAGCTAAACATCTGACGCGGTTGTGCAGTTATGCATCTCAAAAGTTCTATAATCACCATATTTCTCCAAAACGTACCTGGACCTGTAAATACTCTAAAACATACTCCAAAACTATATAATATACTTTAAAACACTCATATACCATGGTAAAAAACTGGTCAAATCCATGGTATATGAAGTAGCAACATTTTAGAGAGAAACATAAGATCTCATGATCAATGCGACAAGAGTTGACGAACCAGTATCTCCTGTTAGGCAATTACGGACTGCAGATAAGTTTTGCTGAGTAACATATGAGGATTTTGAGCTGATCGCAGATATCAGGAAGGAATGGTGGCTAAATGGTCGGGAAATAAATGAATGGGAAATTTTAATATTTTTAAAGTTAATGATTATAAAATAAATTAATAAATAAATAGAAAAGAAATATATTTGGAATTAATGTTCAAAAAAATGGTCTGGAAATAAAGACAACATGAAGAATATTGAGAGAAAATTATATTTTGCTTCGTATGAAGAATGAAGAAATAAGAAGAAGTCTTCTATTTACATATAAGACCATCTCTAATGGTTGCCTTAATTTTTTACTCTATAAATAAAATATTCTAAAAAATAAAAGAAAGTTTTGCTCAAATGGTTACTTCTATTTTCTGTTCTAAAGAAAAAATATACCAAATATATTTATTTTCTATATGTTTATTAATTTATTGTATAATCATTAACTTTTAAAATATTAAAATTTCCCATTCATTTTATTTGACGACAATATATTACCATAATTATATTATTTAAACAGTTAAACGGTTATTTTAAAATTAAAATATTATTACAACATGTAACGATAAATGAACGATATAATATTTAAATGTGTAAAGTTATACAATATAATTTTATTATGGTGAAAATAAGAACATATAAAAGTACGGGTCATTTTGTAATGAAAAGGTTTCACTCTAAAAATAGAGTAAACGAACAATGTTACTCTATATTTGCCGTATTACTGTTCATTTCTCTATAATAGGTGTAAGATATAGCGTACGATTGCGATAACTTTTACTCTATATTTGGCGTTTAGAGAAAAAAAAATACAGTATTATTGAAGATGCTTTTAACCATCTCGAATGGTTCATTCTATTTTTTTCAAAATAAAGTAATTTTATATATAAGCGAGTTTGATTTTACTCCAATAGTACTTTATTTAATTGTAGAAAATGGAATGACGAACAAAAAAATAAATAGATTATCTATTTCTAGAGTAAACCCATTTTTACTCTATTATAGAGTGTAAAATAGAATACCATTGGATAGTTTTTACTTTAAACTCTATTTTAGAGTGATATTAGTGGGGGTTGAAGAAGCTCCAAGACCATTTCCAATGATTTATCCTATTTTTTACTTTAAAATAGAGTAACCTTATTATAGAGTTGTGCTATACTCTAAGAGCATCTCCAATGGTCCTCTATTTTTTCTTATATAATTACACTATAATAATGTAAATTGTAGAGAAAAAAATAGAAAATCATTAAAGATGTCTAAGTGTATTCTATTTTAGATTAGAAAATAGACTGATGAACAAAAAAAACTTAATATATATATATAGAATAAACCAATTTTTTACTATATTATTGAGTGAAAAATAAAATATCATTTGAGCATTACTTTAAACTTTATTTTAGACTGAAAAATATAGTGAGATTGGAGATACTCGAGAAAAAAAAAACAAAAAAAAAGATACTCTAAGAAACAACACAATTTCGAGAAAAAAACATTATCATTAGATCTAAAAAAATTCAAGTTATCATTAAAACTAGGAGTACCGAGTTCATTGTCTCATAAAAACCACATTCGTTAAAATTCACCGAAACTGATTTCAACTTTCACGATAAATTGCAGAGATCTATTATTGGATTTGGGTTTTGCCGCTTACATTTCGGCTTGAAAGAAAAAGAAAGAGTATTTGCACTCCATACCTGTACAATTTACCATATTTAGTGATCTACCCTAAATCTAGTTTTTTCTCCACAATTTTGCTCACTCCATCATTACTTTTTCCCTTAAAATTTTACTGTGTTAGGCAAATCCCTAATATCCAACTTCTTTTAGTATTTTGGGCAAATTCACTCAAAAAGAAACCACGAAAGATAAAATTATATATCTAACCAATTTCGATGTCTAAATATAAAGAGATCGCCAAGTCAGTCAATCCCAATCAATTAAGCGGCATAAAGATTATGGTTTTAGGCTTTTAGCAATTACAGTTTTTTGCCAAAATAATCAACACCTTGTTATGTATTCTCACCCTTGTTTATTAATAAAATCTTCCAAACTCGTTTATATTTTATAAAGTGCGCCGCCATTAAACAAACCAATCAACCATCAATCTCCATTTGACCAAATTTCCTCGAAATCTTATTTATCATGATTCATAAAAGTTTCAAAGAGTGGCTGCACAAACCAGCAGCCTTGGTTACTTTACAAGACTCCCATAACAACAATATATATAGCTCACTACTAGTTTAGAACCCTAAAACACTTGGGCTTATGGACTTCTCATAAGATATATTTGGGCTTTTGGTATGTAGTCTAATAATTAGATCCCTACCTTCTTTATTCGGTGGCCGTCATCCTTTCAGTGTTCTTAAAGCAGAGCACGAGTGTTAGAGACCAGAGAGTCTCATAGCGTCATTTATCTAATTTCACCTGGAGTGCGACTCTGCGGGGCTTCTTACACTTCTAACAAAGTTTAGACCTTTTTGTGACAAAACGAAAATTTCGGATACTTTTACGAAATATTCTTTAAATTACTGTTACACGCAATAAAAAAAAAGAAAAAAAAAAGGATTTAGAACGATTCAGATATTCTGAGAGTCATGCTCTGACCTCGCCTCTATGGAAACTCAATCTTTTCTTCCATTATTATAAACCCTAAAATATCTTTTCAATTCTTTCTTCCTATTCGTCGCTTCTCTTGCTTAAGCTCGTCGGTACTGTACCGCGTTTAGGGCTTGTCCGAAAAATCTCCAGGAAAAAAAAAGAAAAACATGACTCGTGCTTTGATTTTAATCTTGTCTCTGCTTCTGATCCCTCACTTGGCTTCTGCGAAAATTATGTTGATCGGGAAGAACACATCTCTCTCCTTCGACGACATCGAAGCCGACTTTAGTAAGTTTCTCTCTCACTGTTCCATCGATTCAATTTAAAATTAGGGTTTGATCGCATGTAGGAAAGTTGAAAACTTTGTCTCTAATTCTTGAAATTGAGAAATTGGGTCTTGATGATTGATATACTGTTTGGCTTTTTCAGCACCGATGATTAAGAAATCAGATCAGTGTGGGGTACTGTACGTAGCAGAGCCACTCGATGCTTGTTCAGATTTGGTTAACACAGTGTCTATACCAGAAGAAGGATCAATCACTTCTCCTTCCTATGTGTTAATCATCCGAGGTGGCTGTAGTTTCGAAGAAAAGATCAGAAACGCCCAGAAGGCTGGTTATAAAGCAGCTATTGTCTACAACAATGAAGATTATGGTTTCTTCTTAATATCAAGTAATAAAAAAAAAAAAACACAATCTCTTTAAGCTTTTTTCAGACTTTAATAATATTAAACAATGTGTAATGATCTTCAATGTAGTGGCTGGGAACCCATCTGGTGTGGTTATATACGGAACCTTTGTGTCGAAATCGACTGGAGAAATACTCAAAGGGTATGCGGGTCGTACCGATATGGAACTGTGGCTCGCACCGAGCTTCGAGACTTCAGCTTGGTCTATCATGGCTATCTCGTTCATATCTCTTCTTGCAATGTCTGCTGTCCTCGCCACTTGCTTCTTTGTCCGTAGGCATCGGATTAGAAGGCGGCGTGTTAGGTTAATGGGTGGTGGAGAGTTTGCTCGTATGGGGATAGACTCGATAAGAAGGATGCCTACTACTGTCTTCAACGGTGTTTGTGAAGAAGCTTCTACTTCTATCTCTTGTGTTATTTGTATTGAAGACTACCGTATTGGTGAAAAGCTAAGGATCTTACCTTGCAATCACAGTAAGTAACTTTTGTCTCACATCTCAGAGTCAATTTGTGTAATAACATTCCTGATTTGTTTTTTTTTTTTTTTTGTGTAGAGTTTCATGCTAAATGTGTTGATTTGTGGCTTGGCCAAAGGAGATCCTTTTGTCCGGTTTGTAAACGGGATGCAAGAACCATCAACATTAATATGCCTCCATCACCATCAGAACGCACACCTTTGCTTTCTCCTAGCGTGACTCCGACCTCGTCTTTTCTTTTATCATCGTCACCTTCCACAAGCTCAGTTCAGTCATCTTATGATATTCCTCCATCTTCTTCAACAATGCAGCTACAGACAGGCCCTATGTATCTCTCCCACTCTCGCTCCCATACAAGCTTCCAAAACGGGTCATTCAGTGGTTCACTGCCTATTTCGGTTAGCCGAAGCTCAGTAGATCTCAGGAATGCCGTTTCCCGAGGATCTTACAACTCACCTCGCTCTGTCCACTCAAGATATACGCATATACTTAGCCCGGAAAATGCATCAACGAGCTTGGTTGTTGGGTCGTTGTCAAGCCAGCGCGAGCATTCATTTACTATTAATGACTCGCAAAGGTCTCTCTCTCACTTTGCCTCTGCTAGTTCTCTACCAGACTGCTAAACCGGTAAAAGGTAACTACGGACTAACTCAGGAGTTCAGTGTCAGGGGGCTCATTGTTTTGAAGACGCAGTTAACTACTCATTCGAGGAGGATGTCCCTTGGCTATGTTCTAAAACTAATGGCTGACCCATATGGCTGCTTTTAGCAAACGATAGAGGTGAAATGAGTGTTCAGTGTGACTGTGAGTGATATTCTTCAGATGTACAGTTGTGGAGAATGATTGTGAGATGAGTGAGTTTGAAGAGTAAAGCGTCTTTTGGTGAATCATTAAGGTAACCATTGAGTTTGGATATTATAATTTATCAGTAGCTTATTCCTCTGATTCCTTCTGTATATACATGCATACTTGCTCCTTCAAATTTAGTTTATACTCGACTAGGTTAAGAGATACTGACTTTGATTTAGTATATAGAAATTATAGTAAAATGAAGAAACACACAAGTGATAGATCCAATAAGGGTTCTGAAGTGTATAAAACAACGTGTTTCATGTAGTAAACTATATAAGATCAAACTATAGTTAGATTTCTTTTTCTTGTGTTTTTTTTGGATTCCAAAACAAATTGTTTCATATGTGATTAAATTATATTATTTTTGTTTCCTTTATTTCGGTTTTTACAAAATTATTTAATTGATTTTAATTAACATATTAGTTTATTAATATGTTTACATATATTTTATATTAAAATTTGTTATTGTTTGTAAAATTCTGGTTAAATTGACTCGGGTTTACGGTTTTAAATTAGATAATTTTAATTAATTCATTCGGATTAATTTCATGTAAATTTTGCTCGGTTGGAAAATTTCCCAAACATACAATCAGAGTAAGAAACAAATATAATGCTCGACTGTATCAGCTATTGTAGAGAGTAAAGTTTAGTTTTTCTTTAGTTTTTAGTTCTTTGTCTCTGTACCATTGTGAAACCAACAAACTTGACTTAACTAATACTCTTCCTGAATGAATCATTTACAGAATTGCAATGTCAGTATAGCCACCATTTGTTAAAAGGGTCGAAGTCACCTTTTGCCCTTTCTAATGTTCAGACCAATGATTTAACATTTATTAATGTTGATGTTGGAATTTTCCCAGCATACAAAGATCAATAGTTTTTTTTTTAACTGTGCTGATTTGACGTTTAAGCTCAACTTTGTAGTTTGATCATATAGCAATAAATTTTAATTATAGAATAATCTTTACTATACAAAATTTTGATTTAATTCCAATATTGATAATAAAAAATGCAATATGTGATTTATGTTTATTTGTTAAAAAATAAAAGCATTTCTTTTCATGTATGTGATAAATAAATAAATGTGAAGATGAAGAGATGGATGTTACTCTCCGCCTCCTTCACCTTCAAGACCAGTAGCAGCTCCGGTGACCGGCGCGTGGCGGCTCCGTTAGCGCCACCGCCGGTCAGATCTGTCGTTGATTCTCTTTGTCTTTGTTCTGCACTTTTTCGTTTTTATTTTGGTGAAGATTTGGTGGTTGGGGAGCTTGAGAACCTGCGGCTTGGAGTGGTTTGTTGCTCCTTCCATGGGTCCATTGTATGCTGATGTTGTTTCTGAAGGTGGTATATGCAGTTATGGCTGTGGCTTGGTTTTGGCTACACATGTTCGATCCAGATCTAGCTCTAAGCCTTCATCGTTTTGCGTGTTCTTTTCAAGCTTTCCTTATCTAAATCCTTTCCTTTATTTCGTGGAGTTTGGTGTAGTGGATTAGTCTTGGTGTTTTATCCTCATCTAATTGGAAATATGTGGCTCTATCAATGGTCAATGGTTCCCAAACTTGTAATTTTATTTCGGGTGATGCTATTGTGAACGCTTTTCCGTCGATTTGTGTTGGTGGGATTGACCTCGTTTTCTCCAGTTCTTGTGAGAATGGAGTGTTGTGTGGAAGGCTTTTATCTAGGCGTAGTGTGGTCGCATAGAGTGCGTCGCTGCCGTATCCGGAAGATGTGTGACCCTAGAATGGTTCGATCTTGCCGGGTTATAAAGTCTGGGTTCGTTAGTGAGGAGAGGAGTGCTCTCAGTGTGGTGCCATCAGAGGTTGAGGTTATCGTTCGGTGTGCCGTTGTCATGAGCGACAACGATAACTCTCGTTCATAAGCATCTTGAGTTGTTGGTTTGCTGCAAGTTTGGTGTGCTAGGTTCATTGTAAAAGTGCTATTGAATTTTTCTTAAGTTAGTTGTGGAGTTGTATTGGTGTGTCTAAAGCCTCCCCTGTGTGGGATTTAGTTGCCTGCCCATGGGCTGTTGTTGCTGTGAATTAGCTTATGTATCAAACCATGTATTCCTCTTTCGAATTAATATTATCTGACGGAAAAAAAAAAAAGAAGAGATGGATGTTACATCAGCGAAGCCCGAATATTATGTCTATAGGGCTACTTCGTAAGTCAAGGCAACAAACTCCAAATCAAACAGGTAACAATCAAGAGTGATCACTTCACGGTCAAAAGATTACATAACAGTTTCAGTCTTAGCAAGGCACATCACAAACACCAAATCAAGTACATAACAATCAAGACTGATCACTTCACGGTCAAAAGATTGCATAACAGTCTCAAATCTTAGCAAGGCACGTCACATTCTTTGTCAATAATATTAGTTGAGTTCGATCAAATTATCTTAGAAATATACTCACGTAGATCTTTTGCACCATTTTCTAATCATATTTTTTATTTTATTAAAATTTTGACTGTGGACTAACTCCCATAACATGGCACAGTTTCTGAGGAGACGATAAAATAAATATCTGATTCAAGAGTCCGACCAAAGATCAGTCATATCGAATTGGATACCAGAACCAATGAATCCATCAGGAACAGACAGAATGATTTAAACCGGTGAGACCTAATCATAGGTTTTTCGTTGAGTGATTGGATGAAGCGGTGGTCGCTCAAATATTTTGGCTTGGCGTAAAGGCTATATTCAGCCGCATAAACGAGGAAGTTGTAGGTCAAGGATTAGACAACGTAAATTTTGTGCTAGCACTAAGGTCACACTACTTTAGATACTGGTTCGTGATTTAAGGGAGATGTAATTGGCTGAGGGCCAAAGAGCCTTTGTTGAGAGTGACATACCAGATATGCCGGATTTTTTCAGTTTAAGGTGGCCGATATTATAGAAAATGATTTTTCACTTCGGGTTTCAGCTATACGATGAGTTTTTCATAGTGCTTTCTTTAGTTCTATAAAAACTCTTTTCATATAACCTTGTTTCTGTGATGAAGGGATTTTGTATGAAAAAAGATTCATTTTTTTCTGAGGAAAACAAAGTCTAAGAGGGTTTACACTGAATCCGTTGGGAGTAAGTTGCAGGATGATGTTCTCTTCGGTAGTAGCTGTACGAAGAAGAAGCCAATCGAGCCGAAAGGCTAAAAGAAGATATCTGGAATAGCGCGAGGAGATAAGAGTTAAGATTTGTCATATGGGTTCCATTTTTTAGCTATACGAAAATTGTTTAAAATACTTCAACATAAAACTTTTATTTTATTCTCTAAAGTTGCTTCATATAACTCGATCTGATTATACGAAGGATGTTTCATGTAATTTTTTACAAGATTGGCTTCTCATAGAAGTAAATGGAGAGTGTTTTCCATAGATTACTTGTGATGTTTGCGAGCAAGGATTATGTTCTCGTCATTTGCGTTTCTTATTGCAAAGTTGTTTTGCATGATGGCGATCTTGTTTTTCCATAGGCTGTTTTGTATAATTTTTTAGTTATACGAAAGTAGTGGGTAACCGGTTTTATGATGACAGTGATTTTTCCGCAAATTTTACGAGAACCGTTTTCGCTTTGATTTCGATATTTTGTGAAAGTTGCTTCTAGTCAGTCACTTGTGGAGTTTTATCGAGAATTATTTCATTATGATCTTTGTGCAAAAAAAGTTTCGTAGATTTTTGAGAGGGATTCTCATGACGTATTTGTTTCTTGTGGTGGTACAAATCGGTAAACTAACAATAGATCTAGTCAACGAGCGGGGGGGGGGGGACATTCCTTTCTTGTGCCCGTAGGCACTTGTGTTCTTGATTTTGCTTTGTCACAAATGTTCTTGATGCTTTTCCACTACTCACTTGGTTCAACAAAAATTGTGAACAACGTTTTTGTGTTTGAATTTTCCTCCTATAATTTTGAGTTTTATACGAAATTTGTCTTGTTAAGTTGAAAATGTCTCCATGACTTTGGCTAATCGCCGAGTTTCAGTCTGATGTTGGTACATGTTTTCTAAGAACATGATTACGATAAGAGATGCTTTAGAGTTCTCGAGACTATGTGTTCGACGGTTCGGCCACGTCACTAGCGTTTAGAAGAATGTTAGATTGCCTTGATGCCAAGGCAAAAAAAATTGAAGTATGGGAGTATACAAGTATATTATACGTGTCCATACAAAGGAAAAAGGCTGAACCGATCATTTGATGGGTTGTGTATGTTCTCCTTCCAAAGACTAAGATGATCGACAGTCCGACAAAATTTAGAGACGACGACGGAATTGCGATATTTGGTGGGTTTCAGGTCGAAAACTCGTAAAGAGTCAGTTTTAAAAAAATTGTTAGAAACGAGTCGATTTTAAGATAACACTAGATTTTGACGTCTTTTTTTTCCGGCTCAAAGTCGATTCTATTTTTCGAATGTTTAGTTTGCAAAGATTAAAAATTTGTTATATTATATAAAGATGGAAACTTAGATGATAGAAACATGGTTAATTTTGTATATTTTGTAAGCTGTGTTGTAATCGTTTAATTTTAGTTTTGTTTAGTTTGGCATGTTATACAAATATATAAATCAATATGATATTGATATATATATATATATATATATATATATATATAATTTTTTAAAAAATTTGGTATCAAAGTAATTTTTATTATGCAATAACTACAAATGGTTTAAAATATATAAGCCCATAATTAATTCATATTGGTCTTAACATATAAATAATTGGAGATATAATTGGTTACAGAAATCTATCGTATTCAGTTTGTTTAGATATTTTAAGTTACAACAACAATATATTTTTGTTGAGATGGCAAAAATCTCTGCATATTCTCAGTTAATTCTAATTAAGTGGTTCGAATTAAAAAATACAAATAGAGTTTCATGAAAAGTATGAAATGTAGTTTATAAATATTAAACATAAGTATGATGTTGATTCAAAAATAAATGAATTGTATCCAGTTGATATAAAATAAAACAAACATCATATAAAAATATAAAGATACTTTACGTTGAATAATACAAATAAATTCTGTAAAAGTTATATCAGTTTGTGGTATTATTATTAAAAAGTGGATTGCTTATGTTGTATATTTGGTTTGTTAGAAGTCGTATAACTGTATTGAGAATTAAAAGTAGTATTATGATTTATTTTTGAATAGAAGAAATCGTGGAACATATCAAATTATACTTTTAATATATTTAATAATTAATGGGTAGTGACATGTATCTGTAAATATTTTCAAAGTTTAAGAAGAAGTCTGAAAAAATGTTGATGTTTTAATTGTATTGATTCGTGTCTTTAGTTTTTTTTTAGGTAACGATATAAACATGATGCATGATGATCTTTTCTCAGTTTTGTGAGAGATTAGATTGGTCTGGAAAATCTGATTGAACAGTCAGAGAATAATATAACGAAAAGAGAAGATTGTCTAAAACTTAGTTCGCTAGATTATCTAACCTAAATTCTAAGTTCTATAAAATTTACGGCAATTTCCAATGTGTTTTTATTTCTCATTTTTTTCTATGAAAATTTTATGTTAATAAAATCATATCTTTTAAATTCTACTCCCTCCGTTTCAAAATATATGTCGTTCTAGAGGAATTTTTTTGTTTCAAAATAAGTGTCGTTTTCGGTTTTCAATGCAGAATTTATTGACAATATTCTCTTTTTTATTTTTCTATTGGTTGATACATGGTTAGGTGTATTGGTAATAGTGTTTTTATTTTGGAAATATGTAAAATTAAATGTTTTCTTAATCTGTGTGCATAAGGTTAGAACGACATATAATATGAAACGGAGGGAGTAGATTTTAGTGGACAAGTTGTCTTCTTATTTTAAACAAGTTGACAAAAAATACACTTTAATCCATAAATCGTAGGTCCTACACTTTCGTTTTTATAAGAACTATAAATTTAAATCTATTTACAGACCTAAATAATAATTTTAAGAAATTAACCACTATATCATATTTGTATTTTGTCAAATCACTTTTCTTATGTGTCAGAATCTGATCAATTCATTTATATATGTTTCAATTTGTGGGGGTATGTCTCAGTTCAAAAAAAAAATTTGTGGGGGTATGTCTAACAGACTACGTAGTCCGTACAAAAAACGGAAGGAGAGGACGTATAAATAATACAATCCAAACAGTATGGTTCGATTCATCTCAGGTCTATACCGTCCATAACGATCTAGAACAGTATGGTTCGCTTCATCTCAGGTCTATACCGTCCAAACGCTCTTAACGTCTACATTATCCATATATCCTTAAATGATAATATGATATATCCACATACTTCTCTCCTATTCTTCAATAGTTTCCCATCTAAGCGGCAGCATTTTAAGCGGAAAGTGAACATTACCTACTATGGTATGGTAAATCGTAAATAAAATTAAGAAAAAAAATCGTAGATAAAATTACAAGTTCATGTACAACCAACGCATGTTGACCTAGTGGTAAAGGAACTCCGGCTGGAGTGTCCGCCCTGGGTTCGATCCGCGTTGGCCACGAGAGCTTTCACATGGGCTTCTTTCGCCCTCCAGACCACTTCGCGTAACCAGGGACCTTTAAGTGGAAGCTTAAAAATCCTGTAATGGCATTGGCTTAGGCCCGATGGACTAGTCGATCACGCTTAGTGGTCGGATACTGGATTATCAAAAAATTAATGTATGGCAAAAAAAATTATGATAACAATGTATAGGTAGAGATATGAATGTTGACAAAATAGATATATATATATGAAAGGATACAACATACTATATATATATATATATTAATAGATACGTTCTACCTGATAAAAATATAATTTGTTGAAATAAATTTTGAAAAAGTTTTCTGAAACGTGTCAGAATCTGAACTTATGTATATTTTGATTACATCACTCTTATAAAAACATAAACATTCTTTTGTAAGATTTTCAATTGAATGCACTTCTTTATTAAAAAATAAAATAATGCAAACATTCTAAAACAATGCAATAATTGATCTTGTATCCAAAGAATATAAAACATTTTAATTAATTAAAACATTAAATAATTTATGTAAAAACAAAAAAAAATATAAGTAAAATTTTGCAAGTTTAGATACTAAAACTATTTTCAATCAATATCAAATAAATTAAATTAATACTAATTTTATTTATATTTTCTTAAACAAAAATTACATTCATTTAAATTTATATAAATTTTCATATAAAATTAAATATTATGTATAAATATAATGCAGTAAATCAACATCAAACAAATTTTATAACTAAAATTTTATCAAAATATATAAAAAATTAATTAAATTACATATATTTTATTATAAATTCATAAATAAAAGATTTAAATAATTAAAAATTTAAATTAAACAATATCTTATACAATTTCATATTTAATAAATTATCGTGAGAGTTAACTTGAGTGCGAAGCGTAGGAAACTCACTTATCAAATAATATTGTAGAGTATTTATAGATATTATCTTTTATATGGAGTTTTTTCTATAGTAATGTAGTTATACATTAATGTATAATAAAAACAAAAGATTAATAATGGTATTTATAATAATAAACTCAATTCATTAAGGATATCAAGATAATAAATCATCGTGAGAGTTAAGTGAGTACGACATGTAAAAAACTGACTTCTAAAATAAAATTATAAAGATTTACTCGCCCCTTGTCATCTAGGCTGAGGTTAGGCAAAAAACCCAGATGCGAAGAATTAAACTGAATCCAATCCAAAACAATAGTATCGAATGCCAACTGAAAATGATTAAATATCAGAACAGATTCAAAATTTTGGTATTTAGAGAACTGAAACCGAATCCGACACAAACCAAAATATTTTGGGTATCCAACTGTATCTGAAAGTTTATATACCTAAATATATAAATTATTTTAGATTTAATGTATATAAAAATAGTAAAAAATGTCTAAAATAGCTAAAGTATAATTTAAACACCAAAATACTTTAAATATCTATTGATTCTCAATCCAAATATTCAGACCAAACCAATTTATATGTTAAGTTTAGGTATTGTAACATATGTTATTCAAATTTATATGTAATATCTTATTTTATTTTTAGATTTTGAGAAATTTTAAAGTATACAATGAGTTTTTAAATTTTAAAAATAATTTAAATGGGTTATCCGAATCCGAAGTAAACCCTAATCAAAAATTTAGAAATGCACGAATGGGGTTAAAATATTTGATCCCGAAAACCCGAAACCCGAGTAAACCCAAACCGAACCCAAATGGGTACCCGAACACACACCCTTAATCTAGGCTATAATTAATACTTATTCTGTTCTACAAAGATAATATTTTCATTTATCACACATACTACGCAAATATATTTCATAAATGTATAATTTCATTTTACTTTTAATTTTAAATAAGTTAACTAATAGTAATTTAAAAAAAATATTTTATACTATTATTAAAAAAACAGAAAACAAAAATCTATTTTTATTGAACAGAAATAGTACTAGATTTATATTAATTACTATGTATTTTATCCGCATGTGCAGACATAATTTTCTTACGAATACTTATTAGCTTGTGTCCTATTCTTATTTCATATGTTTTTGAAAATTTTAAATGACACATCAAATTAATTATATATAATAATTTCTTTTCATTTAAATAGATATGATTATTATTGTGTTGAAACTCTAAAAATATTCACACATTATAAATATTTTTATACAAGTGTTTTGCTTTATTAATATGTAATTATAAATTATTTTATATCATATAATTAAGAAATAAATTATAATAGCAAAATATTATTTTCTTTTAATCTTAGATTTGCTTTTATTTTTGATAATTTGATTTTATTAATTTATAATCAGTTTTCTATTATAACATACAAATCTAATATTATTAAAATAAAAATTATTTTAATTAAATAATAAAATATACATAAATATATTAATGCTAACAGACTTTAACGAATCTAACTTTTAACATAAAAACTTGACTGCAAAAGTAAAAAACTTTATGCAAATAATAATAATAATATAGATTAAAATCTGAACTTTAATCATTTTATGTCCAGAACGTGTTTGGGAAAATAGTTGAACAATATCATTTGTTGTTTTACATACCTAACCAATGGAAACTGATTATTACGGTGCTTAAGTACTTTAGTAGGCTTTGATAAAAAAAAAGTACTTTAGTAGGCTAGGCTTGATTTGGACAGTTATCCTAACTGAAAATGAAAGTTTGTGAAGATTAGATAATTGATTTAAAGGTGATAAGTGCCTCGTAAGTGGACTGTACTTGTGTTTATGTGTGATCCACGTTTAACAATTTAAACTAGATTTTGACCCGTCCTTAAAAGGGCGGATATATTTTTTTTTACATTTTTTTATAAATTTAATTTTTATATTTATATTTTTATTTACGTTTTTTCATTATATAATATCAATATACTAAAACAGGAATATGACCTATTGATATATGTGTGGTCAAATTATTTTACGATAATTATTAAAACCTCTTATTAATTATTTAAAAGAAATATTATACAAAGAAAAATATAAATATGATTAAAAACATAAATATAAAAATTAAATTTCTAAAATATGTAAAACAAAAAAATATACCAGCTCTTTTAAAGGCGAATCCGAATCTAGTCAATACTATTAAAATAGAAACATAACATATTGATATATGTATGGTAAAACTATTTTAATACAATGATTAAAACCTCCTATTAATTATTTAAGAGAAATGTTATACAATAAAAAACACAAATATGACTAAAACATATAAATATAAAAATTAAATTTCTAAAAGAATATAAAACTAAAAAATATAAAAAGGCGGGTCCAATGTAGAAATCTATCTAAAACCCGTTAAACTAAAATCTGTAGAATATCGGATCATGATAATAATTTTAATTTTAATTTTAGTTGTTTAGTTTTAGTTTTAATTTTATTTTTTAAAGAGACATAATTTTTATGTTTGTGTGTTTGTATAATCATATTCTGTATGATATGAATTTAATAGAATAGATAAGTTTTGTAAGTATGTACATGTATCATATGGTAAGGCTACGTCTTTTTGTCAATATTCAGTTCAAATTATTTATTTTTTTTATTTGAACATAAAAACAGGAATATAGGGAAGTTACGAACGATTAACAATATTCGAAGCCCAAATTATCGTTTCATATGCCGAGGGAAGTTACGAACGGTTAACAATGCTCTAAAGGATCTTTTATTAATTGGTCATACATGATAATTAATAGAATAGATTTTGACCCGCCCTTAAAAGGGCGGGTAAATTTTTTGTTTTACATCTTTTAAAAGTTTAATTTTTATATTTTTTTTTAATTATTTTTGTTTTTAATTTGTATAATATCTTTTTAAAATGATTTATAAGAGGCTTTAATAATTATAATCTTTGTATAATATCTTTTTAGCCAGTTACGTGATTAATGACCATGATTAAGAAATTAAGAAATATAATTATGCAGTAATGGGCGTTCACAAAAAATACGATATCAAATCATATTGAATCATACGTACTTTTGGGCCGTTACGTGATTAATAGCCAGTTACGTGATTTGGCAGTTATATTAATACAAAAAGGTATATTAAAGATGTATTTAGTGGCAGTTATAAAAATTAAAAAGTGGACATAACCCCATATCAATTGGACATGTTGAAGAATTAATAGAATATATAGTTAGAATTATCTTTGAAAAATTCCATAAAAATATCCAACTAAATTTTGTTTAAACTTTTTACTATCTAAATCTTTCTGTTACCCGATTTATTATCCATACTAATTTTTTTTGCTCATTTCATACACTTAGTTTTAAAACATTGTTCATTTTAATACCTCAAGTGTGATTATTTTAATAATAAGTTCCAAAAAACTTAGAAAATAATTTAATTTTAAAATTTTAAGTAAATAAATTTTGGATAACTAATGAATTTTATAATATGAATTTTAGTTTTATTTTCAAATTTAGTTTGTTTCCTAAAGTTTAAAAATAATTTATTAATTTTATTCAGAATTATTTTTTTCCAAATATTAAAGTATTATCCAGAATTTAGTTACTTTTATTTTTGAAACTTAAAACAAAATTTGAAGTTTTTAAAATTTTCTTTTAAGTTTATAAATTTTTAATTTTCGTTTGAAACTAATTAATGTATTTTATTAAAATTAACAAAGTTTAAGTATTAAAATGAGCACATTTTTAAAAGAAGGTGTATTGGAATGAAAAAAAATATAGTTTGGGCATTTAACTGGGAGCAACAAAATTTGGGTAATAAAGAAAGAAAATTTCAATTTTACCACAAGTTTGGTATTACTTTTTAAAACCATTATTGAATGATAATTTTCACAAATATCTTAAATTTATGATAAAAAACACTAAGCTAATTTTTTAAATATTTATTGAACATTTATAAACCTAATACTAACCCCTTAATACTAAACTCTAAATAATAATTATTAAATTCTAAACCCAGATGTTAGTATATTTTTTTATTGGTGATATTTTTAAAAAAATTGTACTTAACTTATGATATTTCTAACAACTTCTCTAGTAAAAATGTTAACGAAATTTAGAAGAGGTATTTTTATGGATTTTTTTTTTGAATTATCTTAATATCTTAATTTATTAAGTAGTGTTTCCCTCCATTTAACTCACTCATTATCCATGTGTTTATTTTCCAATTATCTTAGTAGATTTTAGTCAAATTGTTTTTTTTTTACGGCAAACGGCTATTCTAATACTCAAACTTGAGGTGGTCTGGGTAACCAGACCAGAATAAAACAACCAATAAAAAGTAGTTCCCTATAAAAGGATCTTGTTGTCTTAGCTAGAAAATCTGAAAACTGGTTCCGCGTACGAGGAACATATGAGATTTTGAAGTCCGGGAAGCAAATCTGTAGTGTCTCTATCCTCTCCAGCTCTGTAGCAAAGCTTAGCCAAGCATGAGGTTCTTTGATCATAGCAATCAGCTCCTTACAATCCGTACCAAAGCTCATAGTCAAATCGTTTATGTTTTGTTAAGTGTCTGTGCTTATATAAACCATTTATTTCGAGCAAAAAACTAGAATCTAGAAACAAAGAATATGTTTCTCCCACTTGACGTGGTAGGCCAGTTGATTTACGTATCGTGTTAGTGTTGTTGTGCTCTTGATTCAAAATCATGTGAATTTTATGCAATAAATAATATTCTCTCCGTTCTAAAATAAATAATGCTTTGAAGAGTTTTTGATATTTCAAAATACATAATATTTTAATTTTTAATATAAATTTTAGCTTTATCGAAGATTGCGTGATCAATGATGATTAAATAGTTTTTTGATGATGAGTTGAATTAATTTTTAAAAATATTTTTAATGATTATTTTTGGTAAAAATGTATGTCTTATTTTTGTGCCACCGCCGGAGTCTGTTTTCTCTCAATTTGTAGCATCAGTCCTCTTTCTCTTCCTGTCTTTTCTTGGCTCCGCCTTGTCCGAGCTCTGGTCAGCCACCGTCCGTGGCGGTTCTGTTCGTGGAGTCACGACGCGGTAGCAGAGGATGAGGGAAAAAGATCTTCTGTCTGGGTTCTATTTTCGGGAGACAGAGGCTTCCAAAGCTCTGTCGACGCCGGCCTTTTGTCTCTGGGACGGGGAAGCTCCGTCAGTTCCACCGTCGTCGGCTCCAGCTTTCGGGGGGTGAGGGCTTTCAAAGCCTTGCGTCGCCGGCTATAGGTCCCTTGTCTTTTAGGGTTTAATCCTTTGCTTTTCTTTTTGCTTTGTTTGTTCGATTTGGGTTGGACGTTGGAAATTTCGCCGGAAGAGAAGGAAGCTCTCTAGTTTGTTTGGTGATGCATGCGAAACTTCTTCTCGAGTGGTTGCGGTAAAAGATGGTGGCGGAGAACTCGTTAGAGCGATTGCTTCTCTTCTATAAAGTCCACTCTTGAGATTGAAGGGTTCAAGATGTATGGAGGTTGGACCTCCGGTGTGATCCAGTGAACCGTGTGTGGTTTCGCCGGAGTTAGCGAGAAGCGGTGGTGACGTCAAGGTCCGCGCGCGACGCGTGTCCCTCGGTGGAAGGGATCGAAACACGTGTCCTGCTCTTTTCCTTATCTGATCGACGCGGCCGCCTGCGTTGAGTCCTACTTCACTAGGATTTCCCATTTTTGGGCTGTAAACCCATTTGGGTGTTGGTTTGGGCCAGGTTTGGGTTTTGTAATTTGTTGGGCTCCGATCCGTTTAAATATATTCTCTCTTGATGGGAAAAAAAACTAAAACATCAACTATTTTTAAATAGAGAGAATCAACTATTTTTAAACAGAGGGAGCATTCGTGAAGACTAGCTCCTGGCCACAGAAGAAACTAGACCGAAGACTTAAACTCCTCTTAGTAAACAAAAAAAAAAGATACTTTTCTAAGATGGCTTTTTTTTTGAAACACAATTTTCTAAAATGTTATTACAAACTAAATGAGCTACGTCCTACGTACCATCCCTGGCTATTTACTCGTGATTAAAAACTACAAAAATGCATGTATCGAATGAAATATCCAACTGTCACTTGTATTGCAAAACCACTAAAAAGCAATAACTTCATAAAGCCAGTCACAATTTTTGGCGTACATGAAGAAATGTAAAACCTTGTCGGATAGTATAAATTAAGTGAATGTAGACGTATGGAGACAGGAATCATCTTCTGTGAGCAGAACCATGTGCTTTTCCTCAGTCACTTTATCATATCTCAATATATGACATACAAATTAAAGTCATTGACTCTCACTAAGTCCATTACTCTCCCATGCACAATCATCGCTAGGTACTGTCTGCCTACATACGATAGTTTACACTCAGCAAACATATTGACGTATATAGATGTTATACTCGTAAATTCCTTAATTATCACTCAACAAATTACAGAACTTACCCCTGTGAACTTGTATTTGTATCATATAGCTAATCCTTTTGAAATCAAAAGCTGATTTGTGTTTTTTTTAACTAACAAGCTAAGCTGCTTTATGTTCTTGTTGAAACTTTAAGCTGCTTTATGCTATTATGTCAATTAAATATTTGGCTTGGAATATCGTTAGATTCCGTTCTAAATGTAAAATAGTTATCCAAGTAGTTAACTATACAAATCTCAAAACACAATAACTCAAACCGATTAAGAGAATACTATTGATATGTTATTTGACCGTATGCAATTTCATAACTCTAGTTGGATGGAATATACGACGGTTAGTAGATCCGCTGCTTGAGGTGAGTTTGGTCAACAGAAAGTAAAAGAACTCAAGAGTGGGATGAACAGAGACGTTTTATTAGAATCAGAATAACGAGGGTACAAGAGTAGGAAAGCCGGCTAGTCGATGCTCGGAAAGCTCCTAGCCGGAAGTACAAGAGAAAACGACGAGATACAAAGAGAGTAATGGAAACCCTAATCTAGCCGCAAGTCTGTGTGTCTAAGTGGGGATGACCTTCCTTCCTGTCCTCAACTCCTTATATAGTCTCTTAGGTCGGTTAGTTTTGACCTAATTCGTCCTTTTTGTTATGGGCTTTTTGTCTTACAGGCCCAGTTGGGACAACTGTTCGGCCCGAGCCACTTGGTCGCTGTCTTCGGCTGCTCGTCCTCTATCCAAAGCGGTCACGAGCCGAGTCACGACTCGTCGGGAGCCGGCTTTGAGCCGATCATCCTTTGAATGATAGTAATAGGCCTCCTGTTCGCTGGGCCTTGTGGGTGGTGACAATCCATCCCCAACAGTAAGTCCCCCCTAGTTCGTTGTCGAGTCGAGCAATCGATCGCAGCGAATTAGTTAGTTAGGGCTCGAAGAATAGGAGGTTAAATCTTTTGATTCCTTGATTCCGTCGAGAAGCCATTGGCGGAGAGATTTTCCCGGTCTTTTCGGTCGAACAACCGATCCGTCATATACTCGGTATCCTAGGCGAATTCTTGTAAACCGACAAATTGATTGCGTTTGGTTCGTGATGTGACATCGAGCCGCCATCGGTTTTCGATCGGGAAGCCAAAACGTCGCTAGGGTTTTTCGTTGAGAATCCGAAAGGTCGCGTTTGAGGGCGACGCGCGAGCCCGCCGACAGGCCCAATTAGGCCCGCTTAGGGCTAATGATGGCACCTCGTGGGAAGCGCCTCCCCTCTCTCTATAAATAAGAGACCTCTCTCGAGATTTCTTTCATTCTTCTCTCAGTTATCAGGTACTTTCTCTCTCTATCCTTTATCTCTCTAACTTCTGCTCTCTATTTTAGTTCCTCTACTCGGTATGTCGACGAGCTAAAGGCTTTCTCGAGAACAGAAAGGGAAGATGACCGCGGGTACTGTCGGTTCCGACAGTGACCTGGAGAGGGTCCGCGGATCCAGCGATAGCGCGGAGGCGGCTCATCGCGAAGCGATGATGGATACCGAGAACATGACCCGAGAACAGCGTATGCTCGTCTCGGAGGCGATGGTTCGGTCTCGCGAGGATGACGACGGGGGCGATGGATTCTCTGATGATGGGATGATTCCTTTCTGCTATTACCCGGGAAATATTTCCGAGGAGCAGCGCAGGCTTGATCCGACACGAGCTCGTGCCTCGGTGGTCGAGGGGCAGGACTGGTCGAACGTTTTACCGACGCGATCTAAATTCGAATCGGTAACGAAACTGCTGAAGAAAAGCAAGGCGACTGGGGTTACGTTCATAATCCCGACGAAGGACCAAAGGCTGTGGTCTCCTCCAAAGGGATATCAGTGCGTATACGAGTCGTACTTCGAAGTCGACACGAAGTTATGGTTTCCGATACCTCGACTCGTCACCGCTTACACGATGCGCCGAGGAGTTGCTCTGAGCCAATTCTTGAATGGCGTTTGGCGTCTGGCAGTTGCGCTGATGGTCATCGGGGCGGAAGCCGGTGTTGCTCTTAGTGTCCGAGCATTCGAGGAGCTGGTCTCGGTGAAGATTAATCAGGGCCTGTTATCGTTGAAGATACGTCCCAACTACAATGTAGTAACATGCTATCCGTCCAAGACGAATGACTGGCAGCATTCGTATAATCTATGTTAAGTCTGATCGTTCGGCATTCGAGGAGCCGCTGAAGACCGGTTATCGTGTTCTCTGGAACAATGAATTTGGTATAGAATGCATCCTAGTCTTTTATTGTTTCATGCTCTTGACCATCGTTTTCTTTGTTTTGGCAGTTCCCCACTCGAATACCGCGGAGTACGAAGAAGATTTTTTGGAGAGTGCTCGGGTCGTCGCATCTCAGAGGCAAGATCTTTGGGAGAACTTCTCGTATAGGAGGATCCGTAGGTCGGTTGATCGGATTAGACAACGTAAGTCTCTCTTCCTTTCCTTTTGCTCGGTTTCCTCAGGGATCCTAAGTCGCTTTTTTGGTCTTTGCAGAGGTTTGGCGCTCAGACACCGTTCCCATTATCACCAAGAAGTCGAAGAGAATCAACCTGTTCAACAAGGCCGAGCAGAGGGAAATTAACCGAGCAAGAGTTATGAGGGAGTTGCCAGATTTGAGCTTGGTCGTTGGGAAGCAGCTCGGGTTCGTGGAGCCGGACCAAACTTCCAACGCAAACTCTCCCGATCCCGGCGAGCCGAACGTGACTGGATCAGATGTGGAGACTCAGCTCGTGAGAAAAAAGAGCAGTAAGAGAAAGGAGAGGGATGAGGCCGCAACTTCCGAGGAGAAGCAACCTGAGGAGACTTCCGCCGGTGGGGGTGCCGAGTCAGAGAAGAAATGGGCGCGAAAGGATCCCGTCGAGGTTCGACCCTCCTCCGTGGAAGAAGGGGAGCTCCAAGCCTTGGAGCCTAGTAACGGCTCTCGAGATGACGCTCTACCGAATCCATCCCTCGACGGCGGTCGAGCGGATGATCATCAGGAGACTTCTTCTAAAGTGAAGAAGAAGTCGAAAAAGAACAGGAAGAAGGGCGCCGGCGAGCCCTCGGGGCAAGATGTGGCGCTTAATGCGGAGCAAGGAACCGTGGAGGCTCCGACTGCTGATGTTCCTTCTCAAAAGGCGGCAGTTCGCGAAGATGCAGGGGGATCGAGCAGGTCTTCTCTGAAGGCTCCTCAGGAGAAGGGGGCCGTGCCGAAGAACCTTCAGGGGTTCTGCCCAGACAAAGTCGACTTCATCTACAAGCGGGATACTCCTCTCGTTTGTAATAACAGGGACTGCGCTCGTTTCGTTTGCCAAGTCCGAGGAAGCTCCGAAAGACTTCCGTTTGTGAAGGACCTCTTCTTTCAGGACGACTACATCGTTGCAGCCGGCTCTTCGGTTCGGGTAAGGACGGGTTTTACGTTGTTTGTTCCTCGTCTTCTTCTAACTTGGTTGTCTCACTCCATCTCTTTCTTTGATGTATCGCAGAGCCAAGGGGACTGGAACGTAGTCGTCCGTAAGTACGACAAGGAGTTGAAGAGGACCTATGGTGTGATCGACACGCAGAGACACAACACCAAGGAAGCGACGCGCGCCTTAGAGGACATGCTGCGCAAGAAAGATGAAGCGGTCATCCGGGAAGAGGCCATGAGGGATGAGCTCTTCCAGAAAGAGGCGGCTATGAACAAGGAGCTGAAGCGAGCCCGGGAGTTGGTCAAGACACTCGAGAAGGAGAAAGCCAAGTTGGCAAATGAGAAGGAGACTCTCGAGAAGGAGAAGATCGCTGCTGCCTTAAAGCATTCTAAGGAGATGGATCGTCTCCGGGAGTCGCGGCGCTACGAGGTTACTCACGAACGGATCCGAGTGATGGTCGCGATGCATGGAAAGGCGGCTGTTCATTTCCAGAGAATTCGGGACCGAGAGGCTCGCCGTGACAGATTCGAGGACGCGAGGTGCATGCTCGGTCAAGCGCGCGGAATGCGACGCTGTCTCGAGGGGATGAAAACGACGGGAAAGGACATCCCTCAAGAATCCATTGATACCTACGCTGTGCAGGAGGAGCACTATGATGGCGAGGTAAAGCGTCTGGACGTTGGGGTCCTTCCGGAGGATGATCTCTCTCTCTCTCCCCTCGTGCTGGAGTCGAGATTCGTTATCCAGGAGATCCTGGATAAGGTCGACAAGTTCGGATCGAACATGGATTTGATCGATTCTGAAGCTGCTAGAGCTCTCCGAATTCCGCGTCGCGAGCCGGGAGACCGATCCGACGAGCCATCGAGGGATCTTCTCGACACCGTTCAACCGCCGGCTCGCTCCGATGCTCTCCTCTCGGACCACGAAGCCGCTCTGAAGGATCCTTCTGCAGTTGTTGAAGAGACTACCAAACCAGCTCCCGATGAGCCGACATCCAACACGCCGATCAAAACGGTTGACATTAATGACTCGCCGTCACTCGTTGTTGAAGAGACTACCAAACCAGCTCCCGATGAGCCGACCTCGGCGTTCTGAGGAGGATCCCCTTGTCTCGGGATGATTTTCAATGTCTGTTGTAACTCTGTTTCGGCCTTGTGGCCTTATTTGTTTAAACCTATTTCTTTTTCTCGGCTAAGGCCTTTTGCTGTATGAATTATTGCCCTTTGTTTCTATCTTAGGCTCGAATGTTTGTTTATATATTTCAGTAAGCCGTTCCAACTTAGAAATATATAAACCACTTTTCGTCGATTTGTCTTTAACCGAGAAACGGATTAACTCGGGCGGTTACACGCGTTTGCCAGAGAGTTCCCCCCTTTTCAGATAGAACAGGAGATTAAAGGCGGTTGCTCGTTTGCATTTTGCTTTATCCAACAAAAATTTTACAAGCAGTCGTTTAAACAAATACAAAGAAAACTCTAATCGTTCTATTGAATAACCGAGGAAAAGGTTTCGAGACGCAGTGCAGTAACCGAGAGAACTATTGGTCGGCCAAACCGTCGTTCTTCGGTTAGACTCGGTCTAAAATTTCCATCAGGTAGCCGATCAATGCGTAACACATAGGTGACGCGAGGCTGTTATTCCCTTCGACTGATGTCTGATCAAGACTCAATCGACTAACTTGGGCGAGTGCTCGTGCTCCACTTGAAAAAGGGGCTGGCATCGTTTACTCGGAGAAAGGTGACAGTTCGTCATTCCTGGGTAAAAAAGTTTGGAATTTTTTTTGGTTGGGGCTGGACCCTGTGAAGGGATGCCTACGTACCTCGGATGAGGATCAAGCCTTTCGTAGTTCGTTTGGCCGAGTGAAAGTGGCTATGGTAGCGCATTCACTCGGACGAGTAGAAGTGACTGTTAGGTGCATCTACTCGGTTTTTTTTTTTTTTTTTTTTTTTGGGGTGAACCGTGACCTGTTGGTCATTCACTCGAAGAGATGGGAGAGGTGTTTCTATTGGTAGAAGCGGCGAAGATGCATCGAGTTCCAAGCTCGTGGGACTGCCTCTCCGCGGGAAGTCTCGAGTCGGTAGACGCCGGGTTTGACGACTCGAGTGATCTTGTAAGGTCCCTCCCAGTTGGTCCCTAGCTTTCCAGCGTTTAGTTCCTTAGTGTTTTCAAAAACTTTCCGAAGGACGAGGTCACCGAGTTCGAGAGGGCGCGCTTTGACCTTCTTGTTATAGTAACTCTCGATATGGTTTTGGTAATTCTGGATCCGAAGAAGCGCCTGATCGCGTTTCTCTTCGAGTTCGTCGAAGAAGTCACATTGACTTCTGCAGGGGCCATCGCTTCCATCCAGTAAGCAAGGGAGAAAGGGGTGGATTTGGTCGCGCCACGAGGAGTCGTTCGATGCGACCAGAGGACACCGTCCAGTTCGTCGGCCCAATGGCCTTTCTTGAGGTCGAGCCGCTTCTTGATCCCATCGATGATAATCTTGTTGGAGGATTCCGCCTGTCCGTTTCCTTGCGGGTAGCGGGGAGTCGAAGGGCTTAGGCGGATGTTCCACTTGCTGCAGAACTCCTTGAAGTTTCCAGACATAAACTGAGAGCCATTGTCCGTTATGATCTCGTATGGTAAACCATGACGGCAGATGATGTTCTTCCAGACAAAGGTGCTGACTTCCTTGTCCGTCACCTGAGAGAAGGCCTCGGCTTCAATCCACTTAGTGAAATAGTCGGTGAGGACCAGGATAAAACGACGTTGGCGTGAGTTCGGCATCGGTCCGATGATATCCATCCCCCATCGCATGAACGGATAAGGAGCTGCAGATGTCCGCATCAGCTCGGTAGAACTGTGGATGCTCTGGGCGTGACGTTGGCATTTGTCGCACCGACGGGCGTATGCTTCGCAGTCAGTGTTCATGGATGGCCAAAATATTCCCGAACTCCGAACCTTGAGGGCGAGAGGTTGGCCCCCCGAATGGTTTCCTCCTGCTCCGTCGTGAGTTTCAGCCATCACTCGTCGCACTTCATCGCCCTGGATGCACTTTAAGAGTACCTTGTTCGCGGTTACTCGGTGAAGTTCGTCGTTCATAACAATGTAATGGGCGCTGCGTCTCTTGAGGCGTCTTGCGGCCCACTTATCTGTTGGCAATTCTCCGCGGATGAGATTATCGAGGAACTCGACTCGCCAATCGATCGGGATGTCGTCGCAATCGGGCATCTCGGCGTCGTTGGGATCGTCAGCGGATCGTCGGGTTGCTGCGAAGATTGGCGCGGTGGGAGGACTTTCGTCAGAAAGGGGGTCGATGCTCGGTCTATCGATCCGATGTATGGGTATCGTCCTTTTGACTTGGTCATGGAGTTTGCTTCCGAGTGCAGCTAACGCGTCGGCGCAAACGTTCTCTCCTCGGGGAACCTTGTTAAGGTCGAAGAAATCGAATTCCTTGGCAAGTTCTTGGACTACCCGGAGATACGCGTCCATTCGGTCATTGCGGGCATCGTAGTCGCCACTGAACTGGCTGGCTACGAGCTGCGAGTCGCAATAAGCACTCAAGCGTTTGGCTTTGACGGCTCGGGCGAGACGGAGACCTGCGATCAGTGACTCGTACTCTGCTTCGTTGTTAGAGGCCGGGAAACCGAAACTGAAAGACTGTCGAATGAGTTCTCCTGTTGGTGACTGGAGCTGGACTCCCGCACCTGACCCTTTGCTCGTTGACGATCCGTCGACATGGAGAATCCAATTGGGACTTGGAGTGTCGAGGTCTTGTGCAAGATCCGGTGTGAGCTCGACAAGGAAGTCGGCGAGGACTTGTGATTTAGCGGCTGTTCGGCATTTGTACGTGATGTCAAGCTCGCTCAGTTCGATCGCCCACTTAGTTAACCGGCCAGCTCTGTTGGGATTTTGCAGGACGGTGCGGAGCGGTTGGTCGGTTAACACTTCGATGGAGTGCGATTGGAAGTAAGGTCGCAACTTTCTCGCAGAATCAACGACGGCCAGAGCCAGCTTCTCGAGGGTTGGGTATCTGGTTTCCGGACCAGTCATCCGTCTGCTCGTGTAAAAAATCGGACGCTGCTCGCCGCGATCCTCTTTGATTAGGACGCTACTGACAGCTGCTGAGGAGACCGCGATATAGAGAGATAGGACGTCTCCAACATCCGGCTTGGCTAGGACGGGAGGAGTCGTCAGGTATTGCTTAAGTTGAGTGAACGCGTCCTCGCATTTGTCATCCCAAACGAACTTCTTGTTCCCTCGGAGGAGATCGTAGAAGGGGAGACACTTGTCGGTAGATCGGGAGATAAAGCGATTAAGTGCGGCGATGCGCCCTGTTAGTCTCTGCACTTCACGGCAGTTTCTCGGACTGGGGAGATTCAGGACCGCTGAGATCTGTTTCGGGTTAGCTTCTATTCCTCGTTGCATGACAATGTAACCGAGGAATTCGCCCGAGGAGACGCCAAAGGTGCACTTGGCGGGATTCAACTTCATCCCGTACTTGTTTAGGGTGGCGAAGCATTCCTTTAAGTGCGTTAGGTGGTCGTCGGCTCGGAGGGATTTGACGAGCATGTCTTCGATATAGACTTCCATCGTCTTCCCCAGCAGGTCGACAAACATCCGATTGACAAGCCTCTGGTAGGTTGCGCCAGCGTTTTTCAAACCGAATGGCATCACCTTATAACAGTAGGTTCCTCGATCGGTGATGAATGCGGTTTTCTCCCGGTCGTCCGGGTGCATCATGATCTGGTTGTAGCCCGAGAAGGCATCCATAAACGTCAGCAACTCGTTACCGGCTGTCGATTCGACTAGGCGATCGATGCTAGGCAACGGGTAGCTGTCCTTAGGACATGCTTTATTGAGATCGGTGAAATTGACGCAGACGCGCCATTTACCGTTCTTCTTCTTAACGACCACCGGGTTGGCTAGCCATTCCGGGTAATGAACTTCGGTGATTAAGCCGGCGCCGAGTAGGCGCTCGACTTCTTCTGCGACTGCTTTGGATCGCTTTGGTCCCAACTTTCTTCTCTTCTGGCGGATGGGTTTGAAGTTGGGGTCGACGTTGAGTTCGTGAGTTGTGATGGCTGGGTCGATTCCTTTCATATCGGACATTGTCCATGCGAATGAGGACAGGTTTTGGCTTGAGAAACTCGAGGATCTTCTGTTGCATTTCGTCGGGTAGAAATGCGCCTACTCGGACTGATTTGCTCGGGTCCGAGTCGTCAACTGGTACTTCCAGAACCTCTTCCTTTTGTGGACAGATTTTGCTCGCGGGGGGAGAGATTGAGTTGACGAGTGACTGGGAGCGCTGAATTTTAACCGTGGCGATTAGAAGATCTCGCGCAGCCTGCTGATCCCCTTTCAGAGTTTTGATCAATCCGTCGGATCCTGGGAACTTAACACACTGATGGTACGTCGATGCGATTGCTCGCATTGAATGTAACCATGGGGTGCCAAGTATAACGTGGTAAGGAGCTTTGGAGCCGACCGTTCGCGTGACTCCGCATGCGTGAACCCAGAGGCGGATCGTGCCGGCGATTACCTCTGACGACCCGTTGAATCCTGTCAGGGTCCGAGTAGAAGGCTTGACATCGTTGAGATCAATTCCCATTTTCACGAGGGTTTCGCGAAAGATGATATCGACCGAGCTACCGGTGTCGATGAGCACTTTCGTGACGTCGTACTTGTCGATGCCAAGCACGACGAGCAAAGGATCGTTGTGAGAGAGGTGCACGCCGAGTGTGTCATCAGACGAAAAGGTAATCGGCTGATCGTCTGCTTGCTTCTGGGGCCATTGTTGGGAAGTGGTGGCTTGCCTGCGATAGTCTTTGACTGCTTGAACCGAGTCGCCGCAAGGAGGCGACCCGCCCATAATGACGTTTATCCGGGGACGAGTTTGTGCACGCTTTGCGCGGAGCACGTCGCGAAGGTCGTTACTCGCCTCGGCGGTATCCCTTTTCTTGCGGTTTAGGATTGTTCGCAGATCACCGGTCTTCGCGTTGAGTTTGTCTCACTAATCACAGTTTGGCTTTTCTTGTGATGAGGCTTTCGCGGCCCGGTTCGAGTCGATCCGTAGGCGGAGATCGGTAGAGACTGGCGTTTCCTCCTTAGTAGATTGGAGCTTTTGATCGAGGAGGATCCGAAGGTCCGTGGTGTTTTGGAAGGTTTTCATGTCGTCGTCCTCGTCGGACGAGGATCCCGGTTCGTTCTCTCCTTGCGGTTGGACGCGGATCACTTCGATGCGCTGGCGATTGGCCGGCTGATCGTCATCTGCCGAGTCGTCGTCATCGTCGGTCTCTCGGGCAGCTTTTTCTGCGTCCTTTGGCTGTTTGTCACTTCTTCGGTTTTTGCCCTGCGATTTTCGCTGAGCTTTCTTGTCTTTGTTCCTGCTCCAGCTGTTCTCCCCCTTCGGTTTGGGTTTCGGCGGCTGGATCTTGTAATCTCCGCTTTCGATTGAGGAGAGGAACTGGGCGTAGAGAGATTTGCACTCAGTCGTATCGTGTCCCTTAACGTCGTGATACTTGCAATGCTTCGTAAGATCGATTGGCGTTCTGGTTGGTCCCGTCGCCGAATCGACCTTAGCTACGGTTCCAGCACTCGGGGTACTGGGAGACGCACCGGGAGAGTCGGTTTCTCTCTGATAGACATTCCATTTTTGTCGTGCATGACCATGGTCGAAACGGGAGCGTTGTTCTCATCTACGACGTAGAGGAGACCCCCCTTTTTGCTGCTGGTATCACTTGGTGCGTGCTGGCGCGGCTCTGTCCGAGCACCCGCACTCTTGGCTGCTGCAGGTTTAGCCGCGTTCTGCTTTTGGATTATCGCCTTGGTGTCTTCTTCCATTCGGATGAAATTGTGAGATCTGACGATAGTGTCAGGAAGCGAAGTTGTAGGGTTGGAATACAAATCCTTGCGAAACTTCGAGTTGACGAGGAGAGTGTTCATCAAGGCGTCGATAGCGATGTGATCTGGAATATCGACTCGGGAAACGATCGTCTTGAACTTTTCCATGTAGTCTTTAAGGCTTTGGTCCTTTGTTTACGCCATGTTCCATAGGCTGGAAGCGGTCGCTGCTCGCTTGGTGAACATGATGTAAGTCTTGAGAAACACAGCCGAGAGGTCGCGGAAGCTTCGTATCGAGTTCTCGCTGAGTTGTGAGAACCAGGTCAGCGCTTGCTCGTTAAGCGTTTCGACGAAGAGCTGACAGTATCCTGCGTCCTTCTCTTCGTCAGAAAGACGAGCTCTTGCCATCGCTATATTGAAGGCTGTTAGATGTTCCACTGGGTCGCCGCCGGGTTTGTACTCGGGGAGACGGAGCTTCTCTATTTTGCGGAGCTGGACTTTGGTTAACTCGCTAGCGAAAGGTGAGCGCGAAGTGGAGGCGATGACGCTGTCGATCTGAGGGGCTGCGCTCGTCGCTTGATGGATCTGCGAGCTCATCTGCTGAAGGCTGAGTTTGAGCTCGGCGATCTCGCGAATCGTCGTTGGGTCTGCTGTCGCCGGAGTAGGGTAGACGGCAGGAGGCCCGTTAGGGTCAGATTCGTCGACGGCGTGGTCTTCCGCCGGCGTTGGAGGGAAAAGATGGCGGCAGACAGGCTGGGAACGGCTTGTCGGCCCAGCGGGAGCGGTGAGAGCAGCTACAAGGGCTGCGAGCTGCTCATTCGTCGTCTTCTGGACTTCTTCTTGATGCGCGAGGCGAGCCATCACAGAGCTCATAAAGTCCGACGAGAGGAAAGGAGGAGGAGGCGGAGGCGTAAGCTCGGGCGCTTCGCCGGAAGTGCTGGGGTTCGAGTCACCAATCGTCATATCGGTCTAAGAAACGTTACTCTGATCGGCCCCACGGTGGGCGCCAATTGTTTGAGGTGAGTTTGGTCAACAAAAAGTAAAAGAACTCAAGAGTGGGATGAACAAAGACGTTTTATTAGAGTCGGAATAACGAGGGTACAAGAGTAGGAAAGCCGGCTAGTCGATGCTCGGAAAGCTCCTAGCCGGAAGTACAAGAGAAAACGGCGAGATACAAAGAGAGTAATAGAAACCCTAATCTAGCCGCAAGTCTGTGTGTCTAAGTGGGGATGCCCTTCTTTCTTGTCCTCAACTCCTTATATAGTCTCTTAGGTCGGTTAGTTTTGACATAATTCGTCCTCTTTGTTATGGGCCTTTTGTCTTACAGGCCCAGTTGGGACAACTGTTCGGCCCGAGCCACTTGGTCGCTGTCTTCGGCTGCTCGTCCTCTATCCAAAGCGGTCACGAGCCGAATCACGACTCGTCGGGAGTCGGCTTTGAGCCGATCATCCTTTGAATGATAGTAATGGGCCTCCTGTTCGCTGGGCCTTGTGGGTGGTGAGAATCCATCCCCAACATCCTCCACACAGTATTATTAACCCAAACTACTCGTAACGCGATTATATCGTATAATGTATATGTACGAAAAAATTGGCGAATGTATCCTAAATGGCACGCATACCCAAACCCTATAAAAATAATGTATATAAGTACGTCCAAGTATATTGAAGCAACCAACTTCCTAAGCGAAGTGGAAACACAAGATCCCACAAAATCCGTTAATGTCTTGTGACTCACACCCAACACAAATAGATCAATACATTAAATAAACTATATATAACTATGCCTAACAAGGTCACTGACATGCACTTCCACCAAGAAGAAGAAGATACTGGAGTGATCAGGAGATCATCCTGGAGAACACCGAGAGGGCATTTCGTGGTTTACGTTGGTACGAAGTTGGAAAGATTTGTGGTTCCCACTAGGTTTCTCAAGAGCCCTTTGTTTCAGAATCTTCTAGAAATGGCTGCAGAGGAGTTCGGCTACGCGGAGGCTCACCCTAATAAGATCGTCTTGCCCTGTGATGTCTCTACCTTCCGAAGTCTCGTCATGTTCCTGACTTCTCAGGACAAGTAACACATATATCTCATGTGTTATAATTTAAATATTGTGTTGTACTATTTGAACTTAATTCATCAGCGAGTGTATGTTGAACATTATTTTAACGCGCTTTTGATTCCCAAGCTAACTATTAGATTCGGGTTAATTATGGGCTTCCAACTTAAAACCAATTGGCAATTAGTGGATTGGCCCTAACCCTTTATATATTACTCAATTATTTCTCCAACTACCGATGTGGGACTTTATTCATCAACACTCCCCCTCACGCACATGCGTGGACAACTGTGGGAATACCATCCACAGAGTGGTTCAACATCGGGTGGTTCTTTTTAATTTTAACTTTGATCCACAATGATCGACCGCTCTGATACCATATTAGATTCGGGTTAATTATGGGCTTCCAACTTAAAACCAATTGGCAATTAGTGGATTGGCCCTAACCCTTTATATATTACTCAATTATTTCTCCAACTACCGATGTGGGACTTTATTCATCAACACTAACACTACGTAAAACTTAATTACGTATTGTATATGAAGCATAAAACTCAAAAACTAAATTCAAATAATGGATGAATTCTTAATATTCTGAGACACTTCCATTACCATTCATTTTAGAGAGAGAAAATCTTAGCAGGTTGAAAATTTATAAAAACCTGAAGGTTTTGGCTTTGCCTTATATACAAATATCTAAACCTAATTGGAGATATATAAAATAAGGTGATACCAAAATATACAGAAAGATACTAATACCTAAATACCCAATAAGAAGTAGTTTTCAGATATGCTTGTATCTCAACACCCCCTTTGAAGTTGGAATGTGTAGATAAAAATCATCCAACTTGAGAAAAGTACATCAGACTCTTTTTCATCTAAATCCTTCATAAGAAGGTCTCAAAAATTACCCCGTAGATGTAGTAGACACATGGAAAGTACCACAAGACATTACATCTACAGAAATCCGGCCCAAGTCTCAAAAAATAAATAAATGTTAAGCAAGTCAAAAAGGAAGCATCCAAACATACAAACATTTGTTAACTCTAATAAGTTAGGGCGCCATTAATGGAGTGTGAATTGTCACCGAATTGGAATTAACTGCAAACGGGCATCAAAAAGATTAGCTACAAACGTTGGTGGATGATTTAAACAACTAAGCAAAATAGGAATAACGGAATAACATAGGCTTTAAGAACAGTTATAAGAAAAATTGAGATAACATGCAAAACACACGAAATGGACTCTGAATGGTGGCCGATAGCACCACATCGCCGTTAATAATAACAAAATTCTATATATATATATATATTTGTTAGTATTAGAACCGTACCACAATTGTTCCGCAGTTGTCCTCATGTTACCATTTGGATCCATAATATATTTATGATCTAGTACTGAGAATCAATACTATTAAATTTGCAGTGTGACCTATTGAAAAATATTTGGTCCAATTATATTTTTCTCATTTTACTAACTAACTGTTATTAGTCACATACATTACGTAATTTTCAGATATTGTTATAACTTCCCCTCACTTCCTATATTCTAGGAGCCCCTTACTCTTTTCTTTTCTTTTTGAACATTGACTTTCATAAATTACTCTCATTTATACTAAAGTAAATTCATATCTATTCTATTATATATATATGAGCAAAGAAAAAATATGACCATAAATTGTTCCACTAAAACACATATTACATCTACATCTAAAATTACTCACAACTACATCTAAAATTTTTTACGACAAAATCATTGACAGCAAGCACATTATTATTAACATCGTTGTTTTTTCTTCATGCCCGATACCACTATACCGTATAGAACAACACCTATAAAATAATACAAGTTTGTATGTATAATATCAATATAACTTTTTTGGGATTCTAATCTATGACATTCCAAAATACAACTATAACTTTCGGGTCTAACCGTTTATGTATTGTAACTAAAATATAATTTATTTTAGCTATCAAATATATTTTTGAATAATCAATATTGAAAATATATCATTGTATTATTTTCAAAAGTATTGTTTTCAAAAAGTTATATATTTAAATGCACATTTTAAATTGCAAATTATGTTTTGTTCGATTTTCGGTGCGGATTGTGTTTGATATTGGTTTTTGTATATAACACTTTAAGAACCGTTCGAGTATATAGGTCAATTCTAATAGAGTATGAGACTTTGATTTTCGGGTCGATTTCGAGTCGGTTTTTTTTTGGTACAAATATTCTTGATTAATTATGTTAGGTAGTTATTAAGAAAATATAATATGTTGCAAATTTTAGGAATAAAGTTTAAAAATAATTTATGAAATGCATATGGTACAAGTGTATAGTTATGCAACTTAACATATTTAATATAGTTGCCAAAAGTTATCTATTTTACTAAATCAGATATAGGTTTATAGAGTCGATATGAATCTGTTTTGTTGCTGACAAAAAAAAATTAGATATAGGTTTAATCAAACTAATTTAATAGAATAGATTAAAACCTCTTACTAGTCATTGAAAAAACTATTTTATACAAATATGATTACAAAAAAATACAAATATAATTTAAAACACAAATATGAAAATTAAATTTCTAAAAAATTGTAAAACGCAAAATATACCCGCCCTTTTCAGAATCTAGTACAATATTAAGATTATAGCAGCTGCAATCATCACTATATCTAATAAATTAATAAATTTATAACTATTGCAGATACAACCACTATATCTAGCAAATCAATACATTTCTTTTATTCAATCAAATACATTTATCTTTTGTTGTTTATTGTGAGACATGCATTAGTCCACCAAGTTCTAACAAATTTTACCAAAATCTGCAACTCAGCTTTCGTTGGTCATGACGCTTAACTGACCAAATGCTGATCTAAACCCCTTAGATCAGATTTATAAATATATAGTAAAAAGCATGCAATAAAAACAAGTAGAGATGAAACAATATGTGCTTTTGCCATTTAACAATAAAATCTAAATAAAATTTTATGCAACCATTATGTCCTTCAACCTAAAAATGTCTACTTAGACATGATGGAAATCGAAAGAAAAAAGTTTTGGGAAATCTTCTCTATATGGAATACAAAGTGAGGTCACCTCCCTGGAAGCTATATAGGTCTAACCTACTCTCTAGGTTCGTGAATTTGATGTATTTTGGGTTTCTATTAAACAAAAGGATAAACACACACACAAACATATATATAAAAGTCGGGCTATGGTTAAGTAAAAAGGATAAATACAAAAAAAATACTCAAAGATATAGCCATTCTTGGACATATAAGAGGTGTAATCAAGGTTGGCGGAATGTGGATAAATCAAGATATGCTGGAGTGAAGTTGGGTCACCCTTGGTAAAATATGTTAACGCTGCCGAGGTGAAGTGGTATAGCCGAGGTTAGGCATAATGGAGAAGTTTCGCCCTCGGTTGAACAAATATCATGGTCGAGGTTTGAACTGTGCGTCCAAGCCAAATCATGGTTAGAAATATGGCCACCCTCAGTTATGAGTCTTATGACAGCATCGAGTTTGCGATCCATGGTTTAGCACTAGCAAAGGCTTGGGCCATGTTGTCTATGGTTGCGCCATTGGGTTGTGAGATGAACATGTTTTCACTAAATCTTGTATATATTTTCGACCACAAAATTAAAATAAATCAGTCCTCTTCCGTATGAAAGCTATATCAAATGTCTTAGTTCCATAAATTTTTGAAAAGGCCGGACCTAGAAGGAACTTCCTATGAGGTCGGACTTCTAGTACATCAAATATGTCATGTTGATGGAAACTGCACTTCTTGAGATGAAGTCTAGACTGTTTTATTATTTTCTGGAAATTATAATAAATCATAACATAAGCTTATTTTGATAATTTTTGCATCATCTTGATGTTTTTACCTATATACACTTAAAATAGCCAAAATAAGAGAAAACTATAGCTAACCATGAAAACTAAACTAATGTGTATCTAGCTACAAGAAGTATATGTTATGCATGACAACATATTTTACCTTAATGATGTTATGTAGTTAACATCATAATTTTAATTTTATTCAACCGAAAAGTGATGCGGATATCAGTGACTGTCTAAATCTCCTGTTTTATCAATTAAAGCATGATGTACCTGGCGTAATTTAACTAAAATTATATTTTGATCCACGTTTTAAAAGTGTAAAAATATTTTTAACAAAATCTAATTCAGAAAAGAAAAAAAATGATTGCTGACTACATGAAGTATTGGTCATCACATGGCTAACCATGCATAACCATGACTATATGTTATGCATGACAACATCCCTCAACTTTATGATGTTATGTAGTTAACATCACGAGTTTAATTTCATTCATCCAAAACTAACGTGGATGTTAAAGACCGTTTAAATATCTCATTTCATCAATTAAAATACGAGAGACCCGACTGTAATTTAATTAAATTAGATTTTGATCTGCATTTTAAAAGCTTAAGATTATTTTTAACAAAAACTAATTTACAAAATCAATATTTTTAAACATTTTTTGATAAGCAGTGCTTTAGCATTTTTATTTTAGTGTATTTTAAAAATATATAATTGTATTATTTCTTATTTATATTAATATGAAAGTTATATAAGATATTATTGAATTTTGTTTGTTTAATTATTTTAATCAGTTTTGTTATGAAATTTTAATAAAAATTTGTTTTTTTTATTAATTGTATGATATATACTTCTTTGATAATTTTTTTACTATAAAACTTATTTTGTTGTCAATTTACTGACTCTAGAATTTTATTTGTTTAAAACTTATGTGATGTCAACTTAAACTAAATACAATGTTGCGTAAATAATTATATATTATATATTTTTACGAATAAAATTATCAAAGAATAAAAATCTAATATGAAAGTTTAACTAAGTAATGGAGCACCTAACAACGTATCTTCACAGACCAAGAACTACGAGATCACCCCTTTCATTCTGGGGTGACGGAGGGATCGTACCGTTCGAGCCTTTTTTCATGCTTTTCCCGGGGGTCTCGAGAAAGCTGCAATCAATAGGATTTTCCTAATCCTCCCTTCCCGAAAGGAAGAACGTGAATTAATGCAATTTTTGTTTAAAATATATATAAAATAATTTCATTAACTTAATTAGTTTCATATTAAACAAATAAAATATTAGAGTTAATAAACGACATCAAATAAGTTTTGTAATAAAATGTTTTATCAAATAAGTATATACCACACAACTAATCAAACGAACTAAAGAAATTTTATTAAAAGTTCATAACAAAACAGATTTAAATAATTAAAAACCTTAATTAAATAATATCTTATAAGCTGAAAAAAAAATATCTTATAAAACTTTTATATTTAAGATAAATAAAAATATTATAAATATATTTTTCAAATACACTAAACTAAAAATTTTAAAACACTAGTTTTTAAAAAAATTATAAAACTTATTGATTTTGTAAATTAGATTTTGTTAAAAAATATTCTTACACTTTTAAAACACGGGTAACAATCTAATTTAGGTAAATTACCGTCAGGTTCTTCATATTTTAATTGATGAAACAAAATATTTAAACGGTCTTTGACATACACAACATTTTTTGAAATTAAATTTGTGATGTGAACTACATAACATCATTAAGTTTAGGAATTTTTTCATGCATAACATATAATTTATGTAGCTAAGTATAAATTAGTTTAGTTTACATGGTTAGCCATCTAATGGCCAATAGTTCATGTAATCAACAATCATATTTTTCCTTTAAAAAGTAAATATGTTTTATAAAATTTTGATAAGTAGTGTTTTAACCTTTTTATTTTAGTCTATTTGAAAACTATATAATTATACTATTTTATTTATATTAATATGAAAGTTATATAGTGTAGTATTCAGTTTGGTTTTTAATTATTTTAAACTTTTTTATTAAATTTTAATAAAATTTCTGTAATACGTTTGATTAATTGTGTGATACATAATTATTTGATAAATTTTTTATTATAAACTTTATTTTATGTCAATTTATTGACTCATAACATTTACTTTTAATATAAAATTAATTTTAATTAATGAATTATTTTATTTATATTTTCATAAAAACAAATTGCATTCATTTAAACTTCGTAAGATTATAATATTATATTTGTATTCTTAGATTATTTTTTATTAAAAATATATAATTAAAAATTATATACATGAGATCATATTTGGTTTAAGTTGACATCAAATAAGCTTTACGCAAATAAAATGTTTGAATGACGTCAAATAAGTTTATAATTAAAAATTTATCAAATAAGTATACATCACACAATTAATCAAACTAATTACAGAAATTTTATTTATAAGTTCATAAAAAACAGGTTAAAATAATTAAAAATAAAATAAATAATAGCTTATATAACTTTCACATTTAATATAAATAAAATAAGATAATTATGTAGTTTTAAATACACTAAAATAACATGTTAAAATACTACTTATCAAAAATGTTAATATGTAGTTTTAAATACACTAAAATAACATGTTAAAATACTACTTATCAAAAATGTTAAAACATATTGATTTTATAAATTATATTTTGGTAAGAATATTTTTATGCTTTTAAAACGCGGATTAAGATCTAATTTCAGTTAAATTAAGGTTGCATCAATCATATTTAATTGATAAAACGAGATATTTAAACGGTCTCTGACATTTACATCAGGTTTTCAATGAACGAAGTTAAACTTGTGATGTTAACTACATAACATCTCTGAAAGATTGGGAGGATCGAGAACACAAGTTTTTGGGTTTGTTTAGGAGCGACTGAATAATCGAGTTAATGGATGGACCTTCAAGTTTTTACCAAAGGAGGAAAGGAAGTGATTATTAAATCAGTGGTAACAGCTTTGCCAAATTATATCATGTCATGTTAATGTCTACCAAAGACAGTAACGAAGAAATTGACAAGCGGAATAGCACAATTTTGGTGGAGCCCAGGAGGGAGTAAGAAAGGTATGTATTTAAAATCATGGGACAAATTATGTAATCCCAAGGATGAAGTGGGCTTAGATTTCAAAGACATCATGGATTTCAAACGGCTATGCTTGCAAAGCAGTTGTGGCGTTTGATTGAAAAGCCGAGTACTCTATTTTTTAGAGTTTTTAAAGGACGGTATTTCAGGAATGCATCATCCCTGGAACTGTTAAGATCATACACACCATCATATGGCTGGCGCAGTATTATCTCTGCTAGATCTCTGCTTAGCAAATGACTAATTAAATGGTTGGGATCATGATCATCTATCTCAGTATGGAATGATCCTTGACTCCCAACCACTCGCCCGAGACCAGCAAATAGTATCAACAAGAATTTCTCCCCGATCTTACAGTAGATTCTCTCATCAATACGACATCACGTACATGGAACTTACATACAATTCAGTCTCTTGTGGATCCACAAGATATACAGAAAAATTTAAGTAGCAGAGGAATTCAAGGTGATATATGCTATGCTCGTTGTGGACAACCAGAGGAATCATTGAACCATGTGTTCTTTGAATGTACACCAGCGATCCAAGTTTGGGCACTGTCACGTATTCCATCGAATCCATGTATTTTCCCAACACAATCACTTTTCAAAAATATGGACCATATGTTTTGGAGAGTTACTCCGCAGATTGAGAATCATCAATTTGCATGGATCTTATGGTATATTTGAAAAGAAAGAATAACAGAAAAAAAAACAACAACATAGATATTGATCCCAGAGATACTCTCAAGCTGGCAGAAACATAATCATTACTCTGGCTGATAGACACAATTACACAAAGGATTACCCAAAGTAGGGTGAATGAGGTTACAACCGTACCTCCTATTCCGGGAAGATGGTGTTTCACAGATGGATCGTGGAAAGATAAGGATTTACATCTAGCGGGTTTCGATGGATTACTGGGGGGCACAAAATACTCGAGCTAGTCTTTCACCCCTTCATTCGGAAATAGAGGCGCTTATTTGGGGCAATTGAATGTATGAAGAATTTACGCCAATATCATGTCACGTTTGCAACAGATTGTTCTCAATTGGTGAAGATGGTTTCAGAACCAGAAGAACGGCCAGCTATTGCAAACTTTTTTGACCACATAATACGAAGAACATGTTAAAGATTGCTTACTTCGTCCTCCGTCCCTAACCGCTTGATCTTTCATGCAAACTACAGTCCTAAATAAACTTTGCATTTAAATCGACTTTTTTAGCAGCTCATTTAAATCAACTAACTCTCTACAATCATTAAAGTAACTGTGATTTCTCATCAAAAACAACATTCAAGTTGGATGATTCTAGGGTTAAGGGGATCTATACTATACTAAAAGGTGAATATAATCAACAGAGAGGCCGTCCACGTAGGCAGATCAAATCAGCCAATAAGAAACTGATTTTTTGCCATGTCATTCGCGCTGGGCCAGTCTATGAATGGATCCGTGATATATCTTTATTTGGTCCAAAAGCCCATTCGAAAACAAGCCTTTTTGGTGGTTGAATCAACTCCTCCTTCTTCGTCGTTTACGCTTTTGTAACCGAGAGACGATCAAACGACATAGACTCCATCACTCTGCAATCAATCCTTGGCAATCAATCCTTCCGAGCTCTAATCTATGGATTCTTTTCGCCTTTCTCCCTCAAAGTTTATTTATACCACTTTGATTTTTCACAACTTCTTAATCTCCCTTTCCATCCTCGAAAAAAAAACCTCAGACCATGAATCCCGACAACAAAAGCCCTGTTTCCGGCGACCTTATGTCGAAGAAAGCAGCTTCCGCCGGCCCGATCAAACCTACTGTCGAATCCGGTGTCTCTTCAGCCAACTCTGTCTCTGTTTTTCCTGTTGCGGAGAAACCAAACGGCAAGTCCGTTGTGTGTTCCGATGTGCCTATCAAACGTCGGGGTGGAACCGGTGTCCCCTCCGCAAAAACTGCTCAAGTGGTGTTCTTTAGAGATGTCAAGTTCTGTTTTGTTCAAGAAACAGAACCGAGCTGTCCTTGAGAGGAGAGAGGACAGAGTTCCATGAGAAAGTGATGGTAAGAATCAAAAGTCTGGGAGAGGGCAGCTTTAGAAGCTAAGAATCAAAAAGTCTTATCAGTCTTTTGTATACCAAGGTAGAGAAAAGATCTTTGATTCTGTGATCACTGATCTCATGATACATAAGCTTATAAAAGTTATATTTGTTGCTACTTACTTAGATCAATAGTGTCATGTGTTTTTAACTTCGTTTCGTATCATCCATGATTGTAAGTTATATTGATGGTTCTCTGCTTTCCCAACGTATAGTGATTTAAGAATGATGCAATAAGACCTCTCTCTTATATGATTATGACTAATATTGGGGGTTTCTACTTTTTCAACGTCATTAAAAGCAACGATATGAGATTGGGACCAGTGTGGTTAAAGTTGAATGGTGCACCTGAAGAAGTAAAAAAAAATAATAGGGAGAAGATAAAGCTGTTGAAGGTGTGTTATAAATCACTTACACTAATTTTTGGTTATGTTTTTAGCTTCCAGATGATGGCGAAATCATGTTTTAACTGTTATGAACATCTGTTTTTTCTTCTGCAGCGAAAGACTACTGGCCTTTGGTTTATTGAACTGAAGAACAATGAAATTACAACTGAGGAAGTTTGTGAGGGATACTCTTCTTTTGTTTGTTTTTTTAAAGAAAAGTAATTCTCTTAATATTCATGTTTTTGTTTCCCATAATTCTAGGTAACTGAGGTGGTGGTCTCAAGTACCTTAACGATATCAACTAGAACAGGGTTGAAGAGCCAAAAGGGTTCAAGCTTGAGTTTTTCTTTGTTCAGAACCCTTACTTCAAGAACACTGTCTTGACCGAGACATATCAGATCGATCAAGGAGTAAGCTGAGTGTTAAAGGAGATTAAAAATATCACTGGGCGATTAGATTCCACCATAGAGGAAATCAGAGTCCCATCCCCATCTTCAAAGTGCAAGTTACCGGATAGGCAAGAGGGGGGAGCGAGGATCTGAAAGCTCCGGATATTTTTATTCATCTATTTCTTTTCTATTGAGAAGTAAGAACATCACCAATTATATTTTTGAGGGCTTAGTTGTCTAACTATAGTCTTCATATTTTTCATCAGGATCACTGGTTTGTTAGTCCATTTATAAATGTGTATGAGCTGCTGCATAGCACACCAACAATGTCGGAGGAACATAAGTTTTTTAAAGTTCTTTCCTTTTGATTGTTTTGATACATCTGCTAGCAAATTGTCATACTATGTTCTGTGTTAAGACTTAAATGAATGAGTGAACTCATATTAGTTAATCCACATATGTGTACTCAGTGGAAGTGTTCCACAAAGTTACTTTTGTATGCATCCAAATACACTCAAGAGTTTGAAGATGTTTCTGGATTTGGTTGGCCATATGAAGCTGACCTTTCTCATGATCAGGCACATTGATTGCCAACAAGAACGCTGAGCTGCAGCACTGAAGGGTATCTCTAAGAACATAAAGCATAATGCTAATGTCAAGTTCATTTAAGGTCATAGAAAGGTAGGCTGAATCTCAGAATTTATATATTCAGCTATCTTTCTATGTTTGATATGCACTTCTATGTATTCTTGGTTGAATATGGATTTAGAGCTTGGTTTTGTTTGTATGCAGGTTAGACACTCACACTGTTGATGTAGATGTGATTATTTATACTTCCAGATTGCTGTTGGTGGTGGAATCACCCCATTCTTGACACTCCAGAAAGAGTGTGCCGAATCTGATGTCACAGTTGATCTGCCTTCCAATACCAACTAATATTTGGGACTGATAACTCAACGTTGTCGTCTATATATCATTTTGGCGAGTTTATCACATTTGAACCCGTCATATATTTTTTTCGCTTTGATTAAATTTAGTAAGTTAGTATTTTCTAATTTAATAATACCATGATGGATGATATAGAAAAGCAAATTGTTAAAGTAAAGTCGAGATATCTTCAATATATAAGAAGAAAAGAAATAAACCAAAACTTGCAAAACAAAAATTTTAGTTTGTGGTAGTGTCATAATTACTCTAAAGATAATTGACATCCTTTACTTTATTCGTCAAATAAACGATTAACAGATTATTAGAGTGTATATGTTATTCTACTTAACTAAAGTATCGGTGTCTGGTGCTTATGATTTCGTTTTTAAAAAATGTGATTCCAACTTACAACTACCTAATAAATCTTAGAAGTCTATAAAAAAAATGAAAAACCACTAATTTCTGGTTTCATCATAAAAAATTAAAATAAATAATTAATTTTTGTCATATGTTTAAATATATTACTTCAGTCCCTATTTAAAAATAGATGAGATTTTACACACCCAATATTAACACGGGATTATCCAAAAAAAAATAGCACCCTGGTCTTTGCAGAACTAACTAATATACCCATAAGTTTAAGAGCCATATCTAATAAGCTAAATGAACACAGTCACCGCTATAACTAACTTGAGGAAGTAAGATCTCCAATATTTCAACAATTGGTCAGACCGGATAGATATTACAAATAATATGGAAGAGTTAGCAAAGGCAAACACGTAAGCAATAACTGTAGACAATATGATGGACAACATCACAGACTCAGGTTATTTCTTTATGATGATGGACAACAACCCAGACTCTATTCTCCAGAGTACTTTAATTCCTTCTTACGATATTTAAGTTATTATAAGCAACTCTTTCATTTTTTTACATGCACTTAATATTTACCAGATTTCAAATAATTTTATAAAATAAAATACGTTCAAACCCAGACAAACCTCAAAACTTATGATCTTAAACTAAACAATTTCAACATTTATCCGCGCGTAGCGCGGAGATTGAATCTAGTATTTTTAGATGGTAAAGTAAAAAATGTTTAAGGGTTCCCAGAAATTCAAGGAGATGCAATATATTTTGAAAAAAGCAATAAAAAATGGACCAATGATGTCCATAGTTCTCAAGTCACTACTTTTTATTTTCTTCAAAAACTCTACAGAAATACTTCCTATTGGTCTACTCCTTAGAAATTATTTGCCTTGAGCTTGCCAATACAATCAATTCTCAACTATCCTATTAAAAGTGAAGTACAAATGTAAATTAACCCTCACTTAGTTTATATATTTACAATCATTGCCACTGGTTTTAATAATACATATATTAATATTAACACAAAGCCTCTCACGTAATACACCAAAACAAATCAACAAGCCCATTAACAAATTTTTAACTCAAATATTGATGTGTGTTAGTAAGGGGGTGTTATTGAATAGGGTAATTTAATAGAATTGACTGTAATTTAAATCCAGACTTAAATTCAGTGTTATTGGATTGAGTATTTTGTAGAAATAATTTAAATCCATTGAAAACCTCTGTTATTCAATTTTTTTCAGATGTCGTGAGAATTCAGTTATGAAAGATTTTAATGGAATTCAATGTATCTTTTTTAACTAAAACAAATCCCATAATTTTTACCAATATTCTTAAAGAAACCAGACTCATATTTCTTTTCTATCACAATCCTTCATACTTAAATTCCCAAACTTAATTTCAATTCCAATATTCAATAACACCTCCTAAATAGAATAATGTCATCTATACCTTTATTATTGTTATTGTACTATTTAAACATGGGTACCACCAACAATTCAAAAGCTTATTTATATATAACTATTTCAAAAAGTTGTTAAATATTTTAGTGATAGATATGAACCAAACAGATTAATTTTTTATATTCTAATGCTTCAACTATAAATTATCTAATTATATAAAATCATGACCATATTTTTAAAAATATTAATAGAATTTTCTCATATACATATAATCTACCCAACTATATCTGATCTATAATTGAAAATAATGTTAATAATTTAACATGACTTTATGCATTTTTTAAAATAATAAAAAATATTTTTCTAACACAAATGAATGAATAGAAACATATTAATATTTATTCTAATTGGTTGTAAATACAAACAAATTCAAATAAACTCTATGATTAAAAAACATATGTTTCAATAATTTGGATATATAAGAAATAACTAATGTAATTTGTCATTTAATTTATAAAATTAGCATAGAATACATTATTAACAAAATCACACTTATATAAAATATAGTAGATATTAAACATTGCAAACCGAAAAAGAACATCCGCGGGCGCACGGATCAAGATATAGTTTAAATTTCTCAAAATATATAAACAAAATAATATATTACAAATAAATCTGAATAACATAGTTTGAATACCTAAACTTAACATATAAATTGGTTTGATTTAAATATTTGGATAGAGAATCAATAATTATTTTAAGTATTTTGGTGTTTTGAGTATATTTAACTATTTTTGATATTTATATTTGACTATTTATATATATTTCAATTATTTAAACCAACTTAAAAGTACTATATATATATATTTTAGATGTTTTTTATAAACTAAATCTAAAAAATAATATATATAATTTTGAATAATTTTGATATTTAATCAATTTCGGTTTGGTTTTGGTACTTCTTTTTGGATCAGGATCGGTTCGATCTTTTGGATTCATATTTTTGCCGAACTCTAATATTAACATGAAAACAACATATTTTATAAAAAATACATCCGCACGGGTGTGCGGGTCAAAATATAGTCTATTATATTAAAACAGAAGTCACAACTTTGATTCATGTGTGATATTTTTAAAAATGAACTCTTAACTAGAAATAACTTACCATTCATTAATTACTAAACATATGGTTTAATAATATATCATTTCTAATATATTAATCTTAAAAATCAGGATTGGTTAACATACACATATTGATATATTTTCATTTAAAATTTAAATATATATTTTAAATTTCGAAAATATATTAAGAAGATCTTAACAAGATCTTAATTTTCAAAATTATATATAATTAATTTTAGGGAAAATTTTGAAAAATGCCATCAAATGAGATTATATTTTTACTGAGAATAGAAAATTTCAAAACTTAAATAAAAAATTAATAGAAAAAAAATGTATGATTTGTTTAAAATTTCTGGTTTTCGTAACTTTCGAATCAGTGTAGTTTCTTTTTCTTTTGTATCTGAAGAAGAAGACACAATCGTGGCAAGTGCCAACATATAACTTTGGAGTTTGACTTTTTTTTTGTTATAAACTTTAGACTCTTAGATACATTTGATATTCACCACAGTTTTCTTATTTCATCAAAAGTAAGAGTTCGTCAAGAAAATAATACATAATTTTTTTTTGTGAAGTCAACAAAAACATTCACAATCTTTTGATCTATTTATGTAATAGATGTGCTCCATATCGTAACAATAGCTGAAATAGCTTCGTGTTCTTTGGAACGAATGTGGTAAAACAAACCCCAAATTCCCTGTACATACGAATCATGTTTTTAGTAAAGTGAAAACCTTTTACTCTTTGTCTTTGCTGTGTTCTGCTCTGGTTCAGTGATCTCAGTTTTCTTTTTTTCTTACAGAGCAAGACAGAGACCATGATGGTAATTCAAGGAGAGAATCAGAAACTGAGTCTTCATCAAGCCTTGAGTCTTGAGACCTGTGTTTAAAATGGCGAGCGCCTTTGTCGCCATGGCGTAAGGCGCACCAAGGCGAAGGCCCTAACGCCATAGACCTCTAAGGCGAGGGTGGGTTTCGCAAAGCGCTCGCCATGGTGCGCCTTTACCTTAATCGATGGTGTCAAAGGCGATTAAAAGGCGCGCCTTAGAAATCTCACGGTGTTTTGACTTCTAACTTCCCTCTCGACCCTCTTCTTCTCACTTATCTCTCTACTCTCTTCTTCTCAAAACATCTCTGTCTCAACTTCTAATTTCATTTGTTTTCTTTTATTCTTAGGTCACATATCCATAATTAAATTTCCCTGTTTATATTAGATTGTTTGATCACAGATTCACAGTATATTTAACTATTTTTGATATTTATATTTGACTATTTATATATATTTCAATTATTTAAACCAACTTAAAAGTACTATATATATTTTAGATGTTTTTATAAACTAAATCTAAAAAATAATATATATAATTTTGAATAATTTTGATATTTAATCAATTTCGGTTTGGTTTTGGTACTTCTTTTTGGATCAGGATCAGTTCGATCTTTTGGATTCATATTTTTGCCGAACTCTAATATTAACATGAAAACAACATATTTTATAAAAAATACACCTGCACGGGTGTGCGGGTCAAAATATAGTCTATTATATTAAAACAGAAGTCACAACTTTGATTCATGTGTGATATTTTTAAAAATGAACTCTTAACTAGAAATAACTTATCATTCATTAATTACTAAACATATGGTTTAATAATATATCATTTCTAATATATTAATCTTAAAAATCAGGATTGGTTAACATACACATATTGATATATTTTCATTTAAAATTTAAATATATATTTTAAATTTCGAAAAATATATTAAGAAGATCTTAACAAGATCTTAATTTTCAAAATTATATATAATTAATTTTAGGGAAAATTTTGAAAAATGCCATCAAATGAGATTATATTTTTAAAATTATACCATATCTTTAATTTTTTGAAAACTACACTTATTTATAAATGAAGTGACTAAATTAACCTTACTGAGAATAGAAAATTTCAAAACTTAAATAAAAAATTAATAGAAAAAAAAATGTATGATTTGTTTAAAATTTCTGGTTTTCCTAACTTTCGAATCAGTGTAGTTTCTTTTTCTTTTGTATCTGAAGAAGAAGACACAATCGTGGCAAGTGCAAACATATAACTTTGGAGTTTGACTTTTTTTTTGTTATAAACTTTAGACTCTCAGATACATTTGATATTCACCACAGTTTTCTTATTTCATCAAAAGTAAGAGTTTGTCAAGAAAATAATACATAATTTTTTTTGTAAAGTCAACAAAAACATTCACAATCTTTCGATCTATTTATGTAATAGATGTGCTCCATATCGTAACAATAGCTGAAATAGCTTCGTGTTCTTTGGAACGAATGTGGTATCAAAAAATTAGTCAAACTCTTCTTTCTTTCTAAGATCATGGCGAAATGCAAAGCTATCAATAGTAGTTTCTTAGATAGAATAGTTCTTCACTCTGCTTCTTTGACGATTTTGACTTTTCTCAATATTACACGTGTATACATAATTTGGAATACATATAGCAAATAATGTATCTTTTAATTTCTCGGCTGGGTCTTTTTATACCCAACTCTCCTAAAGCTCATGATTAAACTACATGTTTCATAGTTCAAAAGCACTTAATAACAAATACGATAATAAGGTTTTACGAATACTTTTTATATAAGATTGTGTTTTATAGTTATCCATATATTTTTAATATATTCTAATTTCTATTTTTATATATTATAGTTCAGTAAAATTATTTCAAAAATAATTACAATACTAATAATCTCGAGTTTTCCACTATTAAAATGTTTTGAATTTAAAATTCAAAAGGGCCAAATAGTCTTATAAGACATAAGTAAGTGTAGTTTTCAAAATATTATTAAAACAGTATATTTTTCAAATTTACAATCTTAAATAGGGTAGTTTACAAATTATCCCTTAATTTTAACTAATTCCGTAATTAGTTTTGAAATATTATTATTCATTAATATATTATTTTGTCTTTTATAAAATGAAAAATAAAATATTATATATTATTTTAATCTATTATATAATCACAATTAATCATGTTAATTTTATCATATTGAACTTAATATGATAAAATTATATTAAATTGATAAATTTTTAAATTTTATTTTCATAAAAATAAAATATTTATTTTAAAAATATAATATGATGATAGAGGAGCTTAACATTAGCAGGCTATATATTACATGTATAAATTAATATATCTTTCACTTTTGTAAATAAATAAAATATTGGGTAAAATGAATAAACATAGAAAATACAGCTAAAATAAAATCCAGTTTTGAAAGGCGGGTAAAAATTTAACATAAATTAAATAAAAAATAATTGTCAAATATGTTTTTATGCACATATTAATATGTTTAATAACAAAATGCAAATATAATAAAATAAATATATAATAAGAAGCAAAAAAATACGTACGATAGTTTAAACAATTGATTATGTATAAGATGTAAACTATACACTATTGTATTTGAAATAGTTTTATAAATATTTAAATATATAATTAAAATTAAAAATTAAAAATGTATAATACTACTGATCTAAATAAATATATATGCATACAAAACTGAAAATAAAACCCGCACGGTTGTGCGGGTCGAAATCTAGTTCTTCTTATAACACATATAATTTTAACAGGAAGTGAATTCACAGAGATAAATATCATAACACCATCGGTAACAACCTAGTTTAAATGAAGAACATATTGAAAATATGTTAAAACTCACTAAGAAATTCATATCTGATGCAACTATAATGGGGAAATAAAAGGTAATGTGACCATGATTACAAGGAGAACAAAGTATCTTTGGATCTCATTTTGACATTTTCAAAGCCTAAAAGCAAGTCGAGCCAAATAGTTTAGAAAAAGGTTTGAGTAATAGATAACCAACTAACAAGTGTTTTTATGCTGGAAAATTGCATCATATAGCGTAAAAATAATTGTATAACGCTTTAATCTAAATAGTCAGAAACTAGAAAAATGTACTTTTGTCATATGCAACCGGTGAAACCTGAAACAAAAAAAAATTAATAAATAATTAGATAATGTAAAAAGTAATCATGACCACTCGTTATTCACATACCACTGTCAAGAAAACTATATAATATTAGAGCATAATTATCGGCGTCCTACGCCTCATATCTTAGCAATTAAGTGGCAATAATTAAATGAAAAATGACTAATAATATTTGGGACGTTCCTTAATTAAGAAGTGTTTGGGGATGTCCTTAGGAGGCACGTGTCACGTTGCGAATGGGCGATGATTATTAGGGCTTTCTGTTTGGGTTTTCTCGGAGGGCGATAGAAACTGCGATTCTCACTCAAAACCAAGTCTCTCTCTCGTCGGATCTCTCTCGACGGTGCTTCTCTCCCGACGGCGCTTCTCTCGACGGGTTTCTCTATCGACGGTGCTTCGCTCTCGACGGTTCTCCTCTCCTTGATTTCGATCACATTCCAGAGCATCTGTTGTCTCACCGACAGCGGTTTCCTCGAGTCGAAGGTGAAGAAGGTATGTGATCCTCCACCGTATTGAGTATTTGTATCAATTTTGTTGTCGTTCTCGGATTTAGGGTTTTGATGAGGATTTTGATGTCGCTGTAAATTTAGTGTTTTCAATATACTGAATCGTTTTCTGATCTGTGTTGATATTTGCTTATGATTTGCCTGATTGTATTTTTGGTGTTTGCGAAAAATATATTGAAAAGTAGTGAAGGGTTTATAGGCTTTTGAAAATCTATTACAAATTTCTAGTCTGTGAGAGAGTATGGTGAAGTTGTAAAATAGATTGTTCAGTGTGATGAAACTGATTTCTGTTATTCGTTTGGTTCTGTGTGTGTTATTAGGTGAGGTTTGCTTGGCTCTCATACGTGTAGCCATGAACTCTGAGTAGACTTTGGTAGGCATGGTTGGTTGTGTAACTTAATGGCTGTGTAACTTAATGGTTGTGTAAATGTGTAGTAACTCTGATTAGACTTTGGTAGGCATGAACTCTGATTTCACAGATGTAATCTTGTATGTATAGTCTAGTTTGTTTGCAACCAAATCATGTTTAATTCCATGTAGTGAGATGATAATCTTGTTTGTTTGCAACCAAATGTCTGTTTTATTTTTATGGAAAGTAAGTGAAATGAATCACAAGATACACTTCTTGTAGCTCGCTGAAAAGGTTGATTTATCTAACCTGTTCGACTGACATTGAGAGAGAACTTCAGGAGATAAAGTTTCTCCATAATGCCACTGAGGAAAAGCTAGAGAAGATAGTGGCTGACTTAGGTAAGAAGAAATCAAGGTTTGAATTGGCTCTTGGTATGATTGCTATTGTATTTGTTATTTTAGGTATCGTGGTCAAGTTTTAGTATAACAAGTTGTATTACAAGCTGAACAATTGTAATGAATTTGATCTTTGTATTTTTAACCATGTCGGATATGTCTTGTAATGAAACTCATCTTTGTATGTGAAACTGACCAAGTCCTACCAATAATCAGCAAATTAAAAAAAGTCCTTCACTCTATTACTTAAACCAAAAATGATATTAAAAAATGCTAAGGACTCAAAACCAATAATGATGCTCTTAGGAAATGTAAATAGGTTTCATTTCACGTTTGTGCTACCTGTAACACAACTATCTTCATTGCTAGAGAAGTTCTATGGTGAAGAAGACATATTCGAAGTTGCATGTGGTTAGGTCATTAACTTCATCTCAGGTCACTCTGTCTCTCGTCAGTCCGTCTCAATCATCTCCACATGTACAATCAGTATCCCCATCACTACTCATTGTTTTGTTGTCTTCACATATTCACCTCCACCACCGTTGCAACCTATCTTCTCCTTACCTCCACTCACTGTCTCTTCTTCTCTTCCACCTACTATACAACCATTAAACTATTTCACCACAGCCATCATACGACCAATAAAATTATTTTCACCACTGCCATCTTATACAACTTCTTCTCCACCATTAGATACATCTTCTCCTTTGTCGCCACCAGTGACTAAAATTTATCGGAAAATGAACTTTTTGTCGTTATTTCTATTTTTTTTATAAATATATATAAAACAGAATTGTGAATCGACTATGTTGTTTTTTCACCTGTAACATCGACACCACAACCACCAATTATTTATATCCTGCCATCTTCTTCTCCTCTACCACTGTACCACTACCACCCATCGTCCACCTCCCACCATTTCTTCCTCTCCTCCACGCCCCACCACCTTCCCAGTGGTGGATTTTTCTCCTCATCCATCAATTCCGGTGAAAACTCCACCAGATTTTCTGCAAAATCATATCTCCTCCTTTGCCTTCTCATTCTTTGTCTTCACTATTCCATCAGTTCCACCTCCAGTCATTCCATTGCAGTGTACTATTTGTTTGTTATGAATTAATTGGCTTATACTTATTCATCAAAATTAAACATTACAAACCACAACATAATAGTGCTATATTATTGAAAATCAGCTATGGCTACTTGAACCAGTAGAGAATGTACTACTTATAGATCATATATACTATTATTTTGTATCAGGAACTTGTGTATGTGATAAAAATATCGGAGAAGACGACCAATCTTTGTTATATTCTATTAAATACATATATAATAGACATGTAACATGATATGTATTATTTTGTTGTTATTCTACCTGTAACATCGACACTACAACCAGTTGTTTCATCGCTGCCACTGTCCCCTCCTCCTACACCTCGCCACCCGTAGTCTCGTCACATTTTCTAACTGTTGCAATGTACTATTTATTTGTTATATTCTCTTTGATGAACGGTGAATAAGCGTGTGCAATGCTTTATTGTTGTATCATTGATATGAATCTTGGTATATGCGTACTGATCAGACTAAACATTTATAAACTCAGTTTTATCATTTCGTTAACCATACCGACACAAGTGTAGATTTTCACACAAATTTATCTTATTCTATTTACAATGATTGTATTTTACATTTAAAAATAGACTATTAGAAATCATAAAAATAGTATATCATGATATTCTCTTTATTGGAAATTTGATTGTTTGAAAAATTTATGTAAAAACCTTTAATTCAAAGTCTATTCTACATTCCATTTTTATATAGTATATTTAATATTAATATTTACGATTTTCAGATTTCAATTTGATTTAAAATATTGTAAATAGATATCATAGTCTATATTTGGTTTTGGGCTTAGTTATTAGGATTTAGAATTTAGTATTTAGGGATTTTTGGTTGGGGTAAGGTTTAGTATTTAGGGGTTGTGGGTGTGATTAGAGTATTTAAACTGTTTGTCCTTATGATTATTTTCCTAATGACAAATCTCACATGTTTTTGGTAGAATATGCAGTACCTATAAATCACTCAACTTGCTTTCAACAAGAGGATTTCCGATAAAAAAATTATGCTGAATAAAAGATGCTAACTCTGTTGCTGGATAGAGTATGTGATGCTAAATTAGAAAACTTTAGATGCCTAAGGAACATAGAGGATAAACATCATCTTCATGAGTCAAGGTACCATATCTTCAACAAACCTTTTTAAGCCTTTTGTATTAAACTCTGATAAGAACTGGCTCTTCCAACTCTTTAAAATGAACATACCAAGTGAAGGTAAAGTTTTGCTACGCATCAAATCTGATTCAAATTTAGAATTTCGCTGGACTATCTTTGGTCGGTGTAACTACTTTAACTCCTTTTAAAAGTCCTATCTACTAAATAAAAAAACATATCAATAACATATAAGAGATTATGTTACTGGAAGTTGACAAAAAAATGTTACTGGAGATGACTTAGCGAGTAAGAGGTGTAATTTGCAGACCAACTATTACGAATCCTTAAAATGCGATTATGAAATAAAGTATGTGCAGAGATTCGTTGGTTTAGATATTTATAGATAAGTTCAATTCTAGTTGAGATATATTTAGTTATTGTGTATATATACAAATATCATGTAATTTATTAACTCACAATCCAATGATACAATTCAATAATAATCTTATTCTCAAATTCTATATATGTTCAGAGAAAAGAAGAATTGGAACATACCACCATCATTGATTTGATTGTGAACTTTGGGAAGCTATTGTGTTTTGGCATATTTGTTTCAAATCCAGATTAGGGTTTTGGTGTGTCAGACTTAGGCCGCAAACGATTTTTTTCTGTCAAACAAAAGATTATATTAAAACTAAAAAGGGTTCAAGCGATTACATCCGAAGTTATGCTCAACGGTAACAAGATAATAACCGGAGGGATCCTCGACAGTTTGATGAACACCATAAAACAAAATAGAACATCATAACAAGAGATAAAAAGTTAAAGAGAGATACTTCATAGACAACAAGAAAACTGTGGGAAATAATCTGATTCATCCCTGAATTCGTTACTATGAAGAGCATGAAATAGTCGGAATCGATGTTGATACCAAACAACAAAGTTTGGAAGGAGGCCGAACAAGCAAGAACAGCTATAGCTCCGACGACGGTCCCTAAAGAACTAGGTGATTCTCAACATAAACGAAGAGTATAAGGGTCTTGGATTTGATGCTAATGAACAAATTGGATGAACCTTAAAATGGAATAGTGCTTGTGACGAAAAATAGAACTACTACAAACTTTTACTGGACAAATAGTGTATGTCCTCCTTTGCGTCTTATGAGAATATGAAATAACTACATATTCGATCCTAAATTCAATTGTGCAATGATGTCCATGTAATCCTTCGTTTTGATTTGATATTGTGATTAGAAGGATATGACCCAAACAAAATTTTACTGCATATTATAAAGTTTTTTTTTCTTTTTAATTTTTTTTACATATTATAATGTTGTCTTAAGGTTTTAATATATCCCTTCACATGAATGAATATATATGACAGTCTTTCTCACCTCCGTTCTATCTCAAAAATCTTTCACGGAGGTGATGATGAGAGTACTCAATACTTTTTGGTTTTCTGATCGTTAGATCAGATGGTGGTCTCTGGGAAGTGGTGGTTCTCATACCACCGTCTTCGCCGGATTTTGTCTCAAGGAAGTGGTGACCGTTTTACCGCTAACGCCTGCTTTCCACCGGGATTCTCCCGGTTCCGTTACAATCAGTGTTTCTCATGGTCCCGTGCTCAATTTATTCTCCTTCTCAACCTTTGATTTTGGATTCCTTTCCTTGGATAAGGTGATTTTCATCTTTGGGCTTTTCCTCTATCATTAAAGATGATTGGTGTTCATGCAGGAGTCTCAAAGGTTTGGGTTCGATTGAAGTTTCTTTGAAGCGTTTGATCTGTCAAACTTGACTCCTCGGCTGATCGTGGTTGAGAGCCATTGGATTTGTTGGATTATCCTTCGTTTATGTTTTGCCGACCCCGGAGCTCCGTCGTGCCATCTCTCTGGTACCGGAGAAAAAGGTCTGTCTCGCGTCTTGACCATTGTTTTGGCCTTTTATTTTTATTTTCTTGTAATGAGCTTCATCCTCTGTTGGACTTTGTCTCTTTGATAAAATCCAGTTGACAAAGAAAAAGAATATATATATATATACTATACTAAAAGGAACATATTGTCCACCTAAAGCTGTTCACCTAGGATAATTAATTCCAGCCAATAATATGGCTTCATCTCTCCACATCACCGCGGTGAATTGGGCTCACATGATTTTAGGCCCAACTTAGATCAAACAACATGTCGATTGTTTTGGACATTTCTTTTGGTCGACAGAGAACTGTCGTAACCCTAATTTCATTTTCTCTATCGTTTCTACTTCCACATCTTCATTACTCTTCTCTTTTCCACTTCCACATCTTCCATCACTCTTCTCCAAATCCGTTTCAACGTATTCACCACTTTCTACTCTAATCAATTTGATTGAACTCATTCAATGGATTTCTTTCACCTTCCTCTCCATTTGTCTATTTATAATCTTCTTTTCTTAGCTTATGTATCCACTATAATTTGTAAGACTATGGATATAGCCCCGCGCAAGCGCGGAGTCGTGAATGTCTAAAAGAATTTTCGATTTGTGTTCATGAATTCGACATCTAGCAACATTTTTTTTCAAGAATATGTCAGACATAGACCATATATCCACTCAGATTCAACATCTGATACACTGACTAATTGACATCCTCATTAGCTATCCAGTAAATCCGCAACCTGTGTAAATATAAGAAAATAATAATCTATCCCAAATTAGAAACCCCACACAATAGTAAAACCCTTTATTAAACATAGCGCAATAATATTTACATACCCAGAAAAATAGTCAAGGCGAGATTTTTTAACAGAAATAAAAAATGAATCTCCATGAGCTCCTCTCAGATCTATGCGAACTCTCTCGGTCCGTCCAAAAAGTTGTGTTTATTTTTCATTGGTTTTTCCTGTAGTTATCAGCTGTGTAAACAAATTTTTTCGCCTCCTCCTTGAAACTACCAGTGTGTTCTAATTCAAATTTGAAGTATGAGAAATTAGTGAATCTATCCATGGCGTACAGGTCTCAGCGGACAACTTCAGAAAGTAGAACAAAGAACATAGAAAAGTTATACTAATCAAGTTTTCAGTAGGACTATGAAATTATATCAATTTAAGGAGTTTCAATGATATGTGACACTGAATAGAGCGGTTTAGAGTGTAATGGTCTATCATTGGATGTGAGAGTTAAGCGACAAAGTGGGAGAACCCTATGCCATATTCAAAGACAGTGCAAAAGAATAGACGATTAGGAAGCTTTTTGAGTATGTCTGACGCATCAGCCTCACCTTTTAAAGGTTATGTAGAAACTGAGTGCCATAGGCCGCAAGTTAATTTAAAATGACCCAATAATCATTAATTCATTACATAATCATGTTCGAAAACTCACTGCCGATGGCCGTAAAATCACCGGAAAATCATAATTCGGACACCAACGATGACAATTTAAACTGACTCAGTCCAAAAACCGAAATTCTTAAAAACTTAATTTTTTACTCATTTCATCGTATAATCGAGTAGTATATTTAAAAATTCATGAAGCTTTCATGAAAATGGCAAAAACAAAGAAACTAATGTATAACTCTTGAAAAATTATGAGCTGTCGGAGTCAATATTGCAGAAAGTCTAAAAGTCTAAAGAAGAAGACGACTTGTAAAAAATCATAATTGCCTTTCATTAAATTTAATCATAAAAAAATGCAAAACGCACATGTTCTCTATTCGAACCTGGGTTGTAAGCTTCTTTAATGATATATAAACCACTGCACTAAGTGATATTTAGTGATACTCATATGAATACATACTATTTTAAAACAAAAATATAAAGATGAGTCCCACAAACATTTATTAAAATCTGATGTGGACACCTTAAGAAGAGAAGAACATGTCTCATTATATATACTAGATCCATTTCCGCGCTACGCGCGGATTATATGCTTTAATTTTTTTTAAAATTATATACTATTTGGCAAAGTAAAAAATTGACAATTGTATTTACATATATATTAATCAGGTCATAAATTTATAGTACCAGTTATTTTCCGACCCAGATTTATTTTCATAATTTGTTAAGTTTATAATGTTTTGAAATTTCTATTTGAGAAAAATATATATATATATATAATATGTGGAATGATTATGAAAATATAAATCATTAAGGTTAAATTATTCTTATTTTGTCTTGCACAACAATTTGGAAGTATTAAAATTGTAAACTTGTTTGTTAAAATCAGAAAATATATAGGCTGGTAAGCAATTCGATGAAAGTTAATAAAACTTTAGTTGTAATTTATTACTCATATATATCTTTTATATTTTAGTTTTCACTAAAAATGATTGAACTTCACTTATTTTTTTCTTAAAAAAACTCCACTTATTTATATTTTAGTTGGACATAATATTTATTTATTTATTTTGTTAGCAATTGTAATATTTTCATTCATGGGCAGTTTGTTGTGAATATGTATATTTACTTTTTGGTGGATGTCAAAAAAGCACCTAGCTTCTGCCCTTTAGAGAAGGAAACTTTTTTTTTTTTTGAAAATCCCAGAGAAGGAAACATAACTTGTAATAAAATTGAAAACTCTTGAATCAAAGAAAGTCACAGATAAACATACCACAATCCGAGCAGCTTTGTTGAATCCTACAGAGAAATAAACCTAAAAAAAAAAAACAGAGAATCTCATGACTTAAGAAATATGACCTGCATTAGTCAAAAAAAAATGAAGAAGAAAGGATGTAACCTGTGCATAATGATAAAATCACAATTCAAAAATCAGTGCATCTAACTGATCCAGCTATAACAAAAACAATTTTATACTTGTTAAACTATGCATACATTTTCAGATGTCTCTCCCAGAGTTCAAGAATGTTGATAAGCTATCAACATATTCTTCTATGCCAATTCATTAGTCCTCATGTGTTTATAGTATGTGTATATACTAATATAGTCGATCATCAAATCCAGACTTACTTTTCACATCAAACGAAAGAGTTTAAATAGCTGACATAATAAAAATTGAATTACAGTTTCTCACACTCGGTAGATAAAGAAAACAGAGCACTATTCAAAAAATGATACAACGACACATACGAAATAATTATAGATTTACTTTAATTCGGAGGGAACATCTAGAATCCTAAATGTGGTCACATACACACATGCAATGTTCATCATCTTTTCAGTTGTACTTCTTCTTTATCTTTAAGGAATAAAATCGAATAAGGTCGTTCTGCGCAGTAAGAGCAGTCTCGACTGGAGTAATGGATTCAAGTTTGGTTAAGTAAGTGAAACAAAAGTAGGTCCCATCCACGTAAGTGTTAGTTTCTCCGACTTTATTCTTCTTTATGATGTTGTAAGCCAATGGAATCACTCTGTTGAAAACTTCCACATACATTCCACCTCCAGCCGCAAGCAACTACCAAAACAAACCATCAAATATATCAAAAATCTTGATGAGGTGTAGTGATGTGCTCATCACATTGACACCTGAAAGCCAGGCGAGGTACACATGGCGCTCGCTATTGAGCGCTTTAGTATTATTCTTAAGTTGCTTCTAGCAACGCCTCACTGATTCCTCTCTCAAACCAACTTCGTTTGTACATATTTTGGTTTCTAAATAAACTTTGGTTTAATACATAACCTCTACCGTCTAATATAACCTATCGACAAACCTAATCTACTATACTATTATAGTTTTTTTTATACAACTCCTAAGTTCTTCACCAGCTCTTTCTTTCTCTTTTCTCTATGTTCTACATTATATCCACTCAGCTTATATCTTCTTTTCTTTTACTGTTAGATCTATTATACTATATTTTCTTATCAAGAACTCTGAAACAGAACTTCAGAGGTTTAGGCTTTCTAGAAAGTATATACTTAGAGTTTACCAAAAGTATATAGTTTTCCAATGGAAGTATTTTCATGTAAAGAAAAAAACATGAGCAGGAGCAATAAAAGATGATAAACACTGCAATGCGTATCCTGATATATATATTGCAACAGTCTGATCCTAGATGTGATGAATTAAGGGAAGCATTTTTACCTTTTATCAAATGTCGTTTCTTTTATCAAATCTGATTTATATGTTCTTGTTCCTCCTCCTTTCTCTTATGGTGGGTTTTATCATGAAGTCTCCCAGTTTCATATTATCATAGTTAGGCTGCTAAAACTCAAAAATGATAACAATATTGAAAGTGAAAATGTATGATAAACAAAAACAAAACCTTTTGGTAGAGGAAAACGCTCAGAGGAAGAATAAGTTTCCTTACAACAACCAAATGGTTTAGCGAATGCAAGAGATCCTACGAAAACCTTCAGTTTTTCTAGGTTTTTGCTTCCCCATTCAAGACCCTGTTAGCAAGCCTTATGTCTCCCTCTGGATCATAAGTGCACAAAATCACGTCTAACAAATCAGATGTTTATTTCATGTTCAGAGACAAAACAAAACAAAAAGCTCTAATTTTAATGCTTTTGAATCAAATATTTTTACCGTAAATCTCTTTGTAACTTATCGTGATTCTCCTTTAGCTCTTGTTTCTTTTTTGTCTGAAACGCCTATAACCGCTTTGTCATCTGTTCCCCATCCGACAACTACCAAAAAAATCAAAATTCCAATTTCCAGAATCATAAATCCAGAAATAGGAATATAGGATTTCTAAGAGAACCACACAAAAGTTGATTCCGAGAATAAGAGTTCACAAGCCTGAAGTAAAAAAAAAAGTGACTCTTGGGTATGGTAAAGGTTTTGTAGAGAAGGTGAGAAGAAAGGAAGAGGAATCAATGAGCGGACTCTTGGATAGGAAATCAAAAGTTCAGAATACGTTTTGCAGATAAACTGAGAAAAAAAAGAAAAAGGAATCGATTTTGCCGTATAAAATTGAAGTTCATTATGTTAATGTGTTGACCTAATGACATGTCATAAAACTTGTGTTTCATTGGTTGATTTTTCAAGATGACGTGGACACTCTAGCTGCTCTAGTTCAAGAGCTTTAAGTATAGTTTTGATGATTATCTCAGACACTCAATCCGATGGATCCCAGAGCCGACTCTCTAGTCTCCAGCGACCACAAGACCAACAAGAAGACCGTCGCTTCCTCCGCGCGATTGTGATGAAACCTAACGGCAAGATTTCTGTTTCATCACAGAGAAAAAGGTTTTTGTCCATGATGGCAAACCCGGCGAGCCAAGTATAAGTCATAGCAAACCTAGTGGCTGCAAGGGGAGCAGCAGACCTTCTCAAGTCTTATGGCAACATCATTCTTCTTAGGACCTTGATTCTCAAGTGATTTTGCTTTGTTTGAACAGAGAATTTTTCCTGGACTTTGATCCAATAGCAACATCTGAACTAACAAATAGACAACATCTCTCTGATCGTGGGAAAACCAAATTGGCAAGGTAACTTAATATTTATAATCATGATCATTGTTTGAGTAATTTAGCTGCAAGCAGAACAATTACAAGGAGGAGCATGGGATGATGAGTACGAAAATGATGACGATGATTATGCTGAGAAGTGGAGGAGGAGAGGAAATGATGGAAACAGGTCGGCCAGTGGTCATTTGCGTCAGGGTAGTTAAAGATCAAAAGTCTGGAAATGAGTTTGATGTTAATGAACTTCGAGACGAGGAAGATCTTTCTCCTGCTAAGAAGAAACATTACTCTAGACATACAAATTCTCAGATCCAAGCAAATGGAAGTGTAAGTTTAGTTTCTTTCTTTTTTTTCATTTTGATTTTATCCTCTCTCTATGTGTGTAACTCATATATAAAATTCATTTTTCTACTTCATCATTCCAATCTGAAAAGCAGGACTGTGTAGATACGGGGGAAAATAATAATATCTCGGGATGCATGGTTTCTTTTCCAATTAGCCTAACACCGAAAGCTGTTAAAAACTATAATTCGGTATGTTACGTTAAATCTGTAGCTTTATAAAATAAGATTTCTTTAATCACAATACTCTACTGTACAGTATTATTGTTTATAATAAAGGCTGGCTGTGGTCTTATAGATATGACAATGTATGAGAAAAACAAATTTTTGGGATGTTATATTGAGTTGTGTGTAAATGAATGAATTATTGTAACGTTGAAACTCTTTAGCTTTGCCCGAGTACATAGAGTCTGCAGTTATTCACATACAACTGAACAGATATTCATTTGTCATCTTCCTTCTATGGAGCATATCCCTATTCGGAGGTGAAGGACGGGGGAGTTGCAATGGTAAAGTCGTGACGTCCCACTTCTTTTTTCAGGCCTTGAGTGGACAAGTGTGTACACACCTTTGCTTTAACACAAGCTCTAACGTATTTTGAAAAGAAGAGTTTCAGCTTTAAAACGCTTACCCCAATCAACTGATTAGGATGATTGTCTAATTGTAGAAACAGACATCATTTATCATAGGTTTTTACTTTAGGATATTATGATAATACAGGTTTAAAGAACGTTTTTCTTTGGTTACTAGATGTTAATCTAATCCTTTTGTGTCATCGGTATACTCATCTAGCGTTTGTGCACTCATATAGCTGCATCAAAATCAGAAACTGAGAGTTGGAGGAACAGTTTGAAAGAATCAGAATGCAACGAATAGCAAAGAAGCAAATAAATAATTGTTGTTAGTTTGATTTAGGCCAAGCCAACTATTATAGATGCGCTGTTCACTGTTCAGAGTTCCGCAAGTTTTATTTTTCACAATAGATTTTAGGAGAATGAATTTTTCAGAATAAAAATGAAAATCAATAAATTAAAAATAAAATAACATAAAAACAATTCATACTTGGAAACTCAACATAAAAATTTTTAGTTTCCAAAATTTTGAACTAAAAATAAAAGAATTAAATTATGTCTTACCAAAGTAAAAAAAATACAAAGATTTTGAAAAAAAAAATTCATAAACTTGGAAAAAGGTAACAGTTTCTTTACACGGTTTTTAACAAAAGTATAAAAAGTTAGAATTACATGTTACAAGATTAATGTTCATTTTTCAAATGTTAACAGTTATTATTTTCATTATAAGTTCTACACATGTCATATATCTCAGACATGTTGTAAATTTTTTGTTTTAATAAATTAGTTATTTAGCAGCGTAAGTATCTAATTTTATTTAAATTTTATCATGTTCAAAAATTATTTACTCATTTCCAATTTAAGAAAATATGTTATAATTTATAGAAAAGATAAAACTAAACAAAAACAAAATTTAAATATATTTTTATAAAACTAAAGACACATTTTCAAAAATACTTTATTTATTAAAATGGTGAAAACTCTTATATCTTTATTTTTATATGGTTTTTAAAATTCTAATCCCAAATTCTAAATCCTAAACCTCCAGTTCTAAACTCTAAACACAAAATCTTCACGTTGCCAAAAAAAAAAAAAGAAAAAAAAAACACAAAATCTTCAACTCTAAACCCTAAACCCTAAACCCTAAACTATATACCCTAAATTCAATATCCTAAACCCTAAACCCTAAAGTCTAAACTATAAACCCTAAATCCTCAACTTTAATCCCTAAATCCTCAACTCTAAACCCTAAACTATATACCTTAAACCCTAAAACATTAAATCTAAACCCTAAATCCTAAACCTTCAATTTTAAATCCTTCATAAAAAATAGTGGTAAAAGTAGTTAGTGTAAACATGAAAAGTAGTACTATGAAAATGGTATTTTTGGTAATTTCTCTTAAATGAATATGATATTCTTTTCTAAAAATGTTATTATAGTGTCCACCTAACCGACTAACAAGCTTAAGAAAAATTAAATAAATATTGTCCACCTACCACTACCAGTCCATACATTGGGGTTTGCTTTATGTGATTGAAAATTATTTTAAAAACTTAAGAAAAAGGGGACGGGAAACCGATAAATCGTGTATCCCAAGTGAAAAGTCCAATGTGCCAAATCAGACCATGAGATTCAGTAGTACGCCTCTGTACGTCGCCGTTTAATCCACGTAGACCAGAAAGCAACCGGTCATAACCGGTAAACCCTGTTTCTTTCGTCGGCATTTTTCTTACCAGACCCGTGTTGGTGTTTCGGTCTCTGTCTTGACAAGACCCGTTTTGTTTTCTTCCCTCTCTCTCTCTCTCTATAAAATAGCAGCTTCACTCTTCATGACTCTTTTTTCCCCTTTTTCCACTCACTTGTGTCCCCTTCTCTCCCAGTCTCCGGCGTCATCGCCGGCGATCGTTTTAACCACCGCCGCTACAAATTATCCTCGTCTCCCTAGGTTCGATTTCCTTATATCTCACTCACTTATGTTATACAACATGTATGTATCTGCGTCTTTACCTACCAATCTTGTCTTGAAATTGTAGATCTGATTTCTCTTCTCGAGATCTGTTCTTTGTACCTTCCCCTGAAGTTGACTCTAATAATATTCTCATGGATCTTGATCTCTTTCATTTATTACCATAATTTTTCTAATTAAATTAAATATGAAATAAATGTATTGATACTCACTATTTTGGATTACTATTAGATAATTCTTTTTTATTTTGGGTCATATATTTGTTCCTTTAATTGTTTGGATAAAGTATTATTCTGAACAAAGAAAAAGAAAAAGACAGCTAGATTCAAAGTCAATTACTGTTACTAAACTAAGCAAATCTCTGTTTCATGTTTAATCATCAAGTAACTGATTCTTGTCTCTGAACCATCGTAGATCTTGTCCTGTCCGTTAAAACCAAAGAAATGGAATGTCCCAAAGAACCATTGGAATCACAGTGTTCTTTATCCGAGATCGATGATTTCGATCTGACTCGAGCTTTGGACAAGCCGAGGCTCAAGATCGAAAGGAAGAGATCGTTCGATGAGAGGTCGATGAGCGAGTTATCCACTGGCTACTCAAGACATGAGCTCGACATGGCTCATTCTCCTGGAAGCAGGTCGTTTGTGGACACACCTCTCTCTTATGTTAGGAACTCGTTCGAGCCTCACCCAATGGTTGCAGAGGCCTGGGAAGCTCTGAGAAGGTCAATGGTGTTCTTTCGTGGTCAACCCGTTGGTACCATTGCGGCTTATGACCATGCCTCTGAGGAGGTCTTGAACTACGACCAGGTAATAACTAATAACCAAAACAAAAAAAAAAACATTATATTTGCAAAGATATGAGACAGAAACTTGTGAAATAATTATACGAAATGAGATAAAGGCTACATCTTTACTTTTAAATAATTAACGTATAGTTTAAAATGATCTTTGCATTATTTTTAGTTTTTCATAGGTTTTTGATTGATAAAAATAAAGGTCACATTAATTTTATAATTTTGGTTTGTGTGTAGGTGTTTGTACGAGACTTTGTACCGAGTGCACTGGCGTTTCTGATGAACGGAGAGCCAGATATAGTGAAAAACTTCTTGCTCAAGACACTTCAGCTTCAAGGTTGGGAGAAGCGGGTGGACCGGTTCAAGCTTGGGGAAGGAGTTATGCCAGCGAGCTTCAAGGTGCTTCATGATCCAGTCCGTAAAACCGATACAATCGCTGCAGATTTTGGAGAAACTGCTATAGGAAGAGTAGCACCGGTTGATTCAGGGTTTTGGTGGATCATACTTCTCCGTGCTTACACAAAATCCACAGGAGATTTGACTCTGTCTGAAACACCAGAGTGTCAGAGGGGAATAAGGCTTATACTCTCACTCTGCTTGTCTGAAGGGTTCGATACTTTCCCTACGCTGCTTTGTGCTGACGGTTGTTCCATGGTTGATAGGAGAATGGTAAGAAAGAAATCAATAATCATAAATCCATGATGATTCTTATCAAATATTGATTTGTAGGGTGTTTATGGGTACCCCATTGAGATTCAAGCTCTGTTTTTCATGGCGCTGAAAAGTGCATTATCGATGCTGAAACATGACGAGGAAGGTAGAGAGTTCATAGAGAAGATTGTGAAGAGACTTCACGCCTTGAGTTTCCACATGCGTAATTACTTCTGGCTCGACTTTCAGCAACTCAACGATATCTACAGGTAATCAAAATGAATATGCATTATTCGTATAATATATGGTATTAATGTGACTAAAATGATAAAACTTTTGTGAAGGTACAAGACGGAGGAGTACTCACACACGGCGGTGAACAAGTTTAACGTGATGCCGGACTCGATACCGGACTGGGTTTTCGACTTCATGCCTCTCCGTGGAGGGTACTTTGTCGGGAATGTAAGCCCGGCCCGTATGGACTTCAGGTGGTTTTCATTAGGAAACTGTGTGGCCATCCTCTCTTCTCTGGCCACTCCGGATCAGTCAATGGCCATTATGGACCTTCTTGAGCACCGTTGGGAGGAGCTAGTTGGTGAGATGCCGCTCAAGATATGCTACCCTTGCATCGAGAGCCATGAGTGGCGGATTGTCACCGGTTGTGATCCTAAGAACACTCGTTGGAGCTACCACAATGGCGGATCTTGGCCTGGTTAACATTCTTTGGTCTAAACTAAAAATGTCATATGAGTATCTATAAGCTTATAACCAGGCTTTGTTTTTCTTTTGTGCAGTTTTGCTGTGGATGCTGACAGCGGCGTGCATCAAGACCGGTCGGCCTCAAATAGCCAGACGAGCCATCGACCTAATTGAGTCACGGCTTCACAGAGATTGCTGGCCAGAGTACTACGACGGTAAGCTAGGAAGGTACGTTGGAAAACAAGCAAGAAAATACCAGACTTGGTCAATCGCAGGTTACTTGGTTGCTAAGATGATGCTTGAAGATCCTTCACATATTGGAATGATCTCTCTTGAAGAAGACAAACAGATGAATCCTGTTATCAAGAGATCTGCTTCGTGGACTTGCTGATTTTAACCTTTTTTTCTTGTATTATATTAATGTCATTTGAGACTTGTCCTTTATTCGATATTAAAGGAATGCAAAGACCTTTCGTTTGTTTTGTTTCATAACTCTCTTTTATCCAAACTAGTTGATTACTAAAAAAGGAACTAGTTGATTACTAAACTAGCAAACTTCCTCCTTTCATCAATTATGATAGCCTTAACTTTTCCGATGCTTTATTGTATACAAGATGTGTGTCTCCAGTATTAGACGATTTTTCCTTAATTTGTGTTATTTTCTGTGTTTGTAGTTAGTTCTGTTGGAATTAACAAGTAATTAGATAAATATGTTATCTGGTTATACCTTAATAAATACTCGTTTTGATGCATATCTTTCAAGCTTAGTATTCTATCATTGGTTTCTAAGCTTTTTGTTAGTGAAATAGTCTCCTCTAGGTCTGGGCATTTGGTTCGGTGTCTCGTTTAGATTCAGTTTGGTTTTTTTGAATTTTATGGTTTTTACTTTTATGTTCACAAGTCTCATTTAGATCTTACTAATTTTTAGGTTAGGTTCGATTCAGTTTCTTCCAGATTCAGTTCAGATAGGATTATAATCAATATATGAATTTGCCAAAATATCTTTCTAAAAGAAGCTAAAAACTGACCAAAAATACTGACGTCATCCCCAATAGAAGTCTTTATCATGAGTCTCTCACCAAATTCTTTATCATTAATGTCTTACCAAAAAATAATAATATATAGTTAATGGATTTCTCAACAGATTAAGAAACTCATGCTAAAAAAAATTCATTTGAGACTTCATTACATGAGTCTTTGAAAGACATTCATGGTAGAGATTCCTATTATGAATGCCCATAGTCTACTTTACATAGAGGGGTGTTTACGTTTTAATAGATTTTAAATTTCAAACATTAGGATAGTCTCAATCCGAAATCTATCGAAATTGCAATGAGGCATAGGATAAGACAGAACACTGGTTCAAGTTCCCGTAGGCACTTGGGAGATGAAGCTGAGAGCACGACATGCATTGTGGCCATGAACACCTTGGTAAGGCTGTGGTGAGTACTGCTGGTGTTGTGATGTGTATTATCGACATCCCAAGTTATTGTCGTTGTTGTATTGTGGCGGCCATGATTTCAAGTGTTGTTGCTACCCCGAACATTGGCGACATTCAAAGTTATTAGTATAGATTATGTAACTTTTGTTTTCATGGCAAGCTTCAACTCATGACTAAAGAGTTTTTCATGGATCTCCCACTACAAGAAATAACCAGATTGGCGAGGGATAAAAATAAAACCGTAGATATTTCCTTGCTAGGGATGCTGTTCTCTTGCAAATCCTTACTCGCAATTTGGTTTTAGTTGCTAGCGGAATGCGATCGATGGATGCTTCTTCTTATAAAAATGGCCAGAGACTACAAAATTTGAGACATAACAAACACATATGAAGCCAGATCAAGAGGATATATATGACAACAGAGAAAATCTTTTACATAAAACCCATAGAGAATAGATTTTAACTGATTTAACTTTAAAACACTTAGGAATTTCATAACACATCCACGAAGGAGTCTAGTCAGTAAGAAGAGTGGGTCCCACTTACGCTGCAAGCTTGAGAGAGAGTGTGGCTTTCGCAACGCTAATACAAGAAAGGACAATGGGGCCGTTTTTTTTTTTAATTTCCAGTCTGATCTTTGTAGCACTTGATGCAAACACTGTGTATTTTTTTGAGTAAATTTTGCATATATTCAAAAAAAAGCGTGAGTTTATATGATATAGCGGAAGCAACGATAAACATCTTAACCAAAGGATTATAGAACCATGCTTGTCACCTGTCAGTTCAACCAAAGGATTCTAGGGAATCTTCGCCTTGGGCATGCTTATTGTTTTGATGAATCTAATCAAATCAATATAAAAGATAGAGAATACTATTCTCCCAAAAGCCAGAACTTGTTATTAATCAAATCAAATCTGAATACAATTATAAGCTTCATGTGTCTGGGGTCTCACAAGATATACTCAAGGGGTATACTATTCTCACAAGATACACTCAAGGGGTCTCCTTGGCGCAGGTCTCTCTGGGGTACAATGTGTCCTTTCGGCTGACCATTTAGTAATACTTTGTATTGAACCGAAGAGATGCATTCCATTATAAGTTTAATCCAATGATGATCAAATCCCATTTTTGTTAGTACCTCTTGAATAAAGATCCACTCCACTCTATCATAAGCCTTGCTCATGTCTGTTTTAATAGCCATGAACTTGTTTTGGCAAGCCTTGTTTGTTCTCAAACCATGGAACATTTCCTGGGCAATAAGTATGTTGTCAGAAATCAGTCTTCCGGCCACAAAAGCGGACTGAGTTTCCGAGATAAGTGATGGGAGACACGCTTTTAACCTCTGACATAAGACCTTCGAGATAATCTTGTATCCTACATTACACAGGCTGATGGGCCTTAATTCTTTCATCCTTGTTGGCCTCTCCGTCTTTGGGATGAGACAAATATTTGTCATATTTAATCTTGTGTCCAGCTCAGCAGAAGTAATGAAATCATTTACTAACTCCAATAATTCCTTTTTAATTATGTGCCACGAGTGTTGAAAGAACAGGGCCGTCATCCCATCCGGTCCCAGAGTTTTCTCTGGGTGCATCATAAATAAAGCCTGTCGCACCTCTTCCTCCGTTGCTGGTTTGATTAACCTCTGATTCATTTGAGGAGTAATGGTTGGAACTATCTCCTCCAAAAAACCTCCAAACTCAGATGGTGAAGTTGTTTGGAACAACTCATCAAAGTAGTCTACTGCGACTTTTTCCAGGCCTTGATCCTTGACTACCCAATTGCCATTGTCATCATAGAGACCAACAATTCTATTTCTAGTACGCCGTTGTTTAGTTAGTCCATGATAGAATTTTGTGTTCAGATCTCCTGCTGTGTTCCACGTATTCCTACTCTTTTGTTGCCAGTATTCTTCTTCGTCTTTGTATGCCTCTTGTAATTTCCTGGTAATATCCAAGATATCTTCCTGAGTTCTCGTAGGATCCGTTTGTACCTCTTCTAGAGCCTTCTGGAGCTCACCAATCTTTTCCTTTCCATAAGGTGGATTATTTTTTCTCCATGTTGAAATCTCATGCCTTTCAGGTGTGGGAAAAATAAAATTTTATTTAGAATGTCTTTCAGGTGTTATATATGATCTAAGAGAGAAAATCATAAAATCTAAGTGAAATACTGAGAGCTTTAGTTTTGAAACTTTTTTAAAGCTAATAAAAACAATTATTCTTATAATTCTTTGTGTTTTTAGAGTTGTTATTATAATTCTTTATGTTTCTAGAGATTTGTTTCAAGAGACTTCAAAAAGATTCTGGAAGAAGGATATTGTTAAAGTAAATATTAACTCTGTGAACAGTAACTTTGTTAACACTATCTGCTGAACACTACTTGGTTATCAGTAGCTCCAATAGTTACTAGTGTTTTGGTTACCCTAGAAAGATAAACCTACTAATAATCTTGTAGATACCATTGTAGACATCAGGGAAATGATTTTTCCTCATTCTATTATTCACCGATCAAATAACCGAAGAATCGATCAGGACACATGTGCACTAAAACAGCTATATCTAATCAACCATGATGACTTTCACCATGAAACCAATTTTCATGAATTCGAAAGTAAAAAATGTTCCAAGAAAAATTGGAATCATCATCAATCTTTCATGGCCCAGAAAGATATGGAGTTTACAAAGCGGAGGTTTTGCAACACGTTCATCTATGAATATCAGCTTGTTGAAGTGGATTACGGCCTAGACATAAAGCGGCCTTCACAAATTCGGATCAATTTATTCAAGATCAAGAGAAATGATCAAGAAAAACTCAAGGTATGTCACAGTTTCTTAAAATGGGTCAAACCGACATTATTTAAGGAAAATTTTTAACTCCTTTAAATTGGTTCAACCTTTATGAAATCCAGGAGATATACTAGAACATCCAGAAGCCATCCTAGACTTCCTACAAAATGTATGTGAGTATTCATTTTAATAGTTGAGTAATTATGAGACATCTCATTTTAGCACATCCACATGTAACCTTGTGCATATATACCTAAGATCAAGGGACAAAACCGAGCTAAAAATTGAGGTTTTATTGGGTTCAGATACCATGAATTATTGAAACAAATCTTATATATAGAACCAAAAAAAATAAAAATGAATCTGAACTGAACCTAATGGATACATGAAATTTAAATTATAATTTATATATGTGAAATAATATATATCTAATTTTAAAATAATCATATCTCTTAAATTTATTATTTATAAACTAAATTATCTAAATAACTTTATTAAAAATATTTAAATTCTAAATTTTTAATTCAAAGTGTTGAATTATCTAATTTTTAACCGAATTATACGAACAACAAAAATTGAACTAGAACTTAACTGGATCAGAAAAAGTCAGATATTAATCAATTTTCAACCTTATTATTAGAAAGAAAACCAAAATAACGAAACTAAAACTGATCTAGAATCCAAAGAGATAAAATGAAAATAAAAATCCAAACCAAAGCTTAAGTCTACTCACATGTGCAGCTATGTAAGAAACACTCATATCTTCTATCCACGATTTGTGATTTGTCTGTAAAGATGACATACTTTATCGAATTTGAGAAGTATTCACCACATCAATCATAAGTATAGGACTACCATTTTGATTGTTAACAACCAAAAAAGGTTAATTCTCCGGAGAACGATATTGATATTTAGTTTTACTTCTACAAAATTATGTTTCCTTAACCAATACAAAAATATAGTTTTTTTCTTATCGCACTCTTTTCAAATTCAACTTTTTTAACAGAATTGTGTCACTAATAAAACTTCATCAAGTTTACTTCTCGTAGATATCAAATCACTTCATTATTTGCATTAAAAGAAGATATTAAAAATATGATTCAACTGCAAACATATCTGAATATGCCTAATTATTCTTCGGTATGATAAATAATTTTGAATTTGGAAGTTTTTCAGATAAAAAGTTCAACTTCAGTTGCTTCGGAATACGAATATTGTAGATTATATTTTTGAAATTCGCTTATAATCTAGTCCATTTTAGATGTAAATACGTATTAGAGTATCTGATGAGAGATCGTTTTAAATATTTTAGTTGAATTTGTAGTTTTTAAAAATTCGAAATTAAATATAAAATATATATATATATATATATATATATATATATATATTAAAAACTTAGAAGAAAACTCTTCATTGAGCTGCACTAAGAGCATGTTTATAGATATATCTTAGTCCATATCTTAACATTAAATAGCATTAAAATTAAAAAAAAAAAAAGAAGTTGTTGCTTAATTAAGATAATAAAGTCATGTATCTTAGTGGTATGTATCATACAGACATTGGTTAGAGGAGAAGTGGAGATATGATGGATTGTCTTTCTCTCGTTTCTTTTTTAGAGATCCACTTAAAATACAATTAAAGTATCTATCTATAAATATGTTGTAAGAGCTTCATTAACGCAGATTTTTATGCATGTTTCTTAGCCTAAATAGGATTTAAAAATAATAAAAAAATAGATTTTACCGAAGACACGGCTCTTAAAGCAAGGAGAACGTCTCTAAGAGACAGGTGTCCAAAAATGATTTGGTAGAGGAGAGGTTTGTATTTCAAACATTTCGTTCTCCGTTTCCGACGTCTCCGTAGTTTGAATGGATCGACCTGCATCAGAGCAATACAATCAAGGCTTGTTTGTACACAACAACTCCTTCGAAGTCGAAACAATCTAAACCCTAGAGCAGCAATAAACTTAAATCAAAATCCAGATACTTACCCCCATGGCTAAGTGGATGAATTGGTCGACTACAGCTCAAAACCACTATATTACGTCCCGGAGATTCACCACACAGAGATTCTACGTCCGTCCTTCACGGCGAAGATACACGACTCCGGCAAGATTAATTAGTTAGAGCTTCTTCCCTGAGCGTGCGTGAGGTTGCTATTCCCTCGTCAACCTTCTGGCTCTGCTCTCAAGAAAATGCAAGCTCTGTTCGAAAAGTATAATAAAAATCAAACCTTTTCTGTATTTGTATTCAAAATTCAAGAGAAGTAATCAGATATTTTTTGTGGGGTTTCAAAGGTTAGAGCATGGTGTTTATAGTCTGTCGAGAATGAAGGAATCAGCTGCAACAAAGTTCAAGTGTTTCCAGATTCCGGTTGATTGGATGCTTGAAACCGGCATTACTAGTCAGGTCTGCAACACTTCTACACTAAAAACTGTTTTTTTTTTTTTTTTGCTTAACGGTCTGATTACCAATCTGTAATATATTGATATCAAAAAAAAAAAAAATATATATATATATATATATATATATATTGATATCTGTGTGGTAATAATCTAGTTACTTGTGGTCATTGCTTATGTCCTGTGTCACTAGCTATTTGACTGCACTTTAACTGGAGTAGTGTGATGAATGAAGAAGATAACAGAAACAACAGTAACAACAATTCTCATGGTCCCCATTTTTGATTCATCGGCTCTTAACTGAGATGAAAGGTATTGTGAAAGAGAGCAGACGCTTAATCAGCTCTTGACTGAGATGGATGGGTTTGAGGGTAACACTGCTGTTATTGTGGTTGCTGCAAGTTTTTCATCTTCCCATTTGATCAAGGTATTGTCTTCTTCTCCCCTTCATCTTCTTTCTCACCTTTTGAGATATGGTTCATGAACAAGGCGTCTTTTGAGTTTAGATCGAACATCTGTGTAGACATGTAAGGAAATGAATATGATTTGTGCGTTCTTTTGCTCTTTACTGTCAATTTTAATGTTTAGGGAAAGAACATGGATTCTCGGCTCTAAATCTATTATGTGGATTAGATGCTATGTAAGTTGTTCTATGCATTTTGTCTCTATCATGAAGCTTCATCATTAGGCCATGTGTTTTCAGTGTTCTGTCTCTTTTCTAAAACATGTGCGTGAGTGGGAAGGTCTGTTCTGTTTCTATTTCATTTGGTGTTCGTATTTTCTGAGTTTGGTATTGATAGGTTATTGTTGATACGTTGAGTAATAATCGTATGAGAAAGAAGCTGTCTTCTTTTGTAAAACAAAGTTTAATAAAAAACCTAGCATTGGAGCACATAACCTAGGTGTTTTTAAACTAAAGTTCTTATCAACATTTAATCACTAAAATAATCATTAAGAGACCTTAAAGGATTTGTAGGTTAATCATGCGCTAACATTTTATGAGAGAGTTCTTAAACATTGGACCAAGGGGACTTTCACTATAGAATATAAAATGATTGTTTACATTTATTAATCTTAAAACAGTTATAAATAAATAACACTAATTATTTTGATTTATGTGATTGCGGTAATTGTATCCTAATTAAACCTAAGCCCTAATGACAGCCTATAAAGCGTTGCTGGTTTAGTTTCACGGGTAAATATGTTAGGGAAGCTTTTATTATGTTTCAGCCCAATTCATGTTGAGTTGCACATGCGGGATATTTGATTTATATACTATTAGAAAAAGGGATTCCAGAACTGTTAGAACAAACATCCCGACGATTCCCGAAAAGAAACCTCAAAGGTTTTGAGGTAGAAGACAGAATAAGTGTGTTACCAGACGATTTTCTCATGCGGATATTGTTGCTTGTGCCAACAAAATATGCTGTGCTTACTAGTTGAACCAATGATAACCAATTGTTATTAGTTAATAAACTAATACTAAAGGAGAAAAAAATAGTCATTAAAATTTAAATAATAATATTAATTAATAAAATTAATGAATGTCTTAAAATCACTGAAAATATGACAAATCAGCAAATTAATTATCTTAAACACCATGATAAATATATATGTTAAAAACAAAATTTAAATAATAGTATATCTTAAAATCATGGAAAATATGACAAATCGACAAATTCACTTATCAAATAATAATATAGATAAGGTATTTTTCTCAAATTATCAAGTAAAATTATTTTCATGTCTCCATTCAAAATATTTTCTACATCCACTACTGGGTGAATCCAAAAAGGATAGCAGCGAAGTTACAAATTCAATTGAAACATTACTATTAAGTATTAACGTAACCTAGCAATCAGTTTATCAACAAAACCAGCGCCGTGCAAAAGCTACGAGGAACCTCAGGCAAATTTTATATCAAATCAAATTATTAAACTTTTAATATGAATCAGAAAATAAATTTTGTTCTTATTATCTTAAATTTTGACATTATTTTAATAAAAATAATCTTATGATAATTAATGGCAAACGTTGTATTTTGATTACAGTTGAATTTTTTTATATAAACTCAAATTCTATATAGGAATATTGTTTTCGACATTTAAAATAAATGGAAAAAGAAATTAATTTTTACAACAACTAAACAGAGATGATCGTATTAATAAAATATTGAAAGATAGTAGTTTTCAGTGATTATATTATCATTTTAATTGTATTATCATTTATGAATATGGGGACCATAAAATGTACTGATGTGGAGGCCAATGCCTCAAAAGTGATAAGGTGAGCACGGCTCTAAACAAAACAGATGAACTAAACGAAGACGCCTCTTCCCTTTTGTTGCTATCCACCTCCTTTCCCAAAGGACAACTCTCATTTTCTTATTTTATAAACTCAACGCAAAATGGTAATCACAAAAAGAACTCCCATTTTGAGTATGATAAGGTTTAAGGTTGATTATATGGTGTTAGTAGAAAGAAGAGATGGTTGGCATCTCCTCTGACAAAGAACGGGATAGACCTCCGGGTTTTGGCACATCTGGGTAATGCTCCCACCTTCAGTAGATGAGAAAATGATTTTTCGACTCCAACATTTTGTGTAGTGTCTTTTTATACCCAAATATACCATAAGTGCAAAACCATATTTAAATTAAGAATTTATTACAAATTTTGATTCAAATTTCAATACGTAGCATGAAAATCTACCTTGATTAGCATCGCGTTGCCAACCGTTACTTTAGACAAAAAGATGTCATTTTATAATGAAAGAAACTTTTAAGAATTTGGGAATCGAACCATGGTCCAGTATACATAATATAATTATATTTACTACAAGGCCTGGGCGTTCGGGTCTTCGCGTCGGGTTCGGATCGGTTCCTTTCGGGTCCAGGTTCGGATCTTTTCGGGTCCAGATCGGTTCGGGTCTATAATTAAAATACTTGTTAAATACCCATAATTTTTCGGGTCCGTATCGGATCCGGGTCGGGTTCGAGTATTTAGGATCTAAAAAAAACAAAATAACTATACAAATTTCACCAAATTTAGTCAAAATCTGTCATGTATATCTAAAGTTTTTCAAAATAACTTAAAATAAACTATTAAAAATTAAAAAACAAAATTTTGAATTCTAAATTATACATTTAAAACTTCATATTACTTTAAAAATAATAACAAAGATTGTTAACAAAAAATAATTCAACTAAATCATAAAATAAAATATAGAAAATAAAACATAACAAAACCTAGTTTTGGATATTCATGTTTTTAAATCGGGTATGAATCGGTTCTTGTCGGGTCGGTTTTTTTGGGTCCGGGTCTATTCGGGTCGGTTCTTTTCGAGTCAGGATCTATTCGGGTAGAAATTTTTTGGATCCAACAGGTACTTATAAACTTTCGGGTCGGTTCCACGTTCGGGTATTTTCGGGTCGGTTCCAGGTCGGGTCTTCGGGTCCAGGTTAAAATGCCCAGACCTATTTATTAATGTACTACGACAATTCTGTTGTTTTCTTATTAGATTTATGATACACTAAAAATGAATTCTTGCTACTGCCAAGTTAACAGTTGCAATTGTAGTATTTGAGATTCAAATCCACATGACCAGTCTACAGTCTACACTCTAGTTCTATGAGTTTCGAAATCAAGCTAAGAAGAAGATAATAAATTAGTTGAAAGAGACGATAGTTAACAAGCAAATAAAACACGAGATTGATTCAATTAAACAAGAGCTAGCCTAGGGTATTTCATTGGGTGTTGAATTGGAGCCAAACAATTATTCGAGCGCGATGAAGTGCTTTCTGAAACTCGGATCACTCAGCTGGAACACTCCACTGTCGTGGCAGTGATCGCTTTGCAGATCGATCTCACCACCTAACTGTCATTGGGACGAAGATCGATTGCAAGCTTTAGAGAACAGATCCGATCAGTTCACTTACCAACCTAATATCTACTTTCGCTGATTAGGAATATTAAGCTCATTCAATACATGTCAAGTTATCTCCTAAGCGGTTAACTAGGTGATGAACTAGTGATCTAACATCAAGTGATCAGGTTAATGAAAGCAGTAAGAACAGTATGAATGAAGAACATTTATGAATCGCTTATCTATGTTTAGCTCATGTCTCAACACCCTAAAACCCCTAGGCGAGCAAGGCTACTACTCGATCATGATGCAGATAATCAAAGACATAAATCCTGAATAAATTGCATAAGAACAGAGTATGAAACAAAAGAGTTCAGATGATCTTCTCTATGAGAGGATGGATTATTCTCTCTTACAAGTTGCAGATCGCAATATCACAGTGTTCTCTTGTAAAAACTAGCGTAAGAAAATAATAAAATGATAGATGGCGTTTTATATGGAGACGCCAATCAGAAGAAAAGAGATTAGGGTAATATGGCTTTAATTCCCGAAATAGGAGTTTCCATATTCGTCGGGAACAATCTCCGGATCACTCCGTCTGCTTGTTCCGCTTGAGAGAGAACAGTCTCGGGACTGTTCTACTTGAGTGTTCTCCGCAGAATTACTCCAAAAGGACATCTTTTCATCATGCACCTTCTCTTCTTTCTTCTACCAACTCCAGACCTGTAAAAGGTCAAAAAGGACTAGACTGACACGAATTAGTGACTTGAAACAAATGAAAACATATATACAATGATGTGAAAAACACCATATATCAATTTATAACATATATATTTTGATTTGTATATTCTAAGTGAAAAAATATTTCTGTTTACAAATTTTATTTAGTATAAATTATTTTTGCATCAAGAATTTATGTAGTTTAAGTTTTTTACACTTTTACACATATGATAAAACTAAAAATAACATTTCATAAGTTATTCTATCTAATTTAAAATGATATTTCTTAAATAGTTATCTAATTTTAAACAGTTATCTGATTTTATAAACTCAACGCAAAATGGTGATCACAAAAAGAACTCCCATGTTCACTATGATAAGGTTTAAGGTCGATTGTATGGTGTTAGTTGAAGGAAGAGATGGTTGGCATATCCTCTGACAAAGACGGGATAGACCTCCCGGGTTCTGGCACATCTGGGCAAGGCTACCACCCTCAGTATATATGACCAAAATTTTGTTTAACGTTTTACCAAAAAAATTGATTGATTGATTGATTGATGTAAAGCCTTTTTCAAAAAAAAAAAAAACTCCTAGAATTTCTTTTTAATAATAGTCTATCTGAATCATGACAAAAACATATTGTGAATAGTCTAGTAGTGGCTAGTTACAAGAATAAATATTTTCTACCAATCGTTTTTTCTAAACTGATAGCATGATAATAGTAAAATTGAAAAAGAAAGAAAAGATGATTTTTCAGTTAACATAAAACAAACACGGATGAATGGAAAACAACAAAGTAATCGACATCTTATGCACCAACTAGATTCTGACGTATCCTTTAAATTGCGGATATATTTTTGTTTTATATTTTACAAAAATTAATTTTCATATTTTGTTATATAAGAATGATATATACATTTTTATCTTTAAATAAATGAATAATAATTAGAATAAACCTATATCAATAGATCATATTTCTAATTTAATAGAATATATAAGAAGGCTTTACATATAAATGTGGTGCATAAGTGGGTACAATTGCTTGCTAGTCCTTCTTTACTTGTTACTTGGTTTGTAGTTGACTAGTATATTTGAATATTGTTTTGACCAAATCAAATATTAAATGGTTTGTTTCAACTACTTGTAAGTATAAGAGAAGTATCAAATATTAAAAATTAAAGAACCACTTAGGTTGTTAACTTGACACCTGTGACTTATTACCTTTTTTTATTTTTAACAAAATTTTATAAATCATAGAGTAAATTGTTTATAGAAATATTTTAGACTTTTGCTTTTATATATTGGATGTGGATAAAATCTTGTTTTCTTTCCTTCTTAATGTTATTATATATTGATTTTAAAAAAATAAGAAGCAAAACATATTTTTATAAAATCAAAAGAATTGTTTAACTTGAAATTCTAACTACAACTAATTTTGTTTCAAATTCATGTGCAAATTTTAAGTAGCTAAAATAAATAAATAATTATGAAATAATTATCAAGTAACTTGCAAATAGTTTACAAATAACAAGTGAGAAAGGACATGTAATTTGAAAGTACTTATTTTTAACTTATCAAATATAAATCCTAATTTTCATTGCTCAAACAAGTTAAACCAAGTACACCAATAAAAGGTAAGTACTTGGCTTGTGTCGACCCCTAATCAAGGCCGGCCATGACCTAAAGTCCGTGAATCAAGAGCTTTAGGTGCCAATTAATGTCATAAAAGTTTGGGGCAGTTATATCAAATATGTGTCTTTGGTACAATGGCTTCTATATACCTTCTAAAGGTGATGGGTTAGAAGCTCTAAGGGGCAGTACTTTTGTTAATTTTCTTTAGGCGTGAGATTCTTCTGGACCAACACTGCCCCTAATGAAGTATAATTTGTTTTGACAAGGCTGCAGTTTTTACAAAAAATAATATTTAAAATTATTTATGATATTAAAAACAAGGATTATGAAAATATTCTAAACATACATATTTTTGGCTTTAAAAAGTGAGATTTTAAAAAAAAATTAGGAAAACTTTGAAATTTTGTTAAAATTTTAAAATGTCACTGGAAAAATAAACTCTAAAGACTTATTAAATAAAATAAATGCTTCTAAAGCTTCAACCAATAGGGCTAATGATAAATGTTTCCTTATATAAGAGTATTTTTTATGGGGGTATCTATCCATTAGAATTCTAAACACCCATATATATGTATATAAGTGTGGGATCCACAATTCTGTGGAATACCCTACCCAAAATTTCTTTAAAAAAAAATTAATATACTTTGGATGGGATTTTCCACAAAATTGTGGATCCCACACTTACATATACATACATATATACGAATGTTTAGAACTTTAAAGGGTAGATATCCTCATTGGAGATGCTCTTATGGAGATTTGAGAGGGATCAAAATCATGAACAAATAAATATATTTTGAACATATATATGTAGCGATGTTTTATACTCGTAAATGATTGATATTTATATGATTTGATAGATCAAAAGTATATTACATTCTTTTAATATATATTCAGAGATAAATAATTTGTAAAGAACTCCAGAGGCTTAGAAAGGAAGTTCGTGTATAGTATTTACATATTAAGAAGTGGGAAAAGTGAAAAGTGGGTTTGCTGCTGTGAATCAAGAAAAAGAGGAAAATGGTTGTTCTTTTTGTTGTTCCATAGATAACGATATATATATATATAAGAATACAAAATTATGGTTTAAAACCTTCTGTAATATGGGTTTATGGACTTATATGGACATCCACATAATAGTTCATAATACTCCCCATTAAATGTCAATTATACAAAAACATTTTCTAAAACGCATAAGATGTTGTTTCATTAAAAATCTTATCAGAAAAATTCAGTGGAAAAATCATGGTTAAAAAAAAGAGTGATGTGCATATCTAATCCCCCTGATGAGAACATAATTTGAGATACCTGATAAGACAATCTCCAGTGTGATGAATTAATTCATTAATCTTGGGTGTAGACCGGTTCACTTCTCATGACATTCCTCACTGAAACTTGAATGTCTTGATAACTGTAGGACAAAATGACTTCAAACCACTTGGATATCGAATCTTATATCCATATCTAACTTTAGGCACCAGTCTAGCTCTGGTAAGATGGGAACATCGAGGGATATATAGGATATTAAACAATATTAGGTATTCGGAGACAGCTTGTACATATCTCACGAAAACAGCCACATCTCGAGTTATATCATCTAGAATGACTTGATTCAAATTGGACATGAAAGTATGCTCGAAGATCTTTCTCTGGAACATCAAATCCATATTTTAATTTGATCTAGAAGGTATCTTTTGATTTGAAAACTTTAGACCTTTGATTCTGTCTCACAAATGGAATGTGTTCACACCTTGATTCTTCTCCAAGTTTGATTGAAAATACATTAGAAAATTGATAGATCTTCATAACTTAAGTAATAATACTCCTCTTTAGGTGTCTATCATTTGCGTGTTCATTGTTGTCTCGTTAAATCCTTGTCATGAAAAAATCTAATGGGACTAAAGTTATGATAATGAAAAAGAGTATAACCACGCACATCATCATATTCTCCTCTAGAAGCATCATCTTTGGGAGATGTATTCTTATCATATGTATCTTCCTTTTAAGAATTGATATAAGCATATTCTTAGTGATAATAAACCATTTTGATTGTCAGATAATCTCTTAGACCATTAGGCTTATAGTCCATAACATCATTTTCATAGAAAATGTTCTATCTTGATCTACTAGGACTCCATATCTGAATTTCCTTTTATAGACAATCTTCTAAACCTTCAGATTATGCATACTTATACATATACATATAAGTTACTCCTTTGCTTTTTGCAAAAGTTACAAGTATAACTATCATTCTTTTCATACAAAATCACATCTTTCAATCATGAGAGAGATCAGTAAATTTTCAATATCATGGTACTTCCTAACCAAAAAGTATTTCTTTATATGCTCAATATACTCTCATCGTAATGTTCTCAAAAACTAGCACTTAATGCTTTTAGCAGTCCAAATTCTTATGAGGTTTACTGTTTCTTGCAATTTATATTCTTTTGAATTATTGACATAATTGTCATTTTCCAGTGGCTTTCAATTCCTGTCATACTAAAGAAACTTGAAAATTGATTCTTCCACCACATGATTATGTGTTTCTTGTAACAATTTCAGGTCTTTGTGAGAACCCTTGTGTAACTACTCATTTGCATCTCACAATTTTTTTCCATCATCACATATATTCTTTTACTTAAAGATCCATTTATGTGCCACTAGTTTTACATCGTTATGTGTACGGACTACCGGTCTGATTACTCTTCTTTTTCAAAGAGATTTTTAATCTGCATCTCTCGTTTCTTTCCTATTTCGGCCATTTATCACATAGTGTACACTTTTCAATAGATGGTTCTTGATCCTCATTCTCATCAACTACTAAATTGCACGCATAAGTACTCACAACATCAATAGCAGTTCCATATTGTTGTATGACATAGCTATTTGAGATTCTTTATTCTCAGGTACCTGAATTTCTTTCTTGTCATATTTCATTCATCGATTATGCCATTCTTATTCATGCTCCTTTTCTTTTCTGAGGATTGTAAGTATTAGAACCGATAGGTCTATCACGCTTCAGGCGCTCTTTAGACTCATTAGCAGTTTGATATTTTCCTTCTTGGGTATCTATTTTAACTGGAGCATTTACAACTGGTATTTGTGACTTAATCACTTTCTTAGGGTCAGTAGATGAGTTTGGAAACTCATATGCTAATCTTTGTAATAGAATTATCTCCATACATTCATTTTGACTTCTACTCACACTCTAAAGTTTGATGATCAATATTAATTCATTTCAATTTATTCATTCTCCAGCTGTTTATTTTCTCCCCTAATGTCGGTAGACTAACTTTGAGTCTCGCAATAAATCTTATAGATTTTATCATCAATTGAGATCATATCTAACATATTCATAACCTCCTTTGAGTTCCCATCTTTTAATGGTGTGGTGGAGCAACACTTACAATTAAGTCGTCCAGGAAAAGTCAAATTTCTGACACAATCTGGTAAATGCAAAACTAACATGTTTATCCTAGACGACTTATCGAGAGATCTTCTCTGGTATTTTCGGAAAAAAATTTGCTAGCAAAGAAAAGTGGAAGATTTCCATAGAAGTCGTTTCTAAGAACACATATAAAAGTCAATTGTAAAACTAACATCTGCATTGACCAGAAGACGTCCGTGTAAGTCTTCTGACATACATATTTGAATAAAATTGATCTCATAGCTTCAACAAGTGAGAACTTTTTTAGCACACAAAATTATTCTCCGAGCACACAAAAGCTCATACGAAAGCGACCCACCAAGAATCGTAAGCTTGAGTGGCTCTATGAACCATAAAAATTTTAGAATCAAAATCTTGGTTTTTTTATGAATATAGAGAGAAAGTGAAAGATATATTGTTTTTAGTTCATAAGTAATGAGAAAGAATAAGTGTAAATTGATTTTATGTGCATTAAGAATTTCAAATTGGTTGTTCATGGTGGTTGGTGTATTGATGGCAATGGCAATCTTGTAAATACTTGAAGATGATGAGGTTGAGAGAGTAATTAGCCATTTTCGAAAAAAAATTAATGGCATTTTCGTGGATAATCTGAACTTTTGGGTGAATAGGGCAAATGAAATTTCCAAAAAAAATCATAGGTTAGTTTTGTGTTTGATTTTGAGTTTTGAGTCAATTTTGTAAATAGCTCTGTTTTTAATCTAACAATTTTATTTAAAATGGAAACTCATGATTTAGAGATGATTTTGAGAGATGGAGGCGACTTTGGGAGAGAATGGTAAGAGATCTAGGAGAGTTTCATAAATATGTATTAACAATTCATTCCTGACGGAAAATATCTGCCTGATTCATAAATTTTAATTTCTGCGGTAGACAAAATTTAGGCGGTCAAACTTTCTGATTTTTTTTTTGAATTTCTAACGGATTCTCGACGGAATAACCTATCAGTTGGGAATGTGTACGTATTTCATTGGTTGATTTGAATCAATGAACCCCCAGGAATTCGTCAAAAATAAAAAAGAAAAACTATATCAATATTGTCCTAACGGAATCCCAACGGATTGTGATTTAAGATCATGAAAAATGAAAAAAAAACTATCGAGATTATCCAATTACATTATACACCCAATAGAGAAAAGTTTTATAATACTCTCACACTAAAACAACACTTATAACCAATTTTTTGAAAATTATATTTGTAAACTCTCTTAATCATTTCTATAAGTACAAATAATGTTAACTAGATGTTTATGATTCAGTTGAGTTACCTTTAAGTGATGTTATTCTAAAAGTTCATTGAGTGTTTACTATGTCTAAAATCATCCTCACATTTATCATATTATCTAGTAATTTTATTGAGACTGTTAACTCCTAAAATTGTTATATTTTCAGGACCCTAAATTAATTTTCGTCGGGATCCCATTAAAAATTTCCGACAAATTATCGATAAAAGTCAGATTTTTTTCTATCAAGAATCCGTTGAGAATTTTTGACGGAAGTAATTTTTTTCTGTTTTCATCAGGAACCCGTTGAAAATTTCTGATGGACTCCCAAAGGAAATCCCGATTTTTGAGGGTTGTAAGTTTTTGGGTTTTATCGGAGTTTTCTCGAAAATTCTCAAACTATTTTTTTCCAGCAGAAATTTCATCCGGAAATCGCCTTGTTTTCTTTTAGTGATAGTGTTTATAAGTTGAAGAAAAATGTTGAGGAGAAACATGAAGCAAATTATTGTAGGAGGAACAGAGGTGAAAACAAATGAATGTTTTCTAGCCATTAATTAACATCAACCAATGACTAGAATTAGTAATCATTGTCTTTAAAAATCAGCCAACAAAAAGAAAGAAAAAGAAACACAAAAGAACTATTTTTGACCATTTAGATTAACATTCATTTGATAATTCTTTTTATTTAATAGTTGTTTTTAGTTGTAAAATTGTGGTTTTATGATTTATATAATCTAAATTCTATATATTGTGGTTTTATTCTACCTATATCGCTATCGTCCACTTGATCAAACCAGAAAAATCCATCTCCCTTTCCAAAAGGACAATTCTGATTTTCTTATTCTCTAACCTGGTGATCACTAAAAGAAAAGTCTCCGATGTTCAGTATGATAAGGTTTAAGGTTGATTGTATGGTGTTCGTAGAAAGGAGAGATGGTTGGCATCCCCTCTGACAGAGACGGGACTGATCTACGGGGTCTTTGCAGAACACATCCGAAAATACCAGTTATATAAATATATATACATAGTTAAGAAAACATATCAACATTGTGATATCCATAGCTTAAAATCATGGAGATTAACAGTGGAGAAAATCAACAAGAAGAATCATGTAGATGGTTAAAAAAATACCTAAACCATCAAAGTGATTGGTTAGAGAAAACAAGAGGCAATCTGATGATTGTGGCGACGGTCATAGCAAGTATGAGTTTTCAAGTTATGGTTAATCCTCCAGGTGGCGTTTGGCAAAGTGACGAATGTTCTGAAAATCATGTTGGAGTTTGTAAGCAGAAAGCCGGAACTTCGATAATGGAGAACCACTATAGTACAAAGCGTGATGTTTATCTCGGAATGGTTATATTTAGTGCGGTATCTTTTTCTGCCTCTATGAGCCTAATTCTCCTCATCATCATGGGTTTACAACTGAGGTATTAATAAATTACTAGACTATGACCGCGTAGGTATTTAGTATATATTGATGCTAATTATATATTTAAATGTCTATATAATTTTTTAAAATACAATAATTTTATAATTTACATGTCATAATTAATCAATTTTTTGAAAACTTCATATATATATATTTATCGTTTTTATTATATATTTATCATATTAAATTTTCATCTTGTCTATTAAATAATTCAAAATATACATGGAAAAATATTTAAAAATTAATTTGTATTTAATTTATGTTAAATTATTACCTTCTCTTCAAAGTTTGGATTACCTTTAGCAATTTTTATATTTATTCATTTAGATAATATATTGTTATATATGTATGTTTAAGATATGTTAATTTGTAGACATGTATTATATAATTTATTATGTGAAACCTGTTTTACTAACATACAGTATTATTCAACATAAGTTTTTTATTTATGAAAATAAAATATATTAATATATCAATTTAATATAATTTTATCATATTTGGTTCAGTATAATAATTATTTAAATTTGAAAGATTATGATTATAAAATAAATAAAAATGTTATAGAATTATTATTTTCTTTTTATAAATAATAAATGAGTACATATTAATGTATAACAATATTTCAGTATCAATTACGAAATTAGTGAAAAAAATTACATCAAATTTTAAGCACTAAGATCTTGTCAAAAATTCAAATCTTTTGTTGGAATTTTTAATATATATATATATATATATATATATATATATATATATTTATTTATTTAAAATGAAAATATATTATGATTAAAGTAGTTACATAGATATAATGTAAGATTAAAATGATATGTATATTTTAATTAATGACTTTCTATGAGATGATCCACTTTAAATATCACACATGAAATAATATTTCAGTCATAACTTCTCTTTTAATAGAATAGATATGTGCAACTTTATACAATAAGCTAGGATTATAAATTTTAAAAACTTTTGAGTAATTAAACCTGAAAGAGGTTAGTTTAATAATTTTTATATATTAAATAATTTGTATTATTAATAAAAATATTAAAAGGCGAGACCTAATACTATTTTTTATTTTACTTTTAAACCTTTACTACAAATTCTTGTTATCAATTGTTATGAATCTAGGTATTTAATTTTAAATAAAATCTGATATATAAAACTTTTATTACAAAATTAATTTAATTTCAAATTGTTGATTTTAAAATCTTATTTATATACATTCTTTAATTATATATATAATTTGTTTAAATAAATGCGGTATATATATATATATATATACAAATAGAGTAATCTGTTAATTAATTTACTTCATATTAAATGAAAATGTTGTGGTATTTAAACCTGTAAACAGTTAGTTTTACAAATTAGTTGAGTGTTTTAATTAATTTTTAATTTTGTTAAATAATTTTTATAAAGCTTAATAAATATTATGTAAAAATGAAGTCTAATGTTATATTGTTTGGACAAAACTTTAATTATTATGTTGTTTGAAAACATGATTAATATTATAATGATATGTTACCTAATTACCTTAAATGGTTTTTTTTTTTTTTTATTAATTATCAGCAATATTTATGTAATGTTACATATAATTAAAAGTTATGTCCGAAATTGTTTTTTGTGTTTTAATAAGATAAGATTACCGAATGGAGTTAACTAAACTTCTTTATATTTTAAATTGAAACTAAGCTATAAGAACTATGTCGGTCCAATGGTTGACGTAGACTTACTCATCAAAACTCGTCTTATTCGTAAAAAAAAAAAAAAGTCTAACTCAACCGTGTCATTTGGTTGGCTTTTCATAAATCGTAGTTATCTAGTCTAGTGTATTAAAACTGAAGTACAATTAAAAGATAATCCTAAATTTTCTTCAATAATTACATACTTATACCACTGGATTAAAACACCCTAGTCTTACAACCAACTCCTTTTTTACTCTTAACCTTAATTAATATTAGACATAATAAATATGAGTTTCCATAAAAAAAATATTCAATTTTACCTAAAATTTAGCTACCAAATATATTTAAACGACTGTAATCTTTTATTTACAAAAAATAAAAATCTAAAATATAATATTCATCTTTGCAAGTAAAACAAAAATTGGGAGATTGATTAAATTATCAGGTTAATTTATTGAGAACAAAATTATTATATTAATAATTTAAAAATAAATTTATTCATCAATTGTTTGAATTCTCAGATCAATAAATCTACCCCATTTATATATAATAAATTGATTCTTTTAATTTAGTTATTACAATAATACATATATTTATTTTTCCGGACATTTCAATTGAAAATTTTTCAAATGAAAACAAACTAGCTTTATCTAATATATAAAATATTTTAATTATAAGAAGAAAGATATATATTTATTGATTTACAAGATATATCAAATAATGCATAAATGAATAAATTAGTGTTTAATAAATTCTAAAATGAAATTTATTTAAACTATAAAATTTTCTAATCAATCTTTTCATATTTTGAAGTAGATTTGAAAATTAATAAAATCTAATATAAATTATATTTTAAATTATAGTAATGTATTTAAGACTTTTGTTATATAAAATTAAACATGAATAATAGTAGAGGGGAGACACGAATCAAATTGTAGGATAAAACTGTTTTGTCTTCCACTCTAGAGCTGTAAAAATCATTTTTATAAGAAATGAGAAATATAATTGACAATTTAACAAAAAATTTAAATTTACAAATGCAAATTATACAATTATTATGTTTGGAAATACCTAAATTTACAATTTGGTATATGATTATTGTTAATTTATTTACTATTATTTATATAAAAGATATCAGTGTATAAAAAATAAATATAAATATCCATGCGGGTGCACATGTCAAGATCTAGTTTAATGTTATTTTCGTAGTGAGGACTTTTTGGTGATAAGAAGATAAAAATCCTCAATTATCCTGATTACAATTGTTTACAGGAACCGACTGATAATGGCGACTGTGGTAATTTTCATGACAGTGGCAGTTATTTGTATATCGGGAGCATTCTATTGTGCAGTAACTTTGGTTCATCACCTCGAAGATCATTTCATCACTGCTATACGAGAAATTTATGTGGCATTTTGGATCGTGTTTCCTATTTTAGTACTCATAAGCCAACTCATTCGGTTTACATATAAGCTTATTTGTTGTGTATGTTGTCAACGTCGAAGACGATCTCCTCGACGGTTGCTGCCATCGACTCCAACTTCCGCCCGTTAAAAAAGAAGAAAGGTGGCTCGAGCTCACATATAAAATAAAAAATGGTGATCACTAGAAGACGTGTATCTCATGTCTAGTATGGTAGTACGGTTTAAGGTTGATTCATGACTACAATAAAATAATATTATATGTGATCAAAAGATGTATATGGGTTTGTATTGTTTAATGGGAACATTGAAGAAATTTATATTTCACTAGCCAATTTCCCTAATATACCAATACACAACATGTCTTTTCTATAATATTTGCTATAATATCTTTTTGTTCCACCAGTAAAACATACAAAAAAAAATTTAGTTAATATTTAGTAACTACAAAAAAATGTGGCTTTAGTTACTTTCACATATCTTGCAAAGAAAAATTCCATTGGTAAAAATGAAAAAGTCAATAGATTCATCTTCTCCCAAAATCTCAACCTTCTCTGCTTCTGTAACTGTCAGCGCACCGCCGTAGTTACAGCCGAGGCAGCGAAGAGCATCACCGGGGCTGATTCGCCTCTATATCACCGGGGCCAACGGCATTGCGGCTCTGTGCATCCATATTCCCAATCCAATATGTTATTGAATGAAGACGAATCATGAAAACTTGTAAGTTCCAGTTTTCTGTTCAAAGACGATGCAAGAGATGAGCAAAAACTGTATTTCTATACTATTTTATGAAACGGAACATATTATATTTCTTTCAAATCTGACTCTTCTCTTATTTGCCATGTTTAAAAATATACAATGTACTATTTAATATGTTATATTTCATTTGATGGTTGGAAATAGGGGTTTAGTTTTGTTCGTTGTTGTTTCATATTCTATTATTATGAAATTTTGTATCAGTGTATATATGTGTTTTATATTGGTATGTATATGAATTTGTAAAGAGATATAGTATATTAAACATAAATGGAATATAATTTATTATGACATCAAATGAAATAGAATACAATGTGATGTTGAATGGAATGATATTCATATGATTGTCTCTTCCACCTCTTTTCTCAATCTTCATCTCTTTCTCTACAGTCAATCTGAATTGTGATTAGCATTACCTTCTTCCATGCAATCATAACATTTTATAATTTCACCAATATGTATTGTTTTATATATTTTGTTCTATTCTATTTGGGTTTAAGATTAAAATTTGAATTTGTGGTTTATATTTGGGTTTAAGGTTTAAAGACTAAGGATTAGGGTTTAGTATTTGGAAGGTGGGGTTGAGATTGAGGTTATCATTAACTTCTTTCATGCAATCATAGTCATTTCATAATTTCACTAATATGTACTATGCTGTTTATTTTGTTTCGTTTTATTTGAGTTTAAGGTTTATATTCTAATAATGCTTCATAACATGTACTATTTGCATATATTTTGATATTTAGGTTAGGGTTTATATTTCTTTTTAGGGTGAATAATATTCTAGGTTTAGCTTATAGAAGGTTTGGGTTAACGTTGGGGTGAACATTACTTATTTCTCTGCAATCATAGACATTTTAAAATTTGAAAATTATGTATTGTGCTATTTTGTTTGTTACTATTCTATTCTAATAATGCATTGTACTATGCTATATATCGTCGATATGTGGTTGTCACTACGCCACCGAAAGAACGACGTCACATATTCTCTCACTTGCAACTGGAAATCTTTTACATGCAGGGACAAAACCAGATAGTTTTTGGTATAAGTTTCAGACACTACATTATGTCAAAATCATTGTCACTTACCTAATTTCTCTTCCAAATATGGCTATTACACAAATAAGCCCTTGTGAATCATGACAATAACATCATGTGATTAGTCTAGTAGCGGCCTATTTAATCGTTTTCATAAATTTTTTTCTAAACTGATGGTAGTTAATTGTTTCATCATCTGTTGTCACCATCCAGCGATACATCTAGATTTTATGGGATTGTGTGTTTGTCTTTCGAGATGGTTAATCTAGATGAATTATCTAAATGAACTTATGTTTGTTTCTTTATTTTCATTTCCATTCAGAAAAGTTTAGTAAATAAATTACTAATATACCTTTGTTTTGATTTAATCAAGTTTTATTTTGTTTCACTAAATTAATTTTTATTAACTATTTAAAATACAATTTTTTAAACTATAGTTTAGTTGGGAAAACAAGTTTTTGCGATCTTTGCAGATTTGGCGGGAAAACGCGTTGTCGCAGTTCCGACGAAAAACACGTTTTTATGGTTGTTGCCTTGTTGAAATGCAGGATAATACCAATGAATATTTGGCTTCAACGATGCTCAAATGAATGATATTATGGGTATCAGTACTCAAATCAACGCTACTAGTGTTTCAATCTTACTTGTGGTTCATCGATTTATCCAGGATTGGGCATAGATACTCGTTACTTGGTTTATGGTTTATGCTCACTACTCGCCCCAATCTCGTCTTCATTATCAATCGTCATTGTCAAGTCGAGTATTAAATAGTATAATTTAGATACTTGTAAGTATAAAAAAATAACAAGTATTAAAAGTTCATTATTCGGCTTGTATTATTTGTTAATTACCTATAGAAGACATTTTTGTTATTATGAAAAGCAAAAAAACTCTTATATCGAGAGATTCATGTTTTCCATCAATCTTCTTTTCTAAAATATGTACAAATATTTGAATTAGAAAATTTTCTGTATTTTCTCTATTAGAATAAACAAAATAAACTTATTAGAATTAACAAAATAAACTTCTATGTCTATTTTTACTAATGTATTAATTATTTAATAATTAATTTTTAAATGCTGTTAATTATTCGCAAATAACTCACAAGTATATTCTAAAGTAACAAGTAATAGAGAAGAGTAAGTAACTAGCAAGTAACTCATTTTTGAGTAAATATTCGAAATAACAAACACTCTCTTTGAGTAAGTTAAGTACAAGTCACAATTCCTATTACTCGTACAAAACAAATCCAGTAAAAATATACTGAAAATGGCAAGTACTTAGCTTGTGGCTTTGTGCCCAGCTCTACATACCCCTTAGTCCTTTACATTTAATTTTAGGTAATTTGATACATTAGCATCTCTGAAGCTAAATTAAACCGAATCATCTAAACATTTATTGTTTTATACTGAATTGCAAAACAAATATTTGCCTAATTTTAAATATACAGATTTTTATTCATTTTTAACTAATTCTAACAAAATTATTTATTGTTTTTATATTTAACTAGATCGTTTTCCGCACTACGCGCGGATAGTTACTTTTATATTTTACTATTGATTTTGTTGCGTGAATATAAAATATTATAGAATATAGTTGTGTTCTTAAATTATTAAAATTATATGTTATGATATAAAATGGAGACTTTCTCTGATTTATGTTGTTTAAGGGTTGTATATAACTTTGTTTCACACATTTTTATAATAATTTTATTAGTTTGACAAAATACAAAGACTGAATTTTAAATTCAAAATACATTATCTAAGTAAATTTCACACATATATAAATTTATAATATCAATATGAGCTGACATATTATCCTTTTCGAATAAGTCCTAATAATTATAAGGTTGAATATATTTTAAATATATGATATAATGCTGAAAATGAGTTGTTATGTGGAGAGATACATTGTTAAATTATTTAGTAGTGTAAGAAAATATTTTTGTTTTGTTTGTGAGAAGTTGAAATGGGCTCAACACACTCTTGTGCTTGCATCTCTTCAAAAATTGTTTCATTAGTGGGCTCCCAACTTTAGACAGTAGATTCATCTTGCCGTTTTTCAGCTGAAACCAAACTCTCACTCTCACTCTCAGCTTGTACCATAATATCTGAAACAATGTTGAGATCAGCTTGTTCTATTTCTGTTTCCGGGACTTCATCAGATAAATCTTGTTGCTCTGAACTTTTTTCCACATTCAATATCCCTGAGTAAGTAGGGGTGTTTGTATTTGATAATTAGGGAGGAAAGAATTTGTGGGCAACAATATTATTAGAACAACAATGATGTATTCAGATTCAAGTTGACAAAAATGATTAATATACTGGTTTACAATACCGACGAATACGAATGAGACTAAATGGAAGGTAGATGTTGGCAGTAGCTGAACGTGATTGCCGATTGTAGTTGTGAGGCGAGAATGTGGTCTAGAATTTTTAGTATGGTCTTCTTTTTTTTAATCATTATTGTCGTATGGTTGTGAGGTCTTTTTTTATTGTTTGGTACCACCATAATTTGTAAATTTGTTTCTCCCCAAACAATACATTTTTTAGCAAATAGATTAATGTTTTCAATTATAATACATTTTTTAGCAAATATATTAATGATTTCAATTATAATAGATTAATATTTTTTTAGTATTAGAGATGTCATATAATTTATATATAACCTGTCTAAATATTATACTACACAAATGTATTACTAAGCATAGTAATAATCAAATGTTATGAAATATGCCATAGAAAAAGTAAATTAAATAGTTCAAAACATTCTAGTGATAAATCAGTTAAATGATCGAGGATTTGTCTTACCTCCAATAAAAAGATGGCGACCATTAGTATGGAATCAACAGAACCTAAATGGATCAAGTTATGGACATATGAAGATGTGCGTTGTAGATGGTTTCCCCATTCAGTTTGGGGTGACCCTTAGTATGGAATCAATAGAACATTTAGCAGTTGAAATTATGATTAGGTTATGGACGTGAAGGTCTGCTTAAAATATTTACACTTTAGGCGAGACGTGGAAAGATGGTTATATGATCAGATTTAGAACTTGAATAAATCAGCAGAGTTTTTTTTTGTGGTGTCCGTTATTGACGTCTTAGATGGGTGAGGGAGATGGACTTCGTTACCAATATTAGCTTTCTTTTCAAGGAACGGAGATGTAAATATGGTAAAATAGATATTTTCATAATTAGATTGATCTTTGCCACTGATTCTGTACGTAATAGTTTATGTATATCACGTCCGCCAAAGGGGAATGAATATTGTTCATTTGACTAAGGTTCTTGACATTAATATCTCTAGAGTTTGACTACTATTATAACAGTTACGTGACTATAAACAGAATAGAGAAATTGCAGCTACATAGCAGCAAAGAACACTATGTGAGAAGTTACCATTCCAGAAGGGCTATCTAATATCAGTTTTCAAATTAACAGAGAAAGAGTGATGCATAAATAGCAAACACTCAGCAGAGAAACCACAATTATAATTGAAAATACCAAGTGATTGTTTTAAAAGCTTATAATCATCACATAATAAAAAATTACCAAATATGTAAACTGATTGCAGGGGAAAAAGAAAAATCAAACACTGAAAGATGTTAACTAAAACGAAAACCTTAGCCAATGCTCAAACTGAAAAAATTACCAAATATTTTTTATTTGCCAGTACCTCCTCCAAGGCCTCCGTCTCGTCTACTCTCACCACCTCCGACAGACAGGTTCACTCTCCTCCGCCGCTTCTTGCTGGGACGCTTTACAGTCCTCCATCTCCGGGTTCCTCCCTCGCTTTGATGTCAGATCAAGATGTGGTTTCCAGGCGCCGTGGATCTCACAGGGATGTATGAACATCACCACGAGGTCTCAGTTCGAAGCCATGATCCCTAACTCCACGTTGAGTACGGCTGTGATGAGATGTAACCTCTCCCTTGAGAGTAATACTCCTTGTGCTTCCTGCACTCAGAGCTTGACTGCGTTTCAGGCTTATCTCACTGAGAAAAGGCAAATCAAACACTGAAAGATGTTAACTATGGCGAAAGCCTTAGCCAATGCTCAAACTGAAATAGGAAGACTGAAACTGCAAACGAAGGGGTGAAATCTCTGAGATGAGTGGTGAAAGCTCTCATTTCCATGTTTAGGACGCTTTGCTTTCTTTGGTCGTCACTGTGACAGGTACTATTATTCCCCTCATCTGCAAGATCTCGACAGCTGTGACAGGCTGCTTGAAGAGCACTCTGTTTTGCGAAGTTAAATGATTTGCAAGGAAGAGATCAAAAGGACAACCTAAAGATCCCAGTTGGAGCTATATGAAGTTCAAATAGCTAAAGGGGGAATGATTACCTCCAAGATGTTTCGTGTTCACCTTCGTGACTAAAAGCAAGGTGGGAGTGTTTTTATAGGCTGTAAATTTCTTGCAGAAGTCTGTTGCAGTCTTTTCCCAAAAGTAAAGCTTCATAACAGGTCCCTGCAGAAAGTTATCAATGAATGATTAATTGCAGTAAAAAGAGTTCATGATTCTAATAGCAGGAATTACAAACTCTTGTGATTGCAGATGAACCATAACACGTGGAGTGGTTGCTATTTCCTCTTCGTCAAGGATACGACGCTCAATGTGAGACTGTCCATTGACCAGTTTCATGTTGCCAACGACATCTACAACATTGTTCAGCAAAAGTATAAGTCAGAATGTGGCATGAAAAAAATCAGTCTAATATTTTATCACCACCTGAAACAAAAATGCCCATTCAGTTATCGTAGACAACAAATATCATTACCACTACACTACACTTTAATGATCAACAAAGCCAAGGTCGAAGGTTAATATATGTTCTATTAAACTTGACAGACACAATATTCAATCATGGACAGATAGATCTTTCAAGAGTTATTTCAAAAGAATGATTTAAAATAGTATAAAGAGAAGCCAAAACTCTAAAAGAGAAAGGAAATTGTTTACTAAGAAACATACAATAACCTTGCATCTTCAGAAGTATGATAAAACATACACTTTTTGAAAGATGAAACGGTTGCATTCATCCGAGATAAATGTACTGAACAAAAAAAAAGCTAAAGTCATACAACAATATAACTCAGATATGATATGAAATATTAGAAAATTTTTAATTTGTTTTACTTAAACTCAGGCACTCTTCCTCCAAAAAGCTCACAACTTGCAACTAAGAAAGATAATGTATTACTAAAAGGTCATGCCTACAACTTTCAACACAAAAAAAATGCTCGTCAACAGTAATAAGACAAACTCAAAACTCTAACCAATTTAGAATCGAAATTTCTGTATCTAAGTAGGAAGAAAGGCTAAAAACTACATCCAATCATAGAACAATGGGTTTTGTGGAGACCTGGTAAGATATCTTTGAAGAACATAACTTCCTGATCATTGGAGGAGGAGACAGGGGACTTGCCGTTTGGTTTCATGACTATGCTGGAGCTTGATTTGAGCAGGTTCTCAGGTCATGGTGTGTAGCAAGTGAAGAAAGAACAGTATATAAAGGGTGAGAGAGAGGGATGCGAAACGAATTCATTAAGAGAATTTTAGAAAACTATTGATTGATAAGAAGTGGGAACGTGGTAACGGATGTTGCAAGAAGTCGAAGTGGAGAAGATGAAGTGAGGAGGATAATTCGAAGAAGCTGCTGGAGATTAGGTGACTCAAGTGGATTCCTTTTGGGCCAGAATAAAATAGTTTTAGGCCACGGGACGAAGCCCATCGTAGTTGATTTTCTGTGAGTGTGTGACGTGTTTAATAACTTCTCTCTCATTGGCTGATTTATTAATCTGACGTGGATAGACTAAGAGTTGAGATTATTCTCCTTTTAGTATAGGTACTAGAGATTTTCCCGGGCTACGCCCGGATATTTTTCTAAGTATTAATTTAGTTTAGTTTATTATAGAATCTGTATTTGACTATATATTTTACACTTAGACTGAATATGCTATATAAATTATCAGAAAATTTGCAAACTTTTGAATTATTTTGGTGACTAAAATTTTAAAATTCAAAAAATAATTCTTCCAATGTCAAAATACATATAAGTTGGTAATCCTAGTTAAAATTCAATTATTTATTATTATTTTCAATTATTCAATTCCAGTTAGTCACTTATAGACGTGTTAAGTGGCAAAAAATCATGGATTTCTATGGGTTTCGTAGTGATTAGTTATTGAGTCTATATTTTTTTTTGATCACACTACGGTTATAAAAAAAATCAATTATTTTTATCTCTTTTAATTGAGTGTTATGAAAATATGGTTAAATTAACATATAATACAAAACTTTTTTTAACGTTAAAATCAACCAATATATATTAAAAATTAACTATTGATTATTTATTATTTGGTGATAAGATAATCTATATGAATTCGTTCTTATGTGTTTAGGCAGTGGTGAAATGAAGAACAATTGAAATATAAATGAGTGATGTAGATTAAAAAAATCCTAAAATTTTAACAAATAATTTTGTTTATATGCAGCAAAAAAATATTTAAAATATAATAATATTCTCTAAGAGATATTTGTATGTTTTCCCCAAGAAAATCCTTATAATATAGTTGGTTTTATTAAAAAAAAAAGGTTGACAATGTATGTCTTTTTCAATGATTGCATTCAATCATGCTCACTAATTGAAATTCCAGTTTAAATTTTTAGTCTTAGGGCTGGGGAGAGGGGATCACAGCGTGCCATGTACAAACCTCAATATTACTCATATAATCTCCATGGTTCATATATTATTATATAATTTACCTTGGAATGAAAAAATCAGTGTTTTGTTTGACAAAAAAAATCAGTGTTTTTGTAGATAGAGAATGAATCATATGTGGCTTGTACTTGCAATAATAGAAAAGCATAAGTAATTGTTATCAGTTAAGCAGAATTCTTTAAATCTAAATCATTGAACAGACTTACGCTATTTAATTTTCATTGTTTAACTTTCATGACTCCAAGTCTCCAACCAATTGCATACAGGAGAAATAAATCTTAAGAAAAACACTTTACAAAGTTCTGAAAATTTCTCATTTGTCTCATTTGTTTCTGTAAACATCAAAATGTCTCCCTTCTTGAGCATGTACTACGTCATTTCTTGCTGCTTGAAGTAACAATAATCCTCTTTGTCCACCAGCACAAGATTCAGATAATACTTGACATTGATGTTCTGAGAATATGGTGTCTTTTCCTGCAAAGAAAAAACAAACTCGTGAACTTTGTAATCTACCTCATTAAATTGTACCGTGTTTCCTTCTTCACTTGCCTTTCCAAAGAAACACTTCCTACATTTATAGAAAGCATTAGATATGTGCACATAAGCACATGTATCATCTAGTAGAATATCCATTTACAGTACCAAATCTTTGATCACCTTCCTAGCAAGTGACCATTGTTCTGCAAGACAGCACACATATAACCAAGTCACAAAATTTAAATAATAACCGAACCAATACAACATATGTATGCAAACTATATGAAAATAGGAGCATCTAGTAATAATAAGCAAAAAAGAATTTCTTACTTAAGCTTCAGAAGTGTACTCAATAACAAACAAACTCACTAATATGAATATCGTGAAGGTTTTGGTTCTAACAAAATGATCCAAAGACACTAATAAGTTATCAAAACCCATCAACTTATCCGATACAAAAGCTTAAAAAGACTAAGCACACCATAAAGAGCTTATCCATATTCAACCCATCGAAAAGAACCAATAACTGAAACAGAAGATAATGATAACTATCCACACAATTGAATTAGCTTTTCAAAGCTAGAAAAAACACATACGATGTAAGAGCTTTTCCTCTGAAAAGTTTCAAAATTTTAGTAAATCACACGAAGACTATCATACAGAGTAGGAGTGATCAATTTTAACTTGCGAGCTTTACACAGTTACATGCAGTGGCCTAAAATTGAACTAAGTTAAAAATTAGAGAGAAAACTTACTGTTGAAGGATGCTTTGTCGGTGATATCATACGCAAGCGAAATTCCCATGGCTCCACAGTACTAAGCTGTAATAAGAAGAAACCACATTAATGAGTACTACAGGTTCCAACCATAGTGAGGAAAGATACAGAGTGCATATATAATGGTAAGAAGAATTGAGATGCAAAATCTGGGATTTACAAAAACCAAAAAAAAGAGAGAAACCAGTTGTGACAGTCCTGAATCGCTCCTGTCTGGTAGTATCCCAGATTTGCAGCTTAATTCTCTCTAATCCACTCAATAGCCAGTATCTTTAAATTAATTATTCAAAGATTAAAAAAAAAGGTACTTGAGTGACTATTGACCACTACAAAGAGCACTTACAAAGAGTGTCATATACGCGATCATACTTAATAGTTGTAATGAAAGAGATCAACATGGTTCTTTGCATAAGTGACTTTTGCATTCCTTTGATCCAATTCTGTTTAATCAAAAAAATAAAAAGAGCAACAAAATAAAAAATTATGATTTAAGAGAAGATAATATATGATAGGATATTATCTACTTCTTATGCTTTCCATCGCCGAGTTTATAAGATGGTTTGGTGCCATCCCAGTAATTCTGACGTCAACAACATTCATAGTTGGTACTATACTCAGCTAATCATAGTATTGTGAAACCAGATTCATGTGCTGATTATATTCAGTTTATAGCTATTTAATTGGAGAAGCGATTGGAAAGTTACCTGATATGGCGGAGGAATGCTGATGTAACCAATGCAGAGAACTTGTGATTTGGAAGTAATAGAGATCAAACAGTGAGAAGAATATTTAGATATTGAATATGACAATGAACTTTTATATTGACAATATGAAAAGGGGCAAGGTGAGGAGTTTTTACATGGTTGTAGTTGGAGAAAAGATTCAGTGAAGAAGCTTATATAAGTGGAGAAACCAAGGAAGGTGGAAGGATAGCATGACTCGTAATAACTCTAAGAAACGGAATCGAGAACGACGATGATGAAACGGAATTAGGTCTCGATTAAGAACATGTATGACATGGCAAAAGAAAGCTATATGATTTGTTGATTTAATTTGCTGAGGTGGATAGACTATCCTTTGAGGATATTCTCCTTTTAGTATTGTATTGATGATTCGACAGCATTTATTATTACAAAATATAAAACATAATTTACCTATTTTAAGTATTTTATTTCATCTTTTTGTTTCACTCTTTATAACTACTTTATTAATTATATTTACTATAATAATCCGACATCATTTATTTTACACGTTAACCATAATAATTTCAAAGGTTTGAATGAAATATGTTCATTCGTGGCAAAAATTCAAACCGATTAAAAATAATTTTTATTTGTTTACAGAACCAGTTAGATAATACCACTTACACATTCGAATATGAATCATTTTTTGGATATAGTTTTTTGGTTTTAAAACTAATCTATATTCGGATATTATTAACTTATATGTTTAGAAATGTCAATAAGTATTACTTTAAAGTAGAAACTAAAATCCACATAGACGCACAGCTAGTACATATTAAATATGAATGACACCTAAAAACTGAATTCAAAAATCCAAAATTCGTTTTGAACCCAAAGCAATACCCGACTTTCTAGGGCGGAAAAAGTTTAAATCCAAATAACCAAAGCGAATTTGATTCAAAAGTAGTATTGAAACTGAACCGAAATTGATTAAATATTCGAACAGATTCAAAATTTTGTTATTTATAGAACTAAAAAACGAATCCGATCCGAACCAAAATAATTTAGATAACCAAATGTATCTTGGATAGATTTATATACTTAAATATATTAAATATTTTAGATTTAATATAAAAATATTTAAGTATATCAGATATTTTGAAATTATCCTAAATACTTTAAATTATATACAAATAGTCAAAGTAAATGTATAAAATATCTAAACAATACTCAAAATACCAAAAAATATTTTAAATATCTATTGAATCTATATCCAAATATTCAAAACAAACAAATTTATATTTTAAATTTAGATATTTTGCCATACATTATTCAAACTTATATGTAATTAGTTGATGTCTTTGGAAACCCGATTTTTTATTTATATCAAATCAGTTCTTCTTTTTTTAAATAAAAAACCTTTCGGGAGAATGGACATGTGGTATGTTCTGGTGAGATGAATATCTGATGTGGCATCCTTAAAAGGAGAGAAACAACATTTCTTTATAGTAATAGATATTACTAGATTTTGATATGCGCTTTGAAAGCGCAGGTTTTTCTTAAACTATAAACAGTTTAATATGAATTAGTATTTGTAGATTGTTGTACGCTATTTTAATTGTTGAAGCATATATTTTTTTACAATTATATAAATTATAAATTAGTTTATTTGAAATTTCGCATGTATAGCTTTTATGTAAATCTTTAGGCATGTGCATTTTTTTGGATCCAAAACACGAACCAAAACCGAAAATATAGATTCGGTTCGGATCCACTAAAATACTTATTGGTTATTTTAAGACCCGTAAATTTTGGTTCTGGTTCGGATCATACGTGAGATCCATCAGATAACCAAAGTACTCATTTTTTTTGTATATTAGGTATGTTTGGGTATTACATATATGTTTTGGTGTTACTGAAAGTTTCATGTTTGGTTTTCGGTTACAGTTCAAGGTTTTGGGTAAAGTTTTAAATATATATTTTGGGTATTCAGATTAAATTGTGGTTTTTTTGGGGTTTTTTTGGGTCAGATTTCTTAAACTATAATATGAATTTGTATTTGTAGATTGTTGTACATTATTATGTTACGAAATCGTATTATATTGAAGCATATATTTTTTAAAAAATTATATAAATTATAAATTAGTTTTATTTAAAAATTTCTATGTGTATTTTTTATGTAAATCTCTAGGTCGGTGCATTTTATTTGGATCCAAAACACGAACCGAAATCGACCCGAAAAATATTGATTCGGTTCAGATCCATGGAAAAGTACTTATTGGTTATTTTTAAGACCCGCAAGTTTTGGTTCTGGTCCGGATCATACGCGAGACCCCATCAGATAGTACTCATATTTTTTATATTAGGTATGTTTGGGCATTACATATATGTTTTGGTATTATGATAAAATTTCAGTTATTTTTTGGTTTTTTTTAGTCAAATATTGGGTAAAAATCCAGGTTTTCCGGGCATTTAAATATATTTTAGGTATTTATTTAGGTTTTTAGGTATTTTTTTAGTTTAATATATTTTTCGATTTTGTAAATATTTGTAATATTAAACATACATTATAGTGTGATGTGCACACATAATTTTAAATCGAGCATGTATGAAAATATATTAAAAACAATTATCTTTAAATTCAATATGATTAGGGAAATATATGGTAGCAACACGAACGTTATACTATGTTATAAATATGTTTACTGTAAAATTAATTATATGTTAAGTTTTAGACTTATTAGTTCGTGAATAGGCACGTATAATATGTTCAGCATCACTTTTATAATTAGGTATGTAAATATTAATCTTCTTTTATAAGGATTGGGCCCAATAATAAAAACTAATGCCATCTAAATATAAAGTAATATATTTAGTTAGAGAAATATTAGGTAAGATCAAAAATATTGTTAGATTTTTCAAGACTGCTTCTCTTTTAATAGTATAGATAAAATGGAAAATGACAGCTTGTTTCTAATTTCCAGGAAAGGAGTGAGTCATGTTTGGCTGGATCTCACCTAATTCCCATACCTTCTTCCTCTTCTTACGCACATGATTTTTTCTTTTGTTGTACATTTATATTTTATTTCTTTGTTTGTTGATTTTTTTTATCTATTGATAAGAAATTATCTGAGTTTGGTATTGATAGGTTATAGTTGATACGTTGCGTAATCGTATGAGAAAGAAGCTGTCTTCTTTTGTAAAACAAAGTTTAATAAAAAAAATTTAAGAACCCTTAAATAAAAACCTAGTAGTGGAGCACAAAATCTAACTAAAGTTCTTATCAACATTTAATCACTAAAATAATCATTAAGAGACCTTAGAGCATTTCTAATGGATTCACTCTATTTTTTACTGTAAAATAGAGTGACTCTATAATAAAGATAGAGTTTCCTCCAATGGTACTTCATTTTAGAATAGATTATAGAATGATGAACAAAAAAAACAAATTAATTTATATTTGGAGTAAACCTATTTTTTATTTTATTATATATTGAAAAATAGAGTACCATTGAAATATTTTTTATTCTAAATTCTATTTTAGATTGAAAAATAAAATAGGATTGGGAATGTCTAAAATGGTTTGTAGGTTAGTCATGCTCTAACATTTTATATATTATATTATAAAATGGAAAATGACAGCTTCTTTCTAATTTCCAGGAAAGGAGGGAGTCATGTTTGGCTGGGTCTCACCTAAATCCCACATTCACATATACCTTCTTCCTCTTCTTAAGCACATGATTTTTTCTTTTGTTGTACATTTATATTTTCTTTCTTTGTTTCTTGATTTATTTTTATCTATTGATAAGAAATTATCATTTAAATTTTAAATGGTCATACTAAAAATGACATATTGATATCACATCAATAATTATATCATATATGCTAAAAAGTTAGTAAACCATTTAAATCAAGTACCAAATCAAAACAATATATTTGTGCAATAAATCTAACTAATATCAAACATCCCTCATGCCAGAAATAATAAACTATTTAGAGGAATAGATCAGAATCCTTAAGAGCTAGTTCGGTATACAGAAAATGAATATCAAATCTGGTTTAACGCAAACGAGATGGTGCCAGAAACTCCACAAGACCAGAGTATTGATGAATCTCAAGTCTTAAGCTTGGGTAATACTGTTTGATAGATGGGTCTTGGACATCGACAGCACGGTTCAGCGGGCTTGGATGGATAGCTCGGATGGATAGCTTGGAGAAGGTTCAACTTATGGAGACACGAAACTATGTTCGAAGAGAGTCTGCCTTACATTCAAAAGTCCAAGCACTACGATGGGTGATGAAGAGCATGATGCAATATTCGACATCTCAGAGCTTTAGAACGGACTGCAAAAATTTGATTGCTATGATTGACAAACCTCATGTGTGGCCAAGTTTTGCGACAGAACTGGAGAAGATAGCAACATTACAGATATACTTTCCGGACTTCAAGATTATTCATATTTTACGAGCCCAAAATCAAATTTCAGACTCTTTAACTAGGACCGCGAGATCTTTTCATAGAAAGTTTCAAATTTGAGTAATATAATAGTATTTCGTTGTCACTAAAAAAAACAAACATCTCTCAAAACAGGTTAGTTAATACTCAATTTGAAATGATTACTATTGTAGGTATTAAACAAATCCAATATTTTTTAAAGCCCAACATCCAAATTTTATTTAATAGAAAATATTCATTTTTAAAATTTAACTATACTTATATTGTTTTCCCAAAAAACTATAATTTTTTCAAAAAACTATATTAAACTATACACTTAAACACTTATCATTTTGTATTTCACTTTTTAATTAGTCAAACTAAAATAATTATAGCACCCACACAAATCATGTAAAATATAAATCACATATGTATGCTAAAAATAGCATTTATCTTTAAAATGAATTAAAATTTAATAAAATGGTTAGTCTTATATATCTAAAACAAAAAATATCAACACAATTAAAATTATTACCAAAAGACAAATATCACATAGGTTTGCAAATAAAAGTATGTTTTATTAAACAAACTTTTACACGAAAATTTATCCGCGTTTAAAGTGCGGATCGTCATCGCTTTCTTGTTCATCTTGGCTTCTGTCATCGTTCAGCTTTGTATCAGTAGTGTTTATTGGTTTGCTCCAAGAAATTTTCAATGAACACTTTTTCACCTTGCTTATGTGAAGTCTATGTGTTTTTGTCGTTCTATATTTGGCTCCAAAAGGTTATGTTTACCTTGCCGGCAGTGTTTTTAAACCCGGACCAAACCGGCGGTCGGACCGGGTTCAACCGTGAACCGGACACCAAGCCGGGTTGGGTTAATGCCAAAACCCAATCAAAGTTGAACCGGTTAAAAATCCATATTAAACCGTTAATAATCCGGGAACCGGTGACCCAATGAACCGGTTAAACCCTGGTTCGTATAGAAAACAAAACTTTTGTTAATAAAATAATTAGTTTTTTTCAAAAAAAAAGGGTCTGTGACAAACTACAACTCAAGGTATCTCTGTCTTTGACATCTTTTTTCTTTTTAAATCTGTCATATTTCACAAAGTATTTTATACTTTTCAAAGTATTATTTTTATGGGTGAAATTAATAATTGAAAATTTACGTTTGTGTCTTTGATGTTCTCTGCAAAACTTTTGCAGTGTACTAAGCAATGGAAGAGAACGATCAAGAAATTTCACTTCCATCAAATTCAAACATAGAAAATCAACAACCATCACAATGTGTATATAATTTTTCTAAAAGATGATAACGATTTATAGTGATAAAAACCTGGAAAGTAAACTTTAAATGTATCTTTTTCTATTGATATAGATTTCAACGATTAGGTTGTTTTATTACTTTTATTACATTTCAGTTTGCTATTTTCTAAATTTATTTGTTAAAATATTCATATTATATACAAAACATTATAAAATTCAGTTTAGTACATCAAACCCGGTCAAACCCAATCGAACCAGGTCGAACCACATTGACCCGTGACCCAAAATATTTCCGGTTCGTTTGCTGGTCCGGTTTTAAAAACACTGCTTGCCGGCTTATGTCTCGGGATAGATTTGTATCAAACGTTTAAAAGTTTGTTAATCTACCAGATTGACAAAAAAAAGTATGGATAAGAAACTAGTACATATTTATGAGTATGATATTTTTCTCCCGAACAGTTCATGTCTTTTTTTTCTGATGTCGACCAAACATTGCCTTCAGACAAACATTTATGTGGTTATCATTTTTATTTGCCTCTAAAACCATATTGACATAAGTTGTATCCAGACTGATATCTAATAATACTATAAAGCAGAGTTATTCTCTCACGAGAAGGAGCCACGTCACTAATTCAATTCACCATGCTGCGACACCTGTCCCGTTTGATCAAAACTCACCGTATCATTTAGTTCGTCGCGGGCTTCATTTATTTTTTCGTTTGGGCTGGCTCCACATAATCAGGCCCGTCTAAGCTTACACCCAGTAAAACGTATCGTTTTCGAGGTTAGTGGTTTCTCTGTCTAGCGTCTCCAACCTTCTTCCATCGACGGATCTTTCGTCTTCTTCTTCCCGAGCGAGATGATACAGTAACCGATTCCCCCTCATTAAGTGCTCCTTCATCAATCACACACGATCTCCATTCAATGCGACCCTGAATAGTGCAAGGCGGTGGAAGCTCTGCTATAAAAAGGTGCGAGTTCATGCTTTCAAAATCATACTTTCTTCTAAACTAAACAGCGGACAAAAAAGTTTGAGTAAATAGCTAACGATTTGGTCTCCCTCTCCGATCTACAGACTGGCCGCTCTTCCTCCTCCTCCGTTCAAGTTCGCCTGCTCCGATTTTGGGAGGCCAGGAACGTCGTGCCATGCTCCTCTAGATTCTAAGGTTATCTATTTCACTTCAATTTTTGAAATATGATCTGATGCTGGAAAATAAACAGTTGGAATTATCTAGGCACTTGAAGAAGTTATCTCAGAGGAATGACCAGTCTGGATCACTTTCTCCATGTATACGTGCGTATATGCTTCTCTGATGCGTTTTAAACGATTAATGAAACCCAGAGGAAGTATTGAGGAGAAGCAGGAGGTTATTATTAAAGTTGAAAAGGAAAAGGTATATGTTGACATATTTTATAATTGCAATAGACCAAGCAATTGTTGATCATGGTTCTGATTTCAGGCTGAGAAGGTTATCAAAGAGTTATCCACTAAATATGATAAAGAACTTTCTGACTGTAAAGCCAAATCAAAGCACCAATTGCTGACCATTCAAGAGGATAATGCTTCTCTGGTATAATAATCTTCACTTTCTGAATATCAACGAGCATGAATAAGCTTTGCACATACGAGAACCAAAGTCCCTTTTCTCTTGCCTTTCTGTTTGTAAATTTGATACTGAGCAGGTTTTCAAATAGCAAACATGATGATAAAGCTCATGTTCTGCAGATACTCACTATCCGGGAGGAACATGAGAATAGGGAGTTAAATCTCAAAGCTAAGCACGATGAGGAACTGATACAAGCTCAGCCTTAGGCCGAAACTGAATTGAAAGAGGTACCATACCAGGAGCACAATTTGATAGTTTAGGAATATGGAGACTCTGGTATTCGATTGGTAAAATTCTCTCATGCAGAAGATAACAACAATCAGGAACGAGCATGACGTTCAACTGAAAGCATTTAAGTGTCACTACGAAGATGATTACAAGAAGCTGCAAGACGAATTAGATCTTCAGAGATTAAAAGTATAGTGTTTTACAAGATTCATTACAAGATAGCACGTGTTATAGGTTAAAACCTACTGACGTAAATGAGTTACCGTTGTAGGAAGAGAGGCAAAGAGCTTTGTTGCAAATGCAGTGGAGGGTTATGAGTGATAAAGCTCCAGAAGAGCAAGAAGTGAGCACTAGGAAGGTTAGACCAGAAATCATTTAGTTTATAGTGCCTTTTAAAGAAACATAAATGTATAGTGATTTCGAGTACTTAATCATCATCTTGCAGGAATACTGTGAGATTTCATTGATCACTGTATAAACAATCCACATTAATTTGTCTCTTAGTTTTGTATTTAGAACTGCAATAAGGGAGTTTCTGTTCAGCTCTGGATATGATGGGTCTTTAAAAACATTACGTGTTTAAAGGAAGGGTAAGAAGATTTTGGAGAAGAAATGGATCACTTTGAAACATAACGCCAAGCTGAGTTTTTCGCTTCTTCAGATTGGGCAAGAACAAAAGGGTAACTATTTCAAGCTCATGGTGAAATTCTTGATATTAAATTCCTTGAGACTCAAGCCAGTAAATATTTTGATTCTTTGTCTCAACTCAAACGCATTCACTTCCACATAATATTAACTTCATTGTCTTCTCTAATGTAACTGCTATTAACTTATTGTGAAACAGTTTACAGGGGGTTTCAGAGAAGAGTCAGGATTTAGAAGGAACTAGGTTCAAACTCATGTGTTCATGACCATTGGAGGAACAACAACGAATATGTCCTAATGAGCTGGAGAGAAGGCTACAGAGTCTTAGGGAGACTAGACAAGAGGGGGATATAAAAGAGCTGCAGACTTCAATGGAAGACGCTAATAAAAGTCTTCATGTGATGGGCTGAAGATTCTTGGTGGAAAGACACAGTGTATGTAGGCTCTGAACATATACAGTCTAAAATCAATTCCAACTATCAAAATCGTTGTTACCCTTTCCCTAAGTAAGAAATCCAGTGTTTTAAGTTTTATTAGAAAACAAAAGTGTTTGTAATCTTGTGAAGAAGCTTAATGTTAATTAATGGATTTGCCTTATATTTTTCAATTTGTTTCAATTTGCTATTGAGCAGCAATTCTAAAAAAAAATTAACGTGTTGGACAATCAAATATCTTCCTGAGATTAACGTTTAGAAATATACAACTATATATATTTTACATATAAGCGAAAAATATATAAATTAAAGAACAAATAAAAATCTATTATTATTATTATTATTACACTACTAAAAGGAGAATACGAAGCTCACTTAGAGTGTCCACGTAGGACAAATAAATCGACCAATAGAAAAGAAGAGATTCTGCCACGTTGGATAAGCTGTGAATTAATTGGGTTTCATCATTTAACAATAGCCGTTAAACCCATTTCACCAACTTTAAATGTTTGTCGGTGACTTCTCCTTATCCCTTTTACACTCTTCGTTTATCTCCGCCGATGGACCTCCCCACTATCAAGATCAATAAATATACCATTCAACACAATGCTCTCTCACAAGATTCAAGATCAATTGGAGAGGATGACGAACGAGATTCCGGGGAAGATCGATAGAGAGAGCTGCACCAATGCGTCGTAGGGACGATGCAGTTTGAAATCGGAATCGGTGCAGATTAGCACGAAGTGTGAGATCATTGGGACGATGATAGCGAGGAGGAAGAAGAGAGACCACGAGATCAGAGTTTTAAGGCGGCTCGACTAATCGAACCAGAGAAGGAGTGGAGAATATGGTTGCCGGAGATTCCTGCGGTTTGTGGATCGGATCGGGTCGTTTCGATGATTCTTCCATCAAGTTGAGTTCGGGATTTGGATAAATCAAATCAGAGGTATTGCAAAAATGGTCTGTGTTTCTAAAACTGATCTCCAATTATATTCCAACAGGGCACTGTGATGCAAGGGTTCAACAATACTTGCAGGACCTCAAACTAGGCACCATTTACAGACTCAAACTAGGACCGGTTCTGGTTCCATTCACATGTGGATTTCGAAGCTAATTGTGACCTCAAAGGTGACCTTTATGGTAAGCTCTCTAATATTCCATATCATATCATCTCCTGAGTTATATTATTTTAAGATTCGATGTAGTCTTTAGCTTTTGCTCCTGCATTTAAATAAAGTAATTAGTTGAATACACTATCGATAATGAAAGAGTCTCAAAATTTTAAAATAATGAATTCGTTCAACTTTAAAAAGTTTTTGTTTCTCTTTAAAGTTTTGGGTAGTGGATGTTACTTGGTGTACCTCGGATTCGAACCTGATGTCATCGAGGTTGAACGTAAGGACTTGCGTCCACATATGGTTTGGAAAGATGAAGAGTGGTTTCGGTGCCAAAAACGAGTAAAAGTCTTTCCCCTTTATTATTGATCTTCAATTAAAGTTTTCATCTTTTTAATTACTGTTTTTTTCTTAATTTGTGCGTGTGGCTGAAGGTATTAGTTGACTCGGAGTTTAGCACTGGAACGAATGTAAAAGTCAAAACAAAGGTTGAGCCTTTTGGTAATATTTGGGTTCCGGCTATAACCATAAAGGAGAATGAAGACAGGAAATTACTGGTGAAGTACAAGAGTTTGAACGGTGGAGAAGATGAATACACCAAGACTAGCGTTCCTTACTCTGAGATCCGGCCTTCACCACCGCCTTTTGGTTCAAGAACTTTTGGGTTGATGGAGAATGTGAATGCCCTGCTCGAGTGTGGATGGTGTCCAAGTGTAGTAAGCATGGTTCTCTGTGGGGACAGATACGGTGTCCTGTTGGGACCATGCAAGTAGAGTAAGGACTTTGAGCACTTGCAGTTAAGACCATCCGTGAAGTGGAAAGATGGAACTTGGAAAACAAAACAAAAAAAAAGTAAGTTGTTACTTATGTAGAGATTTAGGAAGTAAAATGGCTAATGCTGTGATGAATGGGAACAACACAAGGAAACCGGAAATAGCAGAAAGTAAGTGTTAAAAAAGAAATGCTTTAACTTCACGAACTGTTTCCAGCTATATTACTCATCGGTGGTTCCTTGGTGTAGCTGCAACTAGGCAGACAAAACCAGCGGTAAAAACACAAGAAAGGAAGAATCAAAGAGGGAAAGTGAATGTTAGTATCACTGTTGGTATCAAGTTTTCATCTTTGTTGGTATCAAAAGATATAAATGAATTTATTTTAATTACTGTTTTTTTTTTGTTTTTGCAATAAACAGGATCAAAGATTGCTTTCTCAAGCTGGAGAAACACGGGTTTGATATTGCAGCACCTCGATCTAAGATCGACAAGCTATTGTCCATCAAAGAAAGCCAGACACGGGCATTGGAAGAGTTGAAAGTTGCTGCAGAGAAAGACAATAAAAGAAGGAAGCTGGAAGACAATGTCGAACAAGCCTCAAAGAAGATTGTTGAGTTGCAGAGACAAGAAGCATTGATGAAGGAAGAGAAAGTGACAAAAGAAAAGGAGATAGCTCGGATGAAGTATAAACGCAGTGGCTCTCGACAGAATGGTTCAGTGGGTGGAGCAGGAGTTTCGTGCAACTGTGAAATCCCCATTGTACTAATAAAGTAGATTAACATACAGTATGTCAAAATCTACTTTAACTTTGTTGCATGTGGACGTGTTGATAGTTATAAAATAATAAGAGCCTGAGTTTTTAAAGTGATGCCAGATGTTATTAGTTTTATGAACATTTTTTTGGAGAACTAAAGCTCAAGAAGAATAAACAAACGTTGAAAACGTTCCATCTTCTCTCTTAACCAAGAACTTTCAGGTCTTCAGATTTGCAGCTCCGGCGGCTTCCATAGCGTCGGAGCTGTGCTTTCATGTTTGTAAATCTTTTTGGTGTGGTTATTTTAAGATCCGTTTTGCTTCTGTTTTTTTTCGTTTTCTCTCTGTCTTCTGTTTGTGTCAAGTGTGTAGTTCTTTAAGTGTTTGAGGAGATCTTCGTTAGCTTGTAAGATGTGGTGTCATTTGATTTCTTCGTCGCTGCGGTGGCTCGCTTGATTGATTTGGCCAGACCTGTAATTTTTTCTGGTGTACGGTGCTGGTTGATGCCGTCTCTGATGTGGGTTGTTAATTCTTCCATCAGATCTGGTCAATTCTTTTTTGTTTGAGTCGTTTGTGGTCGGTGTCTTAGTATGTACTATTCATCTCTTACTTGGTTTGGCTAATCGAGGGGCTCTGGTTTATGTCTCCCCATGGTTGGGGCTGTTGTCTCTGGGAAGAGGTGGTTCACATAACACCATCTTCGCCAGCTTGCGTCTCCGGGAAGAGGCGATTCCCTTACGCCATCTTCGCCGGCCGGTTCCATTCTGTTCTAGTTGATCTCCGGTTCGCGCTGTCTTATGTCTACTCTTGCGTGTTGGAAGATCAGAGCTTTGGATTCAATCCTTCTTCTCCAGTTTGGCTTAGCTGGTGGTGGTGGTTCAACGTGCTCTGTGAATCCGGAGGAATTTCAGGCCTGGCGTTACGGGAGTTTCGTGGTGGGAGAAGAGGATTTCTTCCTCTTTGATTATTGTGTGGGCTTAAAGGCTTGGTTTAGTCTAATGGATGTTTTATTTTGGGCTTTGTTTGCCTTTCTGTTTGTTGTTTGTGTTGGACTTGTCCTTTTGGACTTAATCCTTTTATAAAATTCCAGATGACAAAAAAAAAAAAAGCTCAAGAAGAATGTGGCATTGTGGCTTCGACCAATTTTTCAGTTGAATTTTTGTACGTTCTAATTTTTTTGTGTACATCGTTTCAGCTTTATTGATTATTAACTATGCATAAACTGAGCATTGAAACTTCAGCTTACTTCCTAAAGAAAAAAATGCATTACTTATGCCAAAATCTATGTGCAGAACTACAGACATATTATTCTATGACAATATTATTAAAAAGGTAATAATATAGTAGGAAACAAAACTCGAGGCCTCTACAAGTTTGAACCCATAGTGAATAAAATTTATTTATATGAAAATCTAAATGTATAAAATATATAATATAAGTATTTGGACCATAATTAAGGTTTAACTAAAAAAAGTCATTTGCATTCTCGCTCACCATGTCATATGTACCTTTCAATATTTCAAGACAACAAATTAATGATATAATGATGACAAAAAGATATAATATAAACAAAAAAGTTAATTTATTTTAAAACTTGAGGTTTAATTTATATTCCTTCCATTTCCAAAACAGTAAAATTTCTATAACTTAATAATGTTAGGGTTTTCATATTTATTTAATTTACAAACATATCCTTTTTAGATTTATATAAATTGTTGTGTGTTTTATGTTAAAATATGAAGAACATATGTGTATTAATTAAATTTTATAGCTACAAGTTCTATATCGTTCCTATTCGATTATATGGGGTATACAATAAATGCAAATGCATTTAAGTGTAAAATAAAAAATAACATCGAACATTTAAAAATATTAAGAAAAACTAAATATATACTTTACTGTGAATAGAAAACAAATATAAAATATAATGATTATATTTATATAATATTTTTATACATTAATTTTTAATTTATATTTATATTATGAACATATATTTACATAAGTTTTTTCAAAAAAATTGATCTTATCGAAATTTGTTATATTTTATTTTAGCTCAACTCGGAACTGCATGGTGAAGTTTTTTCTAACGTATAGTGATTATAAATTTCTCAAGTATTAATTATATTTGGATTTTTCATACATATTAAAAGTATTTTAAATTTTGATTAGAATTATTTTATTTCTACTTCACCAAATATATATACTAGATCTAGCGGTATATATAAACTAATAAAGGATAATTTAAAAAGTATAAGCCGCGCGTAGCGCGGCAAAGAAATCTAGTAACTTTTAAAAGCAATATGATAATTTGTTAACGAGCTTTTTATATTTGTCTCATCAGACAAAACTCATATAAGATAAAAGATATAATAAGAAGTGACTCTCATAAAATTATTTTTTTTAAAATTAGTTTTCGGAAACTAAAAACTTCTCGACCATGTGTTTTCCCCTCCCTGACTTAAAAAAAAAGATCCGACATAAAAATATAAATAAAGGTTGTCAAAAGGAGCACACAAAAATACAGAAATAGCAAGAAAATTTTCAAAATATGTCATAATAATCGCTCTTATAATTTAACCACAACTAGATCTTGATCCGTGCGACCGCACAGGTATTTATTTTCTGTTTTTAGTTTTTTGTTTGTATTAAATGATGTATTTGTAATATTTGATCATAAATTTAGATCGAAAACTATTTTTTGCAGTTATAACAAAAATTAAAATTAAAAATTTAATAAATATTCGTATATAAATTCAATTATCCTAATTAAAATAGTATAGGTGTGGGTCATAATGCTTTCGAATTCCAAATATTTGGAATTTCTAAAAATATAAATTTGTTAAGAAAATAATCTCACTCGGAATTTAATTTTAAATTTTAATTTGTGTGTGTACTAAATGTTATATTTGTAAATGTAATCATATTAAATTAAGTAATTTTATATTTTTGCGTTTAACGTAAAATGTATCACCGACGCGGGAGATCACCTAAAATCTAACATCTATGATTAGATGTATGTGTAAGATATATAGCAAACAAAAATTTTGAATAATAAGTATGAAAATAGACAATATGGTTAGTATGCTATTAAACATGATACATTAGTTATAAAATTTGTAAAAAAAAATAATTGTTAGACTCTTAACAAATTTGGAACATATAAAAATTAAGATTAAAATTTGTAAGAAAACGAAATGTAATATAATATATATTTGATCTAACTGCTAATTTATTATAAATGGGCTTACGTGTTCAATAATTTTCAGATTGGATTTTGACAATTAGTTTTCATAATTACTGTAGACTGGATGAGAAAGTCAATGGAAAATAATTTTTCGAAAATAAATAAGGTGATTCAGTTTCTATATCTTGTAATAGACATGAGCGTACGGATATCCATTCGGGTTTGATTCAGATCTCTTTGGGTTTTAGGTTTTCGGGGTGAAAGGTTTTAGCCTCATTCGGGTATTTATAATTTTGGTTTATGTTCTGATTCGGATAACTCATTTAAATTGTTTAAAAATATTAAAAATTATAAAATATTAAAGTAAAAATATATATAACAAATAAATTTTAATAATGTATGCTAAAATTTAAACTTAACATAAAAATTGGTTTGGTTCAAGTATTAAAAGATAGTGATGGCACAATAATTTTCCTACCATACCATATGTGATTTTTATTATCATTAAATGTGGTAAATTTAGAATTAAGAAAAGTATTTATTAAACTGAAAAGACAGCATTAATAAAACTAAAAATAATTTGGAAATTGATTTAATAGAAAAAGAAAGTTAAATTTTATATTAGGGCAATACATTAACTCAACTGAAAAAGACAAACATTAAAATAGGTAACTTAATTTATATTAGGACAACACATTAATCCAACTGAAAAAAGACAAGCATTAAATAAGATAGTTTAATTTAATTCTCAGTGGCATGGTAGTGTAAATAACTTTGAAATCTTAGGGGCAATTTATATGGGTACTTCTCTTTTAATAATATAGATAGTGATCATGTCCATCACATTCAATAGCCAGACCTAGACATTTAAGATCAAACATATCAACAATGAGAATTAATAACCGTTAACAAATAAGGACTAAATTTCAGGATATATAAGTGAAATTATAGAAGTAGTTACATTATAAAAGTCAAGGGGAATAGTAATATTTGGTTAAAGTTTCCATTGTTTATTATGGTGGAGAGATTTTGGTAAGTTTTGTATTTTAATTCATGAAGGTGCAGTAGTAAAAGGAATGTGTTTTTAGTTTAAGATTTTATCTTTAATTAGCACTAATTACTGGTTTATGTCTTTTTATTGAGACAGCTTCTCATACTTAAGATCAAGATATCTTTTTACTTTATCCATGTAGATTAAACCATTCACTATGATCTGAAACTGTGTACAATAATTCAATGTATGTTGTTCTTTGGATTAACAAAAATTAGTCCGAAGTTTAGGGAGGGCAAAGTTGTTGGATGACTATTTTTATTATTCATATTAGTTAAAAGGCAGAAGTAATTGCCACATTTTCAAATTTGTACAATTACGATAAGTAATAGAGTTTTTGTTTGTTGTGGCGATGAAACTTCTTTTGTCCGAACCAATAATCTGAAAGTGCTTTCAACAACATAAATAATCAAAAGTACCAGTAAAATTTATAAATTTATAAAACAAAAGACAAAAAAAAAATCAATAGACATTTATTGGTACTGTTTACGAGATCTCCCGATCAAAACTACATACTACAAAAAGAGTGGTTCGAAGAAGTTGACGAAGAAGATTTTTTATTGAGATTAACCTAAAGTGTTCTTTTGTGTAATGACTTAAGATATCTAATATCATTAATGATAACTATAGCTTCATATAAATCTATTTCGCTTTGTTTTTATCCACATATCCATCTATAGATCATAATTTATATCATAACAGATTCTATAAAGTAGGAGAAACTTTACATATACTCTAATCCTTACAAAGAATAAAATTAATTTGTATGCTTCAAATTTTTTTACAGAAAGTAGGTATTTCTCAGTTTTGAATGTGATATGGTAATAATGTAACTATTTAAATAACAAATTTACGCTGGTTTTGGTAATAACATAATCCACACAACGAATAGTAAGACCAAGACCAACTTAAGTTTTAACTAAGCTAATATCTATTATAGCTAATTGATATTTTATGTAATTTTGAATTTGATATCCCCTACGGGCCAATCCTAGTTTCAATATATATTACAGATATGTAAAGTTACAGCATAAATATCTGTATTTTAAGAAATTAGGTGAAGTCAACTATCATACAATATGGTTATAATGTAGATTCGGCCACCTACTTTCCTAAAACATGTCACATGTCCTCTCCCTTGTCTTATTCTTCTTTATCTATTTATTTTTATAAAATTAATTTGTTTAACGTTTGTTCATTTCTCCCAGTCAATCAGCTGATTCTTCACATTCCATTTCCTGTCTCACTAGTGTCTTGTTTGCGCCCATAGTGAAATATATAATTTTCTGTTATTTCGGCACCGAGTCGGTGAGTCTCCCTATTTTAAATCAATAGATACAAATATTTTTGTTGATATGTTAAACTTGTTGATCAAAAGTAAAAAAAAAAGAATAGGTACATGCTAATGAATGCTTCAAGAATTTTCAAGAATTGAAACGATAGAAACAAACGAGACTACGTACATGACCTTCGAACCATCTGTGTATAAAAGACCTGGGAGGCCAGGAGAACTGGCTTTACGTAATACTTAGCTGACATAAATTATTCCATATATTTTTGCCAATCTCTTGAGCTAATTGTTTCACTGTTCTAGTGATGTGCTTGTGGCGCTGCCTATCATTCAATTCCTTGAACAGAGATGTAGTAGCCAGGTGCAAGGCACATCTTGACCATTTGGTTCACCAGATGAATCTAGATTCGTTGGCTTTCCAATATGAGTCTGGTGTAGTCCTCCCCAAAAGGCTTCCTACCACTCCTGTTCATAGTGTAGGACTGTAGGTGCAAGGACAAACAAAAAATATGTGCTCTCTTGACTCATCTGGTTCACCACAAAACAAATATATTACGTACAAGCAAACGAGAGAGATGAAGAAGGTTGTTATGGAAAATATCTTTTCTCAATTAAACAAATGAATATTTACAAATGTTTATATAGTAAACTGTACACTAAACCAACACTAAACCACTAATCTAAATTAATCTAAACCGGTAAACCGGGTACATATACCAATAGGTCCTTTCAAGATGAGCTTGCAAAAATGTTAAGAAGGCTCATCTTGGATTTGAGATAATTAAACTGGTAAGGAAATAGTGGCTTAGTCATGATGTCTGCAACTTGATCTGCTGTACGAACGTGAAGTGTCTTGAGTGTACCTCGATCAAGTCCTTCCCGAACGAAGTGGCAATCATTTTCAACATGTTTGATTCGTTCGTGGAACACGGGATTAGTAGCTATATATATCGCAGCTGTACTGTCAGAGAACAAGATAGGTGTGGGTGATTGAACCTTCAAATCATTCATCAGTTTTTTTTTTTTTGAATGAATGTAAAATTTATTCAATCAAAAACTTTTTACAACAAGTGCAACATATTACAAACTCCAATAATAAAAACTTTAATGCTAAAAAGCTATCAACTCAAATACCAACTTCCCCCTCAAGCTTAACCATGTGAAACAAGTCAAGCTTGAGAAGCTATGAAAGTTCTCCTCATTAAAACTCTCATTAGAGAAAATCCAAATTGGACAAAACTCTTATAAGGGAAAAAGAGTAAGAATTTCATAGCTAAGGGGACAAAACTTCAAATCCTACTCTCAAACCATTTCACCAAGCTCTCCTCAAGATATTGCTTGCCCAAACCTTTCACAAGAAGAAGCTTCAAACGAATCATTTTATCTACCATTGTGGACAGCACTACCATACTCTTCGCCTGTTTTCCATGTCTTCTAGCATTCCGCTCTCTCCAAATACAGTGAGCCAGCGTTTGAAAGGCATACCGAATGAGAAACTTCTCTGTTTTCCCACTCCCCGACTGAGAAAGTTCATCAAGAATCATAAACCAATCTGTCGTGAATCTCTCTTTCATGATACCTCCAACCATCTCTTTCCAAATCCTCCTGGAATAGCGACACTTAAAGAATAAGTGTTGACAGGTTTCTTGTTCTTCATGACATAGCACACAAACATCATCAACGGTGCTATTCCATTGCCTGATTCTGTCACTAGTTTGTAATCTGTTTTTTGTTGCCACCCAAATAAGAAACGAGTATTTAGGCGTGGAATGGGGAAACCAAATACCCTTATACCAGTTGCAACAGGGTTGAGGTTGGCGTAAGCAAACCCAGGTAGCTTTTGTGGAGAAGCTCTTGGCGTACTTATCATCCGATTTCCTCCATAGAGGAACATCATCTTCCTGACTTGCTCTATTACGAATAGCCTCAATCTCTTCTTCCACATTATTTAACAGCTGCATTTTATGCCTTCTTCTTCTACGACAATTAAGCACATCAACAACATAATCGTTTTCTCGAACTCCCATTACAATACTGCCACCGTCCCTCAAATGATTCTTCAAACAGCCCACACGAGACCAAGTGTCATACCAAAAATAAGTATGTCGCCCATTATTGACCTCCATTTTTAGAAAAGACATGGCCAGCTCTCTCAACTTCAGAAGCTTCTTCCACATCCAAAAACCAGAGACTGTACTATCCTTAATGGACCAAAATGATCCCTTTCGGATCAAGTAACACTGAATCCATTTTACCCAAAGGGAGGACTTGTTAGAGATAATTCTCCAAATTAATTTTAAGCAAAGCACCACATTAATTTCCTTCAGTGGTCTGATCCCCAAACCTCCCTCTTCTTTTGGGAGACACACATCTTTCCAGCTTACCTTAGCCTTACTGGTTTCAACTCAGGACCGGACCAAAGAAATGCAGAGCTAAGACTCTCAATATCTCTTAAACATCTTCTCGGTAATTGAAAAGCTTGGAGCCAAAAGTTCGCTAAACTTGTTATAACCGAACTGATGAGTTGCAGTCTACCTCCATGAGACAAATATCGCCATGTCCATAACTTCATTTTCCTTCTTATTTTCTCCACCAGCGGCATATAATCATTGACCGTCATCTTTTTCGTGAGCAGAGGAAGCCCAAGATATCTCACAGGCAATTTACCTGAATTAAAAGGACCGAGATAGAATCTCTGCTTCTTGCACTTCTGTAATACCGGCTGTATACAAAGTTGACTTCTCAAGACTGATCTAAAAACCTGATATTTCTGCAAAGTCTTCAAAAATCTTCAAAATCCCTTCAATGGATCTTTTTCCCATCAGTGAAGACCAGGAGATCATCTGCAAAACATAGATGAGTCAATAAAATATTCTTGCACCTCGGATGATACCCAATTTGCTCAGTAACAGCCGCATTATCAATCATCCTTGAGAGAACATTCATACAAATGACGAAGAGATAAGGCAAAAGTGCACATCCTTGCCTTAGACCTCTTTTGCTCTGGAAGAAACCCACAAGCTCTCCATTGACTTGGACCGAGAAAGAAGGAGTACACACACACAGCTCAATCCATCTAACAAACTGATCAGGGATGTGAAGGGCTCTCAACGTAGTAAGCAGAAAAGACCAGTTTACTGAATCAAATGCTTTAGCGAGATCAATTTTCATGGCACAACGTGCTGAAAATCATTCATCAGTTTCATCAACCAAACCATCTCTTTGGATGCCTGAGACAGAGCTCGATACTCTGCTTCTGCAGAAGAGCAAGAAACAGTATCCTGCTTCGTGGAACGCCATGCAATCAATGAGTCACCAAGAAACATGGAGAAGCCTGTCGTTGAACGTCGACTATCTCTACAAGAATTCCAATCTGCATCGGCAAACCCCTTCAAAGTTAAATCATCAGTCGCAGAGTAGAAAAGTCCTTGACCAACAGTTCCTTTAACATATTGTAGAACTCTGTAAACTGCTTGAAGGTGAGGTAACTTAGGTGCCGATGAGAATTGACAGAGCTTGCTAACAGCGTATGTTATATCCGGACGTATGATAGTAAGATACATCAACCGTCCTACAAGACTTCGATACATCTCCGGGTTATCAATAGGATCACCTTTATCAATAGATAAATGCAGATTCGGAACCATAGGTGTGGAAGTCGGTTTACAAGCCAACATTCCTGTAGAAGTAAGAGTCTCTAAAGCATATTTCCTTTGACAAATAGAAATGCCTTATGTACTTCGAGCTATCTCCAATCCCAAGAAGTATTTGAGAACACCAAGATCCCGAAGTTTAAATTGCTGAGACAAATCTTGGATCAATGCTTTAGAAACTGATTCATTCGCACTGGCAATTATAATGTCGTCCACATACACCAATACTGCAATATAATGACCATCTGCATCAGTCTTCAAAAACAAAGTATGATCTCCAGTTCCTCGTGAGAAACCAAGACGCAATAATGTTGCAGAAAGCTTGATAAACCACTGCCTAAAAGCTTGTTTTAGACCATAAATGGATTTATTAAGTCTAATAACAGAGCCTTTAGGCAAAGTGATTCCTTTTCTCTCTGCATATTCTTCGGGAATCTTCATATAAATTTCCTCATTCAACTCTCCATTCAAGAATGCATTAGAGATGTCAAGTTGATGAAGAAACCAATGTTTAGAAGCAGCTACCTTCAAGAGAAAACAAACTGTAGTAAGCTTGACAACAGGGGAAAATGTTTCAGTATAATCCAGTCCTTCTTTCTGAGTGAATCCCTTTGCCACTAAGCGAACTTTTCGTCTCTCAAGAGTACCATTTGCATGAAACTTTAGTGAATAAAGCATCTTGCAACCTATAGCTTTCTTCCCAGTCGGTAACGTTGTCACAGTCCAAGTATTAGTATCTTCCATTGCCCCAAACTCTTTATCAACTGCTTCACACCACTCTTTGTTATTCTTTGCCTCAGAAAATGAATGAGGAATAGGAACTTTGGTGATGTGGTTTATGTATGATAAATGAGAAGAGGAGATTTTGGAATAAGATAGAGAAGAAGAAATAGGATGTATAAGAGATGAATCAAGATTGAAGCAATGATAATCCTGTAAATGAACAGGAGGTTTCTTGATTCTAGAAGAAATTTGTGGTGAAAGATTAGATGATGGAGAAATTTCTGGTGATATTGTAGAAGTACCTAAGGGCAAAGATTGTGGTGTGAAGAGTTGCAGACCATCTTCTGATAACGGAGTAGTCGCCATGGGAAAGATGTTCTCATGAAAGATTACATTCCGTGAAACAGAAACTTGATGTGTCTCCAAATCCAACAACTTATAACCTTTGTAACCAGCAGGAAAACCCAGTAAGATACAAGCTCGAGACCTTGGCTGAAATTTATGTCTTTGTTTTGGAGAGGTAGATCCATAACATAGACAGCCGAAAGTTCTGATCTGATCGTACAAAGGTTTCTTCCCAGTCAAAAGCTCAATAGGAGTTTTGTTGCCAAGAAGAGGAGAAGGTGTCCGGTTGATGACAAACACTGCTGTTAGCACACAGTCACCCCAATAAACCAGTGGAACCTGTGATTGAAACATGAAAGCTCGTGCAACATTTAGAATATGTTGATGCTTCCTTTCTACCACAGAGTTCTGCTCTGGTGTCTCTGGACAAGAGTGAAACGGAATGATCCATTTCTCTTGAAAATATGCAGAGAACTTGAGCTCTTGTGCATTGTCTGATCTAACGTATTTGACCTTAACATTGTATTGATTCTCAACTTGGTTTATGAAAGCAGGGAAGACTGTTAAAACTTCATTCTTTGTACGCATCAAATAAACCCATGTAGCTCGAGAATGATCATCCACAATAGTCATAAAATATTTATAACCATCAACCGTTTCAACTGAGAAATGCCCCCAAACATCAATGTGTAAAAGCGCAAAGATTGTATTACACATATTGTTGGAAGAAGAGAAAGACAATTTCTTCTGCTTTGCCAAATGACATACATGACAGTAGGAGCTTCCTTTATTCTTCTGTCGTGTAGTTCCTAAAGCATCAGAAATCTAATCAAGTCGAGAGATAAAAGCGTGACCGAGTCTGTTGTGCCAAGTTCCAATATCTACAACAGCATTCACTCGTGTAGAAGTATCTTCAACGTTCAGCACATACAGGTTCCCAATCCGTCTACCCTGACCAGTCATCACAGCCTTGATACGATCCTGTATTTCACAAGAAGACGGATCAAATATCACTCTAGAACCTTGATCAGTCGTTAAAGAACTGATACTGATAAGGTTCAAATGAAATTCAGGTATAAACAAAACATTCCGGAGTAGAATGTCTTTGTTTAACTGAATGTTTCCAACTTCACTGATCTTGATTAAAGATCCATTAGGTAGATTTACTGAACTCTGTATAGATAAATCCAAGGAAATAAACAGAGCTCTATCATGTGAAACATGATGAGTAGCTCCGGAATCCATCACCCAATATTCATTGCTCAGAGAGTTTTGTGAAACAGTGAGAATACCAATGAAGCAAAAGGTAGACGGAGAAAAGGTGATACCAGTTGTCTCAGTCGGGTTTTGAGATGAAGATGCTTCATTTGTATTCGACACTGTTGGATTCTGAAGCTGAGAGCTGAACAGAGCAATGAACTGTTGGATTTGTTCCTTAGAAAGATTTCTAATCAGACCATCAAGATTAGTAGACTTTGCAGCAGGCTGAGAAGACAAATTCACTTGAACTGTATCAATAGAAGGTTTCTGAAACTTGTCAAGAGTCTTGCCTTTAGAGAGATAGCCTGGTGGAAAGCCATGTTTCTTATAACATCGCTCAGCAATATGTCCTACTTTGTTGCAGAAAGAACATATTGGCTTGCCTTTATGTGCACCAGATTACACGTAACAAATCCCTGAAAAAACCTGTGATGAAGCTACAGTCTGAGAGACCTAAAAAGCAGCCGGAGAGATAGCAGTTGCAAAGCTCTTCTGACTGTCATCCTGGTCCAAGATATTGTAAACCTCAGTAAGGGAAGGGAGTGTTTTCTTCATGATTATTTGACGCCTGATCACAGCATATGATTCATTTAGGCCTGCGAGAAACTTCACTATCTTAGCACGCTCCGCTTTCTGTTGGAGAAGTTGTGCTTTACCACAAGTACTTGGATCATCTGGCTCTTCACAGTTCTCTAGATTGCTCCACAGAGTCTTGAGTTTAGTGAAGTAATCAGAGAGAGTCAAGGAGCCTTGACGTAGATCCTGAATTTCTTGTGTAAAATTGTATGTTCTCGACAGATTCGTCATATAAAACCTGATGTGCAAATCACGCTATATATCTGTAGCATCATTCAATCTGAGAATACTACGATAAATCTGAGTGGAAACAGAGTTAAGTATCCACGATTTGACGAGACTATTGCATCTAGACCATATACGAAAATGTAAATCAGTTTCTAGGGGACGAGGCAACGATCCATCAATGAAATCGATTTTATTCTTCACATCTAGAGCTATCTTCATCGCGGCCTCCCAATCATCAAAGTTCGATCCATCAAGTTTGAGAGATACGAGTTGGAGACCTGGATGATCGGAAGTATGCATGAAGTATAGAGAATGAACCGAGTCGGTGAGATCTACACCCGTCGGAGCTCGTGTAGCCTGAAGATCCGGACCAGATGACGCCGGAGAAGCTATCGGAGCATTCCGATTTGAGGAAGTTGCCATACGGTTCGATCGACGAGGAATCTTCTTCACAGACACCATCGATGCTTGAAGATGAATAGAAAACAAGCTCAATCAAGTGAAATCACGAAGAGATCAAGCTCAATAGTAGCTCTGATACCATATTACGTAAAAGCAAACGAGAGAGATGAAGAAGGTTGTTATGGAATGAATATTTACAAATGTTTATATAGTAAGCTGTACACTAAACCAACACTAAACCACTAATCTAAATTAATCTAAAACCGGTAAACCGGGTACATATACCAATAAAATATCTTTGTACTTGTCTCCATGAATCCATCTTTTCATACGCATACCGTTGCCAGTTTGCTACCCATCTTTTATCGCTAGCCAAGTGATGAAAGAGAATGAATAATACTTTGCGAGAACAAGACTACCGCACTTGATCCATTGCTTTTTTTTTCCTCTATGCTCTCTTATATGTTCCCATGTGGATTGAGATGAGAAACAGTTACAGAACTCATTTGGGCTGTTGCTCCAGAAAATACCTCCTTCAAAATGGGAGAAATTAGTTTTTATATTAAACTAACTATTATTGATTAGGGAATTTGTTGAGATTTGTTAAACAGTAACAACATGTGGGAAATATTATGATGTAGTTCTTTAGAAGAAAAAAGAAGAAGGTATTGTATAATGAACAAGATAATTGTTGCAACTTGCAAGTTGCTATACTATATGGTTCCCGTTGTAACCTAATTCAAGTTTCTAGAAGTCTTCGGCTATAAGCAATATCCATCTTTATCTACATGGAAAATTGGATAACGATTCATCCAAAATAGTCCAAAAGTCTGTTCACATTCCACTCCTGATGGATTACGCTTACACATTTGACAATTACTTTTGAAATCAAAAAGTTCAAATTCACTCATGCTGATCGTGATCGAATATGCTTTTATAAATTTTTATAAACTAAATACCAAGCTGATGGTGACGGTTACAGTGTAAAGTTAGAAAGAATAATAAAAGAATGATACACACTATGCACGGCACCAATCGTACCGATTGATATTGCTAAGAAAGAACGGTAAACTTCTTTAGTTCTTACCACAACGGTGATACTTTTTCCAATAAAAGCCTTTAAAAGGTAAATGTATATGAAAAAAACTAAAACAAAAGGCCAAGAAACTGAAGTAATAATCACAACAGTGACAAACGCGCCGCCATCACTGGAACCCGCCCCGGCTTTGAATCTGCTGATGATCCGGTTCCACTTTTCCGACCCGACCTGACGAAAGAAGTTGACCCGGACCCAAGAGTTAAGTCCAGATTCAACTCTCTGTCTCCTGAATAATCATTGTAATAACAACCACCGTTCTGCTGGAGATCCTCATCAGTCGTCGTGCCGCTTGTGGATGCTACGTTATCGGAGAAATTTTCCGTCTTCTGTCTGACGGTAAAAGACTTTTCAACGGCGTCGTTCTGAGGTGGAACAATAACGGCGGTTGATAACTGAGACGGCACCGTTTCGGAATCTTTGATCGGACGATGAGTTTGTGGGTCGATTCCGTGGCTAAGAAGCTTCCTTTTAATATGAGTGTTCCAATAATTTTTAATTTCATTGTCTGTTCTTCCTGGTAATCTTCCAGCGATTAAAGACCATCTGCAAAATAAAGATTCAAAGGTTAACTGATGATGACCTTGTTTCTATTTTTTTTTTCTGTTACTCAGAAGGTTGAAATTTATTTCCCGGGTAAATTTTAAAAATGGAAAGTTTATTTACTTGTTGCCGAGTAAGCTGTGGAGTTTGATGATAACTTTGTCTTCTTCATCAGAAAAATTGCCACGTTTGAGATCAGGACGAAGGTAATTAATCCATCTCAATCTACAACTCTTACCACACCGTAACAATCCTGTTGCAATCCAAGTAATAATGATAATTGATTATATAGACCAAATTACATTTGATTTAAACTCAATAATTATGAGAAATTACTTGTGAGACCTGCGGATTTGGGAAGTGAACGCCAGCAACCTTCACCGTGAATACGGATGTAGTCGATGAGACGTTGGTCTTCTTCGTTGGTCCAAGCTCCTTTGTTTGTGTGGGCTTTCTCGCAACAAGGAGATCTTCCCATGGTGAATGAATATGGTTTGTGTGATTATGAGAGAGAGAGAGAAGAGAGCAAGATGTGCGGAGAGTTTGGGTTTCTTATATAAAAAAGGAGGTGACTTTTTGACCGAGTTGGTACATACATGTGATTATGTGCGAGAGAGATGATGTGCTTTGCTGTGTCGTGTGTTGGGGATTTGGTAGGTAGGTAACCTTTTTTTTCTCTTTATCATATTTCTCAATTTTTTCTCCTTAGATTCTGCTTTTTGTTTTTTTTTTTCTGTCTTCTAGGTCGTTGAGAGTTCAGACAAATACAAAAGTAAAAAAAGCTTGACATTTCTTTTATAGTTGGGAGTTTTATTTGCATACATCAGAAACTTCAAAATTTTAGTTTTCTTCTTCTTCCATTAATTGGTCATTTGTCACAAAATATTCCCTTTGAAATTTGTTATTTTGTTGTATAAATGAAGATTTAGTCGCATCGATTCACATATCATTTGAAATAGAAGTAAAAGAACATCATACTACACAAATGAAAATTTTGTCACTCACAAGAGAATTAAACTTGATAACAAAACAGAAATCTTTGTATACATCATTTTCACGAAAATCAGCAAATGATCTTCTTACAATCAAACGTTGATGAGTAAAATATATGATTGTTAACAGAATATGCCCCAGCTTATTTTCATTTTCTTTATAAAAGACAAATAGTTGAACTAAGGCCATGTTGGATTGTATTAGAGATAAATTAAGCCGTAAGATACATATTTTACGCACCACCTGTGAAATCTATGAAGATTCTGAGAAATAAAATGAAAGATTTGAAAAACAAGTTAATCTCAGAAAAATCTTATCATATTTATTTTAAGTGTTTAAGAAAGAAAGTTAACATGAGCTAGTGTTAACATTATATTAGTGTTACCGATATATATATATATATATATATATATATATATATATATATGTGTTATATTCTTATATCAAATACGATATAATAATATATCTATTATATTATATTTTACATAGTATCAGAGTGGTCGATTTTTAGCTATCAAATTAAAGCTTTCTCACGATTTAAGATTTGATGATTATGATCATCGGTGGTATTAACGATGATCAAGTAGATATCGACGATTCGTGAAACAAATTATGCGACCTTTTGTTTTAGTTTAAACCAATACATTATTTAGTTAGTCATTAGGGAGCTCGTGTCATTGGGTTTAGCTTCAATAACTTAACTAGAACTTGATCTGCATCTCTGTGCAAATGTTTAATTTAACTTGTAACAGCGGTTTAATTTAACTTTGTAAATTTATAAATAGTTGGTAATTAAGGGTTTTATAAGCTGTGGAATATATTATTATATTATTGCGCATGTGTTTTTATGTAAATTGCGTTTAGAATATAGTATATGTTATTATTATCAAACATATACTATATTACTATATTATTATATATTAGTATAAATATATATGTTTGATAATATTTTATATTTATTTGTACATAACATTATTTTAAACTTTATATTAATAGTTATATTTCTAAAGAAAACAAATAAATAATTTTTTTCTATTAACGTCTGATTAGTTATGTTATATCACACATAATATATTATATAGATTAGGAAGTTTGAGGTTCAAATCTCAAAAACCGCAGATTATATAGATTATAGAGAAAATAATTACAAGAGATTTTTAATATGATGAGATTTTTAATAGAGAATTTTTTTTGGATAGCTTTTTAGTTTATGTTCACAAAAATAACATTCAAAAAGGAAAAAATATCAAAAGAGTGTTATTAAAAAGTAAAACTAGATTTTGACCCGCGCTTCGAAAGCGCGGGTTTTCCTAAATTATAAAAAAAAATTTAGTATAAAATAGTATTTTAAAACTGTACATTATTATGTTATAAAGTCTGTATTATTTCAAATTAAATATTTTTTAAAAAAGAATTATATAATTTATGAATTATTTTATTTGAAGTTTTGTATATACATTCTTATGTAACGCTTTCTTAAGTCTGGATATCTTATTCGGATCCAAAAACTTAACCAAAACCGACCAAAAATAAAGATTTGGTTTGCATCTCTTCGGTCCAGAAAAAAGTACCTATTGGTATTTTTTGACCTGTGGATCTCGGTTCGGACTTGTATCATATTCTAGATCCGACCAAGTACTCAAAATATATAAAATATTGTGTGTATATTAAGTATATTTGAGTATTTCAGATTCAAGTTTTCAGTTATAGTTTTGAGAAATTGTAATGTTTATTGGATAATTTTTAAAAATATATAAGATTTTTTAATATTCAATTTGCTTATTTTAATTTGAAAGAATTTTGAATAAATCATATATAATTTAATATATTAAATTTGAATCTTCTGGTTTTAAAGTTTTTAAGGACTCTTAAAAATAATAATTAGGGACTCTAACCGACGTGCTATGTTAGAGACACATTGTCTTTGCACACTTCTTTTGAATCATTGATAACAACTATTCAAGTGGTACAGTTTGAATATTTTCACTGTAATTAATATTCAAAATTGAGATGTTTGAAGTGTTGGCCATTCCACAACCAAGAATACATACGCGATGCGTGGAAAAGTTTTAAGTCTATCAAACTGTAATTAATCATCTCAAAAACAAATTTATACTAATATACGGTTAAGATAATAAATGTTGTTAGGCATAAAAATAAAAAGGCAAAGTAAATCAAAGACAAAATCCTAGGAAGATCTTTATTTTAACATAATAGATTAATAATAAATGTTGCATAATTAGAGAAATATAAGGTATGATCAAAATATAAATATTATTAGTCTAATGAAAATGTCCAAACAACTTTTATAAGTCGATTTTTCAAGACTGCTTCCCTTTTAATAGTATAGATATGCAATTATACCATTTGAATTAACTAATTTATTCTTAGGATTTAGAGTTACAAAATATGTTTGGCGTATGAGTTTCAAATTTCAAAAAATTAAAAATTAAAATTTTTAAAATAAAAATGTTATTTTGGTCATTTAATATTTTGAGTGACATTTTTATGACAAAAACTTAAAAATGACTATTTGAGATAATTTGCCTTTTTAATATGATACAGAGTATTGTATTAAACATGGATTTATATGAAAATTCAGAAAAAAACTGTTAGACGTGTACTATCGTGAGGTTGGTAAAATTGTTCACCGTAGAAAAATACATATTAACTAATAATATCAAGAATCTTGACAAAAAAAAAGTAATACCAATCAGTGAATTTTCCGGTTTGATAAACTATATATGGTTTGTTTGTATGAACCGGTTTACTTTTGTTATTTTGTTATTTTCTCTGGTTAAGCTGTTACATTTTCGGCACATCTTTTATCGCATAAAACATCATCATCATCATCATCTGTAGAGAAATAATTTGAATCAACGAAACAAACATATTCTCTCTAACAACTCTGTTCCTATAAATCGAAACTCTAGGGTTTTTGATTCAATGAACTCCTCCCACCACTTCATTCACAGATTTCGCCACTCTTCATCAAATCAAGAAGACATGGCCAACGAGGAAGAAGAATCACCCACGGAGCTAAACACCATCAACAGCTCCGGCGGTTTCCTAATCATCTCTCCCGATAAACTCTCCCTCAAGTACACCGGCGCTGGCCAGCACGGTCACGACGTCGGCGCCGCTCAGTCTGATAAACCTGCTCCCTTCAAGCGTCACGCTTACTACTTCGAGATTTACGTCAAAGATGGTGGCGTCAAAGGAAGGGTCGCGATTGGTTTCACTACCGATAACTTCAAAACCGGAAGGCATCCTGGGTATAATTCAGTTTCAATCGTGTTGTGTTTTTTTTTTTGATTAACCAGGATTGGTTCCGGCATTTGGCCTTAATCCCCCTAGGCCCGGAGCCAGCCTTTGTCTGTACCTGTTAGAGCCCTGGACACTCCTCCCCGCCCGAGCGGGGAGACTCGAACTCGTGACCTCTCAGACAAATGCCTGAGGTGTTACCAATTGAGCTAACTCGTCCGGGTTCAATCGTGTTGTGTTTGATTAGGTTTTTAGGACAATCTTAATTCTGTAATGGTTTTTAGATGGGAACTAAATACTTGTGGATATCACGGTGAAGATGGACTTATTTATCTTGGGAAAAGACAAGGTGAAGCCTTTGGTCCGTCTTACACAACCGGTGATACGGTTGGTGCTGGTATAAACTATGATTCTCAGGAGTTCTTTTTCACGTAAGTAATTTGTGTTTGAAATTGGAGATCAGGATCCGTTTCATTTCAAGTCACGGTTCTGACATGATTTATCTGATGACATGTTTGGTTGTAGCGTAAATGGAACTCTGGTAGGGACTGTCTCCAAGTACATCAAGGGTCCTCTGTTCCCTACTGTCGCTGTACATAGCCAGAACGAGGAGTATGCTCTTATTATTATCTTTTGGGTTTGTTGAATTATATCAGCTGCTTGTATGTGAGGTTCATTGTTTTGTTCTGAATGTTGGCAGGGTTGCTGTCAACTTTGGGCAGGAGAAGTTTGCTTTTGATATTAAGGTAAGATTCGATTGGGTATGTCCTAGCTTTTGAGTAATTTGAGGATTAGATAGTCAGGAGTACAGCAACTAGCGAACAGTAAAAAAAAGAAACAAAGGATGCATCTTTTTCAATAGTGTAATAATAGTGTGATAGATGTTTTCAGTTACAGTTTTTCGTGCATGATTGCTTGTATTTAATGTTCACTTGTGATCAAACGCCAATAAGAATTTATGATTTAATATTGATATGCTCTGTAAGAACGTTGAGGGAGAAAGTTAGATGGCAAATTGTTTTTACTTGTTCTTCCATTTATGTCCTAGTTAGGTGTTTGTTTGATCAGTAGAGAGTATATATGACTTGGCTGTACTCCTTTTTTTCTTGTGGAAGGGATATGAAGCATCTGAGAGAAGTAAGCAACAAATAGCAATTGAAAAGACATCCATACCTCCAAAACTGAATCCTAGGTTTGTTCTTTACTGTTCTGTTATCAAGTTTGTAATAAACTTTCTGAATAGATAAAGCTTCAATTTTTTTTTTTGGGTCATTAGGCTTGTAAAAAATTACTTGCTTCATTTTGGGTATGAAGAGACTTTTCATGCTTTCAACCTAGCTACTAAAAGTACAGTTCCTCCTAACTACGTTCCTCAAGAAGACGGTACTGATGTGAAAGATACAACATATGCACTGAACGAGAGGAAGATCCTTAGACAGGTATTGAATTATACTGCTACATTTCTGTTTATACTTTTCCCAATCCCTAATCAAAAGAAAACTTAATTGGTACTGCATTTATTTGTTATTATTGAACTGATGTATACTTCGATTGGTTGGCAAAGCTTATAGGGAAGGGTGAGATTGATGCTGCTCTTGCTAAACTCAGGGATTGCTATCCCCCGCTTGTACAGGTGGATTGAGAAACAAGTCATATGTGTTACATTAAGCTGCTTCACATTTTGATTTGAACTTGTACCCCAATTGTAATATCTACAGGATGATAAATCAGAAGTTTGCTTCCTCCTTCACTGTCAAAAGTTCATTGAGTTAGTACGGGTATGTACTCGTTGTTCCTTATATGTTATTGGCACAACAGGTCGTTGGTTGTTTAACTGTTTCTCTTAATGCTTTGGGGGCGGGGGGATTGACATGCATAGATCGGAGCATTAGAAGAAGCTGTGAAATATGGAAGAGTGGAGTTAGCAAAGTTCATTGGTTTAAATGTCTACCAAGACATTGTAGAGGTATTGATGCAGAAGCAACCTTATACTTGTGTGATGGATTGGTATTTGATATCTATGGGTTTCAAAGTTCTATGGGTTTCAAAGTCAGAGATTCGTCTCTCTGGTTTTCTCTTTATTTTTAGGATTGCTTTGCTTTGCTTGTCTACGAACGTCCCCAAGAATCAAATGTGGGGTATTTCCTTGAAGCATCTCAAAGGGAAGTAGTGGCAGATGCTGTGAATGCAGCAATTTTATCTACAAATCCAAAACACAAAGACCGGTTGTATTCTTATCTTGAAACACTTCTCCGACAGTTAATGGCTTGCTGTCTGGAACTGCGGTTATTGAATGATGGTCAGGGAGTATCATTGTCGCTTAACCGGCTTCTTAAGAACAACAGTTGCAAAAGGATTAAGAAAACTGATTAGCTTTAGTTATCTATGTTTGGGAACATGTTTGGTTTTGATTGGTGGAGTTAGAACCGTTTTCTGGCTTACCGATATTATTTAGATGGTCAGATGAAATAGAATATAAACCAGCAGCAGTTGAAATGGGTTAAAATAAAAATTATTTAGTTTGTTGTCTAATTTTTACTAATCATAGTATTTTGTTGAACAGTTTAAACTTTCAGCCAAACTCTAGGAAATATATTTCATTGCTAAAATTATTGTTATTTTTTGAATGAATGTTAAATAATATTCACAAAAAAAAAACTGTTTTACATCAATTGCATTATGAAAAAAGAATTAGATACGAACTTATACTCTCCCACCAAACCAAAAACTGTTTTAAATTAGATATGCCACTCGGCTTCCCTTCCTGAACACTCTCCAAGCTAAACTTATTCATGATGCTTTTATCAATGGGTTTCTCTAGAGCTTGCAGCCACATCAGAGTTTCATCATGTCTTTTCTTGTTTCTATCTCCCTAGATAGATTTATCGCGCACTGGAAATAATATCTAATACAAAATAGCTTCTTAGTTTCCACTCGCTTATGTATAAGTATCAGCTGAAGAATTTTCCAATCTGTTGTATAAGAGCCTTGCATGATTGCAGAGGTAATCTTCCATATATGCGCCTAGAAGGAGCAATCAAAAAGAGGTGATTATGTTGTTACATAGTACACAAGTGTCATCAACCCAATTCTCCATTTCGACACTCTATCCATTGTTGGAAGTCTGTCCAAATTTTAAAACCAGGATACAAATGAGTATTTTGGAGTTGCTTTGGAAAACCAAAGTCCCTGTGTCCATAGTTATTGCAGTTTCTCCTCTCTTATTCGATACCAAGTTTCCTTGGCAAAGAGTTTAATTTTGAACTCAGAAGGATGTTTCCAGAAATCGATGACGTGCTCCGAGTGTGATTTTTTTACTTTCTCCAGTAAGGTGTCCAATTCCTATTCAATGGCGTTGAGTAGTGAGTTTACTGACACTTCCCCCTGATACCCAAACTATGGTTATTACTTAATACTGCATCCTATATTGTTTATGGAATTTAAAGAGGTCATCCCTAACAGTACGTGAATAACATCATTGTTTATTGAATGAATGCAATTTTCTTTTTGTTTTCTTTTTGTTCTTGAAGAGAGAACATTTTTGATTTAATAAATGCAAATGGTACATCTCGACTTTAACTACAGGATTTTTTCCCTATAAAATCCTCTGCCAGTGCGGCCAGTTGCCTCCATCATCATATTTTGCCAATCTAGAAAAAAATAATGTAAGGATCTTCAAAGCAACTGCTTCACAATCATCATCATCATCAGTTATTGCCGCAACTGACTTTATTGTAAATAACCATCTAAATGAATTGTATTTTGGTTGTCTAATTTAGATTTTGTTTAGTGGCTCCCTCAATTCCATGACTTTGAGTTCTTCTATTTTGTAATGTTTAATATAAATTGTAATTTGAAAAGTAGAAAACATATAAAAACTTAACATATTACCAAAGCAAAAAGAGTAACTTCCAAAATATGTAAAAATAGAATGATGTAAAATTTAGATGTATTGAACTTTTTATTATTCTTATCTTTACTCATTGTAAAGCTTCTTCTCCCACATCATCATTTTAGAAACCATTTCACAAGTCTTTATTTCAACTTTCCGAATCATACTCTTCTTTTTGTAGTGGTATATGAATATGATGAGTGCTTTTGGATCTTAGGCGTAACACATTTGTTCCATCTGCATAAACACAATTAGCAGTATGATATGTATACTAAAAAAATACACAAATGTGACATACACACATTCTCTTGAGATGGTTTGAGATAATGCTCAGCAAATTCAAAGGCATCTAGGTTCTTTGCTCTGTGAATAGTTTTATGAATTATTGCTTTCTGAGATGAAATTTTTCTAGTATCTACAAAAATTTCCAGATTTTGTTAATAACCAGAATAATGATGAGAATACACATATTAAACCGCATTGTACTTTGGGGTTGAAAGCCCTCAGCTTCTCAATAGCAATAAGGTGATCTCCGGATTTGATGCAGTTGATAATTGCTACTTGTTCCGTGATTCTTGCATTAAAAAGATGTACTTAAACTGTTTATAGATAACACAATAAACTGAGAATATAACCAACAATCAAGAAACTGAGATATAATGTTCAATCAGTACGCTGAGTTAACAATTCATCCATGAATCTCTCGGCAGCTTTTAGCCTTCCATCACCCACAATATAGTCCATCACAAAATCTATCCAAGTAGGGTTTACCAATTAAGCATTAATCTCATATTCCCGACATTCCCTCTCAATTGTTATCTTCATTGTTTCCTGGAGAAGGTAATCCAAATTTACATCCGAACATACTACAAAGCAAATGAGAAAGTGAAGAAGACGAATATTACCACATCTTCCCAATCATAGTTTTTTTGTTGAACTGTTGTCTAAATTTTTAGCCACACTCTACTGAAAAACATCTCATTGCTAGATTGTTAAATGATGTTCTCTTTAATAGATATCGAGTTTGTTCTTTTATTTTCTTAACTTTCAAAATTTTTTGAGCATCATATTTCCATGCTATATACTATTACTATATACTAATTCTCATCAAATAACAGGTTCATAGAAATTCAGTGTGTTCATTTGACCCAAAAAAAGAGAAATTTAGTGTGTTCCATATGGAAATCTAGTTCGAGAGAGTTGTAAGAATTCTGGTCTTCTACTTACTTTAAACAATTTAAAATTCAGCTATTGCTACTTTTATGTTTCAATCTAGCTTATAATAATATATGGCCTTAATATTTATTATAAAAGATAATATACAAAGTATACTTTGATAATTCTTTCATCTTATCTAAGCACTTAAAAAGCATGTTTCATACCTGTGAATTCGAAGCCAAGGAATTATAGATTTCTTAGGTGAGTATTGTGTGTGCACTAGGCCTGGGTATTTTAACCTGGATCCGAAGACCCGATCCGGAACCGACCTGAAAATACCCGAACCGGAACCGACCCGAAAGTTTATAAGTACATGTTGGGTCCAAAAAAATTCTACCCGAATAGATCTGGACCCGAAAAGAACCGACCCGAATAGATCTGGACCCGAAAAGAACCGACCCGAATAGACCCGACCCGATAAGAACCGATTTATACACGACTTAAAAACATTAACATCCAAAACTAGGTTTTGTTATGTTCTATTTTCTATATTTTATATTATGATTTAGTTGAAATATTTTTTTTGTTAACAATCTTTGTTATTATTTTTGTAACATTTTCAAGTAATATGAAACTTTAAATGTAAAATTTAGAATCCAAAATTTTATTTTTTTTAGTTTTAATAGTTTATTTTAAGTTATTTTGAAAGATTTTAGATATATATGACATATTTTGATTAAATTTATGTATTTTTGTCTTTTTAGATCTTAAATACATGTACCCGACTCGAACCGGACCCAAAAAATTATAGGTATTTTACAAGTATTTTAATTATAGATCCGAATTGATCCGGACCCGATCAAGAACCGATCTGAACCCGATCAAGAACCTATCCGAACCCGACCCGAAAATTTAGAAGTACCTGTTGGGTCCAAATGTTTAAGACCCGAAAAACCTAGATCCGAAAAGAACTGACCCGAACCTGACCCGAACCCGAACGCCCAGGCCTAGCTTCAACCATGTGTCACTGTTATGATTAACCCGAACCATCATCACTATCTTTTGACCTTGGACATCAGCCAACCCTGTTGGTGGAAATTCTTCTTTGGCCACTCTCTCTACTAACTATAATGTGATGGTCAAGACAATACACATTTTATCAAGATAGTTTAGATTGCTTCTCAGAAACAAGTTAACTACCATGCCACATTTCCTTTGATGTGCACGTAGACAATGCCTTGATTTTGATGGATAATTGTACTCGGAGCATATATTTTAGTGTCACCAGACTCACCACATTCAGTGTGGTAGAAAGCTTTATGCCGATATAGAAAACCAAATAGTTCTGCATTAGACCAGAAAGTTTTGTCTTGTGAGCTAAATATTCAAAATCATCGTCATTCAAGAGCATAACATGTATTTGTTGCTGCCAATACAAGAACTTTCTCATCAATAAAAGATGGTCCTACGTTGATTTGGTCCATGTTGGTGCTGCTTTGATATTTCTTCCGTTGTTCCTCGTAGTGTTTTATTTGCTGCACAAGCACCAAAAACGAGATTCATTTTACAGTTAAACGAGAGACGGGCTGAAAATTTTCAGTATCTTTCAAAGTGGATTGAAAACAGAGAGAGTGAGAAGAGCATTAGGTGTAACCTGTTTGCTGAGAGAAGGTGTGACTAAGGACAAGGCTTGCTTGAAATGAGTAAACTTGATGGTGCAATCACTTGAATTCATATCGCCATCTTCAGACGACTCAATGGACTGGAACTTCTCCTTCACAGCCACGTGTATAGCTTTGTCCATCTTCCATTTCATCAAAATTCAAACCAACCATCAGTACAGAACATGGGAGTTAAGTCTTATGTATCAAAAAGCATTTATAACGACAAAGATTTTACCAGGTTAGCGAGATCAGCTCCGCTGAAACCTTCACAGTACTTGTTTGCAATGGCATCCAGATCAACACTTGGATCTATGGGTCTCTTCTTTGCAATGGATTTTAGGATCGAAACACGGTCATCCGCGTTAGGGAGGGGTACGTACACACGATTCGTAAACCTACCTGGTCTCAAGAAAGCAGGATCAATCACATCGATCCTGTTCGTAGCTCCGATGACATAAACGTCACGTCTATCTCCACCGTGCAATTCAATGAGAAACTGAGGACCATCAAAGAATCAAAGCACCTGATTAAGATTTAGGGTCAATATAACTTAGCTAGCTAGCAAGAAAGCCTTTTTACCTGGTTCAAAAGACCACCAACAGCCAAATCACCTTCTCTGCCTCTGCCACTGCCACGATTTGTTGTCAAAGCATCCACCTGAAATTTTTATAAGACATTACGAATCAGAGAGCTCTCGTTTAACTTGAATAGTTTCAAATATTGGCAAGATATTTATTACACGTTTGAGTTTTATAGCCAGACTAGAATTAAGTGAAACACACCTCATCAAAGAAGATTACACATGGTGAGCTTTGCCGGGCGCGCTGAAACAAGGTCCGAATAGCACGCTCGCTTTCTCCAACGTATTTATTTAGAAGTTCTGGACCCTGAAAGCCAAAGATAGGAGCCATCATTACTAAGGAACATTTTTTATATGCAAAAAAGCAAAATTGATCAGGCATACCTTGATGTGTATGAAATTAGCTCCTGCCTCGTTTGCAACTGCCTTTGCAACCAAAGTCTTTCCACAACCCGGTGGTCCATAGAGCAAGAAACCTGTCTCTAAGTTTAATTTCCCTCCAAATTTCTAAAGAATAAAAAAAAAAGGATCCAAAGGGAAACGTTCAGACCCTAATTAAGGGAACAAAAGCAAGTAAGTCTTAATTAACTAACTACCTCAAACGTCTCTGGGTATTTGATAGGGTTGACTACGTAATCTTTGAGTTGGGTCCGTAGATGGTCAATCCCACCAACATCGCCCCATGTGACATCAGGCACGGTAGAGAAACCTTCTCGAGTTAAAGATCCCTTAACTAACTTGACAGCTTCCTCAAAATCAGACATTCTGACAAAGAGCTTATCCAACTCTTCGTCTGACCAGGGCTGCCTCAGCCAAGATCTATCATCATCATCATCATCAGGGCTGAGTTGCAATTTTCTTGAATCCATGATCCTGTTTATGCAAAGACTGGCAGCCATGTCAGCTAACTCTTCCAAATCAGCTCCAACAAAACCTGGTGTTAAGCGAGCGATTCTTTTCATGTCAAAGGAACCTTCAAGTCTAAGTCTCTGAGCTACGAGAGAGAGTATCTCAGCCCTGGCATGTACATCAGGAGCGGTTAGAGCAATCTCACGACCAAATCGCCTACCCCTTCTCAGAGCAGGATCAAGAGCATCAGGCATATTAGTAGCTCCAATGACAAGAACATATCCAGAAGAATCTTCTCCCGGAGGAGGCCCATCCATACAAGTCAATAGTTGTGTAACAATCCGCTTCTCCGTCCCCCTTTGCTGGTTCTCTCTCTTAGAACCAATTGCATCAATCTCATCGATAAACACAATAGAAGGCGCGGTCCTGTATGCTTTAGAGAAGAGCTCTCTAATATTCTCTTCAGACTCACCTGAGAGAGAGATTGTGATCATGAGAGATACATACACACACACATTAAACAAATAAAAAAAATGAGAAATACAATTTATTTTACCAGGAACACCAGAAACAACTTCCGTGGCTGAAATCTGATAAAAGGGAACACCAGCTTCGTTGGCGACGGCATTGGCCAACATAGTCTTTCCACAGCCAGGTGGTCCATGGAATAGAATCCCGCTTGGTGGGTTCGCTCCAACCGTCCCAAACAATGGAGGATTGAGAAGAGGGGTCAGAATATAACGATCCAACTCATGCAACACTTTTTTAATCCCGGCAAAGTCTTTAAAAGTAGGTCCTACTACTACTTTATTATTATTATTATTACCACTCAAGGGAGGAGGAAGAGGGGGAGCAAGTTTCGTGGAGTTATTATTATTATTCATCTTAGCGTAGCTACCTCTTAAGCTGTCACTGGTCAAATCACCGTATTCCGACGAAGAAGAATAAGAAGAAACCGACTTCTCCTTGTCTTCTTTCTCATCAAGACGTCTCTGTTTCTTCATCTTACCAGCACCAGCACATTCATCATCCTCTTCGTCGTCTTCTTTCACACGCTTCTTGTTGTTGTCTCCGGCATTAAGGACATTTCTGACGTTGCGGACAAGTGTTTGACGGGACATCCTCGCATAATTACCGTACCTGGAACGCAGGTCGCCCACGATTTCCTCCGCCGTAGATAAATCCTTCCCGCACGATTCCATAGCTCGACTTAAACCTCTCATAATATTTCTTCCGCCCACACCTCTCCTCCCCATCCTCTACTGGCTGCGATTCAGTGGTAAACTTTTTGAGGCGCAGCATACAGGAAAAGCTTATTATCCCATGCAAGCCCTAATTTGCCTCATTTTTGTTACCGTGTGAAAAGACAAAACTATCCTCTTTTTAATGAAAGAGAATAATAATTTTTTTTTCTTTCACATTTCTCTTCTTAGAACAGTGAAAACCAATTTCTTGTTATGTACCTGATTGTGATCGACATAACCGGACCGACCAGGACCGTACCGACCATAGGAGATAATGCTTATCGACTGTTGTACTTATCCACTTAGGATAAACACGACCTGATGTATATATATATGTAAGACTCTTGTTCGAGATTAATAACAAAAAACACGTTTTCCCACTTAGTTTCATAACACGTTATCAGCATGAGACTCTGAAATCCCGAGCTACCTCAAAAACCCTAATTGACGGCGCCACTTCAAACAGTTCGTTCTCTCCAACTGTAAGGATCCAAACGATGATCCACATATCAGATTGAAGTTCTTGACGAGACGAATCCAACGCCGTCGGCCACGCCTCTATCTAACTTCGGACGCGCCCTCACGCTCTATTATAAGACGCGACGTCAAGTGATCTAAAACCCTGAAATTCTAAAACTCATCCGACGACTTCAAACAGTTCGTTCTCTCAAACCGTAAGGATCCAGACGACGAGTAATATATCAAATCGAAGCTCTCGACGAAACGAATCCAACTCTGTAAACCTCGTGTCAATCCGATCTTGGACGCTCCCTCACGCTCTATTTCAATACGCGCCGCCAGTAACCCTAAAAATCCTAATTTTGGCGCAACTTCAAATCGATCGATCTCTTCAATCCTGAGGAACCAGAAGACGAGTAATATATCAAATTGAAGCTCTTGACGAGACGAACAGATCACCGTAAACCTTGTGTCGATCCGATCTTTGACGCGCGTTCACGCTCTATTTCAATAAGCGCCGCCAGAAACCCTAAAAACCCTAAAACTCTAATCTCCTCTTTTGTTTTATAATTTGTGTTTGATCATTGTTTTAACTTGTTTTTGACTCTTGTGTTTAAGGTCTAACCAAGATCAAACCCTTGATTCATAAATTTCATTCAACTCAATTGGAGGTTAAGAAGAGGCGACCAATTTTTTATCCGTTCCGGTCATGCAGTTCGCGATCCGACTCGTTCCTGCTCTCGGTGGTCCGGTTCTACAAACATCAAAGTTTAGGTAATTAAAATTCTGAAATCTAAAATAGAACTCATACTGAATTTGGTTGTATTGATAAAGGTTTAAGACTATTAAAATTTGCAAAACCCCAAACCCTAAGATAATAGATCCCAAAATCCTTTGAGTAAGTTGGAGCTTTCAAGTCCAACAGAGATTGTTTCTAACAATTAAACTCGAAACCCTAATGGTTTTGAGTCTCACAGCTTGATCTATTGATCTATAAAGTAACTAAAACCCTAAATATGACATATTATGTATTATGGTCTAAAAATTAATTAAAATTCATGATAATCTCCTAAAAATCCCCAAAGTTAGTTTTCCATCATTAGAATCCGACCCATTAGTCTGGAACTATGTAGAAAACGATTTTTCGGTTTCTGGTCAGAAATTGACCCCTTCAAATAAATTCCGAAAAATTAATTAAAATTCACCAAAAACCATGATAAATCCTAACTAAGAAACCATATAAGTAGTTTCTTCAGATTCGTTTTTAATCACATAGTCATAGTGTAAATTTTTCATACCGAAAAAGTGCATAAAAAGTGTGTGATTGTTTGAATTATTTGAATCACCTAGAAACGATTGTTAGGATCTCATTCTGATTTTGGTTGAATCATTGGAGATTGCTTGAAAAATTTCGGATTTTTCCAGTTTGCAAAGTTGCAAATTTTACTTTTTTCAAAACTTTCCGGTTTTGTGAAAATTAACTTTTTATGGTTTCTGAAAACTTCCATATTAGTTTTAGAATAATGGAAGATTGGTAAAACTAGTTTAAAACCATAATTGAACGTTTTCCAGATTGATAGAATGCAAAATTAACTTTTCTAAAAACTTCTGTTTTTGAGAAATTGTCTTTTATAAGTTGCTGGAAACTTTTCATTTTTCTTTTGGAAGATTAGAAAAATGCTATAATTGTTAAGATTGATCTGATTTTTTTTTCAAGTCATATAATGGTTTCGAAAATAATTATTAAGAAATGAAACCATATATTTTCGAAACCCTAAACCCTTTTTTTTCTCTCTCTAGAATCCGATAATATTTTAAATCATCTAGAATCAATTATTTGATCTGATTTAAATTTTTTTTCATCTTGATCATGTAGACAATGATTGCTAAGGTTGCATCATAAAACATTTTTTTTAATTGATTGATCATATGAGAAAATCAGATTGCTAGATTGAAAGAAAAATTGGATTGCATTGCATAAATTCAGAGGTTGAAAGAAACTAAAACCTGCATTGCTATATTGACTAAAAAAAAAAAATTGGATTGAATTATAAATAAATGGTTGAAAGAAACCAAATCACATTGCATAAATAAAAGGTTGAAAGAAACCAAAATGCATTGTTTGAATCCGATTATAAGTCAAATAATAAGACTCTAAAATCTGTATTTTCAGATGTCGAATTTGGATTATCAAGCCCTTAATCTCTCTGGAGATAATTATTTAAAATTGGCCATGAACACTGCAATTGTCCTGAAGATAAGAGGACTTGACAGATGTATCATCAAAGGCGAGTATGCAACTGAAAATGAAAAATATGGGGCAGTAACAATTATTCGCCAACATCTCACTAAGGATCTCAGAGATCAGTATCTAAATATTGCGAACCCTCTAGACCTTTGGACAGAGTTCAAATCCAGATACACAATAGTGTTATTACCAAAGGCTAGGCATGAGTGGATAAATCTCAGATTTCGGGACTTTAAGTCCGTAGATGAATATAACTCAGCTCTAATCAAAATCGTTTCTAAATTGAAACTATGTGGTGAAGAGGTAACAGAGGAAGATTTACTGGAAAAGTCATTCCTCGTATCTATTACAAGCTGAGAAGAATAATGAGGTACTAAAGAAAACCAGTGAGATGAGACTTCCTGAAGCCAATAAGGCTGGAGAGAATAAGGGTGAATCCAAAGAAGCCACGTCCAGAATAATAAAAGGAGTGGTCGGCTTATACATTGCCTAAGAATCGAGATTTTGACATTCTGATTTTATGTTTTGATTTGTTTGTCATTTATATTTTTTTTATATAATAAGAGTTGTTTTAGTTTTATATTATCATGTTTGACTTGCTTGATAATTTCTTGAATGATAAATGACAAATGATTTTTTTTTTTTTAAAAAGAGTATAGTAATTAAAATTATCCGACCAAAGGCATTGCCTAAAGGGGGCATGAATTATTCACCCAAATAAAAAACTCATTTGAGTTATAAATTTTTGAAAATGAATGGTTTCCACATTGAACCAATGGGCAAAAGAAATATAAATTCCTTAAGATTATAAAGAAAGTAAAAATCGCCCAAGGCATAAAAATGGTCGAGATTGTACTCTCAACTGATCTAAACTATGCTAAAAGATTAGTATGATAAAGGCAAAAGGCCTAGGTAACCAGATAGGTTGACCACGAAATTTTATACACTTTATGGCATGACTGGAGTAGCCATCCAAGTCTTTAAAATTGATGCAAAGATTGATATCGAAAAAAGGCACAAAAGAGTTATCCCATAGAATCTCACGTTGTGTAACATGTACACAAGGGAAATTCAATAGGCTATAATGTTCCAAGCATCTAAAATATTTATAGCATGTTCATGAGGGGGAGAAATGACACTCCCGTGGTCCATGAACAACACTAAAAATCCGAGTGACATGGTCTATGACCATGATAGAACTTGGCCGAATTCTTTGTGATACAAAGATCACTAGCTAATGCTTTGGAACACATGGATTTACATGTAATAAAAATATGCATCAGGCCATATAAAGTGAGCATAGATATTCCCATCTAAGAATGATAAAGGGTCATGATCCAGACATAGATCATCCTAAGATATTATGTATAGACCACCACAATAATATGTGTCGTCTAGGATGGAACCTCATAAAAAGATGAGATAAGATTGGGAATATATGTTGGATATGAGAATGCTTTCTCCCACGATTTTATAAGAAACCTTGAGCCAAATATGGGTGATCAGATTAAGGCCAGGTTTACGGATTGCATGATTAAATCTGACTATCCAACATCAGGGGGAGAAAGAAATAAGATGGTACAAGTATAAAGAAATGGAATGGTATTAACCATCCTTGTCTTGGCAAGATCCTCGGACCAGAGAATATGATTTAAGACGTCCAAAGAAAGATCATACAAAGCTAGCTAAAAGAATGCCAGACAGATTAGACCCGAAAAGAAAAGAAAAAGAATGACTAAGTCATACCAGCTTAAGCACCACGAAATTAATGTCCTAGAAGAGACATAATCAAGTTGCTATAGAGTCTAAAGATAGACCAATATGTTCCATAAGATAAAGAACCTCGGAAATGAAAAGAAAGGTGGATAGAAATGACATATCCGAGGACATAAGGGAAACCAGACCAGACATTGAGATAAGGCTGCGCAGCTAAACATCTAAGGTACCAGACCATGTAGTTTGGGACGCCAAACTGCAAGGTAATGAAGGTTCTTAGTAAGAATGAAATCTCTAATCGATTAGTTTATGTCTGGAACACAATGGAACCATACATATAAAAGAGTGTCGCCACATACACACATAAAAGATAAAGATGCATAAGAAAATAGCACTTGAGTTTAAAATATATAAGCGAGGATCAGAACCCACGTGAATACAAGAATGCATTCATATATTAAAAGGTTGAAACCGTGGGGGTTTAAAGAAAGATTCAAAGAATCTATAAAAGAGATGGGTGTATTGGCCATATATAGAAACACCATCTGATAAGAAAAAAACCAGTGAAAAATAGGTCATGTGTGGGAAAAGAAAATAAATCGTGAGACATAGACTAAGGTGTTCATATTCCTATTTAAAGCATTCAAGGAATGGCTTGATTACACAAGGATACTCACAGAGACCAAAGGAACAGATTATAAGGAGATATACTCCTATGTGGTGGATGCTACTACAAATTCGAAAAGGTCTGGATATAAGTAAGAAATAAATGTATTAAGTAGCATATTGATCACTGGATAAAGAAATGACAAAAGTATCATAAAGATGAGAAAAGAAATTCTCATAGAATAGTTTTGTTCCTAAGCTATTCATGGACTGAAACAAGGCAGCTGCAAATGATATGAAAGACTAAGAAAATACTTAGTACAATCAGTCCATAAATCCTTACAAGAGATATTATAATTCCTTGTGTATATGGTTATACTAAACCAGCCCAAAGAGGAATGAACTGGTTCAGGCAAATTATAAACCATTGCTGCACATTAGCCAACGAAATTCTATCAGTGGTTGGTCGATGTATCAATATGAACCGACCAGATCGACCATATCGACCAGCATATGTAATACGGCTAATGGGAAAATCGACCAGCATATGGTAGTACATAAAACGTATGGTCAAGGACCATCCAAACAGAGTATATGGGACTACTAGATGTCTATACATCCGTAAAGAAAGAAAGAAAGGAACCAATCATGTCCAAGTTTGGTCGAGGTTTATGGTCCGACCAAGTTCCACCAAAGTATAAGGTGGACCACGCCATATAATTGCAGTATCATATCCGGACCATATCATTATATCAGGCTGCAATACCTTAGCCATATATGAGTATATTGGCGTGTGATGACAAGGTCTATGACTTAACATGTATGTTTTCGAAACATAGCATTGTCTACGACAAAATGAAAGAAGTCATGAGACATCATCCAGAGATAGTGACCAGAACAATGTCTGAGTCAATAATAAAATGAAAGTGTTCACGGTATGGCAAAGTCATGAGACTAGAGGAACCGTGGGACATGAGAGAACCTGCAAGAAAGATTTAATCGCAGGATAGAGGTACATCCAAGTACTGGTCGAGTACTATCCGAGTACTGATTGAGCATCATCCATCCGACCAGAACATGAAGACATTGTCGAGCGGTCAGCATCAAAGGAGCACGTCTTGACTATGTCCAAATGAAGTTCCAGAAAGCCGGCGAAATTACAAAGTATTACAAGAAGCTCATCGACCAGATAGGAATGCATCGTCCAAAGATCTACAGTGATGCATTCATCAGGGGGAGTTCATGTGTTGTATTCTTTTTCCTGTCCATGGTTTCCCATTTTGCCACATTGGTTTTGGGGTTTTCCAGGAGAGGTTTTAATGAGGCAATATTAAGCATGCAACGAACCAGTATCGGATGTGTCGATCAAGGGGGAGTGTTATGTACCTGATTGTGATCGACATAACCGGACCGACCAGGACCGTACCGACCATAAGAGATAATGTTTATCGACTGTTGTACTTATCCACTTAGGATAAACACGACCTGATGTATATATATATGTAAGACTCTTGGTCGAAATTAATAACAAAAACACGTTTTCCCACTTAGTTTCATAACATTTCTAACGAATTTACTTCAGATGGTAACAAAAAGACAAAGACGATTCTTGTGAACTTTTCAAACACTAGAATCATATTTTCACGACAATTCTTGTGATTATTACCAAATCTTTTGACATGTGTTAACAGTGCCATCTTTAGATGATTCAATAGTCTTTAGGCGAAATACTAAATATGGACCCTTTTATACATATTTCTTGATTTTTGTTTGCTACATTTAAAAAAAAAACTGAACTAGAAGAACTTTTTCGAAAAAAAACTTTAAAACGGTAATGTACAAGTTTTGGCTTTTTCTACTTGTGTGTGAGTTAGTTTAGTAATTTATGGATCAATTATTATAACACCAAAAAATTGTGGACCTTTAACGAATTGAAATGGACCTTTATAGTCAACTAAAAACATTAAAATTGAATTTCTAAATATTTTACAAACTCTTCTTTCTCTGCACTTATTTTAGTTGAAAAATTCTAGTTTCATTGCAGAGGAAACCTAGTTAGAAGAGTAGCCATCGGTCTTCTCTTTCTTACTCCGGTGGTTGGTTGTTCTCACCGCCATCGGAAGCGGCTAAGACTCCGGGGAAAGAGGCTCTCAAAGCTTTTTATCTCCGGCTTTCTGTCTCTGGGAAGAGATGGTTCCTTTAACATCTCTGTCGTCGGCTTTGTGTCTCTGGGAATGATGGTTTTTCTAGCATCTAGATCACCGGAACTTATGTTCTTGTGTGGTGAATTAATATTAGTTTGAAGTCGTGGGAATACTGCTTTTGTTTGGTTCTTGCTATTTCAGTCACTTGGTCGCATCCTAAGTTGGCTTTTTGGGTTCGTTTTTTGTGATTTATGTTCGCTGTGGAGGTATCTACTAGACTTTATCTTGGACCTTTGTGGTTTTGGGAGATGGTTTCTAGACGAAGCAGATAACTTGACCTTCAGTTTTTCTCTTGCGAGGAGGTGGGCAGTCTTTGTTCTGTAGGTCACTTGGCTGCCTTGTGAGTGTCCGCGTGTAAGATTTGGTGGTCTTCTTTGACGTTTTCCCAAGTAGCGTTTCAAGGTCTTTTGTCCTTGTATCTTAGTTTTAGTGGTGGTTTCTGGTCATGCAAGTTTCACATGGATAACAGCTGCTGGAGTTGGTATAGATTTGACTTCTCAATTGTTTCTGATATTGCTGGTTCTAGTATGACTTGGTGATATTCCCTTCAGGGTTGGGACTGCTCAAAACATTTATTCTTTAGGTCAGCTCCATTGATATCGAATTCTTCTGGAAATGTGGAATGAATAGACTTGTGGACATATATGGGTTTTAGGCTCTGTTTATGTCTTTGTTTTATTTTGTTTGGTTTATGTTCTTTGTCTTTGATTTTTTATCGACACTATGTATCTCAGCTTTCTTCGTGGGGATTATTATTTCTAGTAATTTAATGGATTTAGGAATTCTCTTGAATTTAGAAAATGTTGACAAATCAATTGATTTTAAAATCAAACAAAAAGATTTCAGAATCAATATGACATAGATTTCATTTTTTTTTTGTCGACCATTTTACATACTCATGTGGACTCTGTAAACCAAACTGGGTGCTCTGTATCCATATGGACAGTAAACAACGTTTGTTGCCTCACACTGCGTGCTAAGCTATCCGCCTTGTTGTTTTGCGTCCGTGGTATATGAATAATCTCTGAGCTGTTGAATCTTCTCTTCAGACTCTTAATGTCCTCTAAGTAACTCGCAAATGCCGGCCATTCCTCTGGTTCTGAAACCATCTTCACCAATTGAGAACAATCCGTTGCAAATGTAACGTTATATTGCCTTAAATTCCTCATGCACTCCATCGCCCAAATAAGAGCTTCGACTTCTGCATGTAACGGGGATTGACTAGCCCTCGTATTCCTAGCTCCCAATAAACTTTCAAAGCCCTCTAAAGTACTGTACCATCCTTGTCCTGAGAAAATATCCTCTGCTTTCCATGATCCATCCGTGAAACATCAACGCCCCGATCTAGTCGGTAATACTACATCAGACGTATGTATAACCTGATTTTGAGGCTGAACTATTTCCTGCTGAGCTTCCATCCAAAGTAAAGATTCGGTCATAGCTCGCCGAAGAGTCTCCTTCGGTTCCGTATCCAAATTACTAAAAACTTTACTATTCCGTCCTTTCCATATATACCAGAGTATCCATGCAAAATGATGCTCCTCCATTGTGGGTTTAACCTTCCAAAATAAATAATCCATATTCACAAATAAAGATTGTCCTGGAAAGTGATCTGGATGCGTTGGGATCATTGATAGTGCCCAAACCTGGACTGCCGGTGGGCATTCAAAGAAAACATGATTTATGGACTCCTCTGATGCTCCACATCTGTCACACCGTATATCTCCTTTAATACCCCTTGCCTTCAGATTTTTCTTCACTGCTATACATCCTGACAGAAGTTGCCATAGAAAATGCTTCATCTTGAGTGGACAGCGCACTTTCCAACAATTAGCTTTAAGAGCAGTTACCGTGGGTCCAAATTCTGCTGTCCCTCTTTCTATATCAGGATATGTTCTTTCCACTTGGTATCCTGATTTTACCGTATATTTTCCATTTTTTGTAAAATGCCAGCCATCCCGATCAATAGTTGGTATCCTACTTAAAGGTATACTCTCTACGATTTTAACATCGTCGGGATCCATTATCTCCTGAAGAGTGTGTGATTTCCAAGTTCGTGTTGTTTCATCAATGAGGGAATCAACCGTAAGATCCGGTAAGAGAATATTTTGTTTTTTATTTGCTGGTCTCGGGCGAGTGGTTGGGAGCCACGGATCATTCCATACTGATATGGATGTCCCTGATCCCACCCTTTTGATTAGTCCTTTGCTAACCAGAGATCTAGCAGAGATTATACTACGCCACCCATAGGAGGACGCGTACGATCTGATCGGTTCCAGAGGTGAAGCGTTCCTGAAGTATCGACCTTTAAAGACACGAGAAAATAGAGTGTTGGGTTTCTCTATTAATCTACATAGCTGCTTACCAAGCATAGCTGTATTAAAATCCGTAAAATCCCTAAAACCTAGCCCTCCATCATCCTTATGCACACAAACCTTATCCCATGATTTCCAGTGTAATCTTTTTGTATTTCCACTAGGGCTCCACCAGAATTGTGCTACTGCACTTGTAAGCTTTTGCGCCACTGTTTTTGGGATTCTGTAACAGGACATAATATGATTGGGTAGAGCCGTTGCCACTGATTTTATTATTACTTCCTTTCCGCCTTTGGAAAAAAACCTAAAGGTCCATCCATTGATCCTGTTATTCAATCTTTCCTGAACAAAGCCAAAAACTTGTACCTTTGAGCCCCCCAGACTCTCTGGGATGCCCAAATATTTTCTCATCTCTTCCAAATTTTGAATTCCCATGATATCCCGAAGTGCTTGACGCGTATCGTCATCAATTGTGTGACCAAATTGAATCGACGACTTTTGGAAATTAATCTGCTGTCCCGAAACCTTTTCATATTCTTTAAGAATTACCAAAATAGTCTCGCACTCCTCTTTCTGTGCTTTACAGAAAAAGATGCTATCATCTGCGAAAAGCAAATGAGAGATTGGAGGACAAGCCCTCGCCACTTTTATTCCGGTTAGCCGTTTTTCATTCTCAGCCTTTTTGATATTTGCTATTAGGGCCTCAGTGCACATAATGAACAAATGTGGAGATAAAGGATCCCCTTGACGTAAACCTCTATTTGGAATAATTTGACCTCGTAGTTGTCCATTTAATAAAACTCTGTATTGTACCGAAGTTATACATTCCAACATCAGCTGAATCCAATGGGAATCAAACCCCATTTTCCGAAGTAAAGCCTGAATAAAACTCCATTCCACTCTATCATAAGCTTTACTCATATCCGTTTTTATAGCCATAAACTTATTTTTGCAGGCCTTATTTGTCCTCAACCCATGAAACATCTCTTGTGCTATTAGGATGTTATCTGAAATCAATCTCCCAGCCACAAACGCCGACTGTGTTTCTGAAATCAGAGCCGGTAGGCAAGCCTTTAGCCTTTGACACAGAACTTTTGATATAATTTTATATCCGACATTACAAAGACTTATTGGCCTAAGTTCTGTCATCCTTGTTGGTATTTCCGTCTTAGGAATCAAACAAATATTTGTAACATTTAGCCGCACGTCCAATTTTCCTGTTGTCAAGAAATTATTGACCATTTCCACTATATCCTTTTTGATAATATGCCAGGAATGTTGGAAAAAGAGTGCCGTCATTCCATCCGGGCCCGGCGCTTTTTCTGGATGCATCATGAACAGAGCTTGCCGCACCTCTTCCTCTGTAGCTATCCTTATTAGCCTTTGATTCGTTTGCTGAGATATGGTTGGTTTAATTTCAGCCAGAAAATCATCAAATTCGCTAGGCGACGTAGTACTAAAAAGATCATCAAAATAATCCACGGCAACCTTCTCGATCCCTTCATCCTTAACGACCCAATTTCCATTTGTATCATATAACCCTACCAGCCGATTACGAGTTCTGCGCTGTTTTGTCAAGGCATGAAAGAATTTTGTGCTGCGATCGCCCGCCGTATTCCATGTATTCCTACTTTTCTGTTGCCAATATTCCTCTTCGTCTTTATAAGCCTCTTGAAGTTTCCAAGACACTTCCAAAATATCCTCTTGAGATCGATTATCATCGTCTGTACCTCCTTCAACGCTTGTTGTAATTCTGCGATTTTCTCTTTTCCATATGGTGGGTTATTCTTACGCCAAGTTGAAAGTTCGTGTCGACAATTTGTAATCTTTGACACGACATCTCCCACATTGCCAGTTGTATTCCTCATTTCCTTTGTCCAACCTCTGGCAATGGATTCCAAAAAACCATCCTTTCCTATCCATCTTTTGTCAAATCTGAATTGTCCCTTCCGTCTGGTAACTTTGTCCTCTAGGAAAGCCACTATGGGTCGGTGGTCCGAACCCACCATTTTCAAATATTCTGTATACGATTGTGGAAACATTGTGTGTCATTCTTCGTTTGCTAAAGTTCTATCCAATCGACATCGAATCATTGTCGCTTTCCCGTTTACTTTCCTCTTTCCTTGCCAAGATAATTTGTTTCCTTTCGCCTGGAATTCCAATAGTCCACTATTGTGGATCATGTTATTAAATGATACGAAAGTCTCCGAGTTCCGTAACGGGCCACCTTCTTTTTCATGATTCCCAGTGATTTCATTTAAATCTCCAATAATAAACCAAGGATCGTCTCGTGCAATGCCATATCTAGTTAGCCTCTCCCAGACTTGATCTTTCAATTTCTGAACTGGCTCTCCGTATACAAATGTCATAAATATCTTCTTTCCCAAAGCCTCCGCCTGGACATCTATCATCCTATTACTAGAGTATAATACATTAACTTGATACTCATTATTGTAATACAGTGCTAGCCCTCCGCTTGTTCCATTTGGGTCTACCGTTATTATATTATCATATCCAAAATGCGATTGGAATCCTTGAACAAAGGCAAAATCTTGCTTTGTTTCTGATAAAAAAAGAAAATCTGGTTTATATTGATGTCATATCTCCCGTAGATAACTAATTCCCGTAGATAACTAATTGTCCACTTACTTCCCATACCTCTACAATTCCAGCTGAGTACCTTCATAAATTTTTTTTTTTGACACGCTCATTGGAGCCATTAACAATTGGACTTGATGGGGCCCGACATGTTCAGCTGATTGTTGACATTGTCTTAGAATCACCGAGAGGCTGATGATCATATGGTTTCTACAGAGACTATCTTGTATCCACCCAAGATGCAGTATCATTTTAATTTCGTTAAGTAGTCTCCCGTTCCAAATCCCATTCTCAGACCAAAGTCTCCGACAGAAGACTCAATTCTCATGTAAAAAAGGGTCAAATGATTCAACAAGCATTAAGAATTCAAACGTGTCAAACGTATCAAACACTAAATTACATCTGATATAATGAGGCCACCACCCAAACATCTTGTACGCCTGAATGTATATTTGCCTTATCCTCTTTGTCAACCTCCTATACATCTTTTTGACCATAACGAAGAAGCATAGGACCTTCTTTAAAACCAAGGAGATCTTATTGGGTCTTGGGCTTGTATACACCGAAGCTCTAAGTAATTTTATCCGGTGACTGTGATGAGTTTGGTTTAATGAGACCAAAGTTAACATCTTAGATAGTACACTCTCCACGAGTTTTGTAAAACCATCCCGGAAAGACCAAAGCAAATAATGTGACCAAATAAATATTACTATTTACAAGACATTTATTCTTTAGGTCAGCTCCATTGATATCGAATTCACTAAACGAATGGATTTGCACTTGGAGTACTGGTTATAGCTTCTTCAAACATCTGTTCCGACAGAAAATTAATAGCACCAATAAGTAGAATGACATCTAATTCATCACCTTTATGCTATGGATATATTTCTTTTTTCTTCTGAAATTTCTTGTTTTCCAAGAAATTCTGGATTCGTGTTTGATAATGTATAAATTGTGTTTGATAATGTATAAATTTGACAAAAGAACTTAAGAACCTACAAAACAAGCGTGAATAAATTGCTAGGTTCGACAAAATACAATTTTATTGTTTCATTTGATAGTGTTTTTTTCTTGATATGTGATTGCTCTTCTATTGGTTGAATCACAATAATATGATAATTCACTATGTTTGTATGAGAGCCACGTTTCGTTTCCGCCTCTATTGAAGTTATATATTGGTTTATATGGAGACGTCGATAAGAAAACTACCACATTTTGCAACCACCGTCTTACCTGCCGGAATCTCAAGAGAATAACACGGTTAATGTCAACTGACGTTTATTATAAAACAAAAATATAAAGAATTACGAATGATGCAAATCCAATCCAAATAACAAGGTTCAACTCAATATTTGCTCTTTTGTATTTAGCTCTTAAAATTCTTTATAAATTTACTCAAATCCAAATCTAGATCAAATCTTTAAACAAATGCATATTATTGAATAACACATGATTCTAAAATCTGTTTTAAATTCTTAGAACCAAACAATTGATTTGAAATTGGATTTAAAAATGATAGAACCAATAACATTGGATTTGTTTTAGATTTTCAAATCCACTAAAATATACAAACCAATAACACCCCCTCAAGTTAAAAAAAAAAGTTGAACAAAAATAGTGTTTCGTCAAAAATATTGAAAAAGATAAAACATACATAGTTCTTTTTTGGAAAGAATAACAAATAAGATCACTTTATACAACTTAAATATCACGAAAGAGCACTTTCTTATACAAGAGCACTTTCCTTGCAACTAAAGTGGGTGCTTTACCTTTTCAATTCGATCCCAACTATAAAGTCTGTAACTAGTTTTTTTAATTGGCGGGCTTTTGCCCCAAGCCATTGATCTTTATAACACACGGACGGATGAGATTTAATGACATAGATCTCTCTCTTTCTCTATTCCTTTCTCTCTCATTCTCTATTTCTTTCTATTTTCTTCTCTCATCTATTTCGTCATCTTCTTCTTGGCTGATTCTTTTTTCCAGATTCGAGAAATCCAATTTCCAAATGGAAATCTAGTGGTCAACATTCATTACCAAAGAACTCGTAAATCTTTTTAGGTTTTCCCCTTTGAAGCCATCAGTGCTTGTGCTTCCATTCTGGTAGCTTTTTTTTCTTCTGGTGAAACCTTTGTCATTCTCCTTGACCTCCGATTGACCCATGAAACTCTTTCAGGTGGCTTATGGTCTCGCCCCGTCGGATTCACTGTGAACTTCTTTGATTAAGAGATTATCAAGCCAGCAGCCATGTCGAACCTCTTCTTCGACGACCTGCGTTCGTAACCCTAATGATAAATTTATAACTTACTTCTTATAGAGAGACAACGGGTTTATCATATGAGAATAGAGAGCTCAAGCTTCAACATGTCAAGCTTCTTTTTTCTGCCATGGCGAGCCTCTTCTCTGGCATGATTCTTTCTTTCTGTAAACTGGTTTTTTTTTGGGGGGGGGGAGGGGTTTTGGGGCAGTTTTTGGGTTTCAGTTTAAAAGACACATGTGTTTTAACTTGTCTTTTCTTTGTCAAAGATTTTAACTTGTCTTATTTCACTAATTCATGGGAGCTATTTTGATTCTCTTGTAAATGGTGGTTGTGTTGCCTTGTCTTTACCTTAAAACAGAAATGAAATTGTTTTAATTTATATTGCAGGGAACTTTATACTTCAAGCACATGTTTCTTATCTGAGTCAAAACAACATTACTTTTTTTTAAACAACATTACTTGAACTGAAGTAATCATGATGATTGTGTACATATGGATACCATGTTTGTTTAAGTTAATTGTGTGTACATATGGATATTGTATTTAGGTATACACGTGGATATTGTTTTCATGTGTACACATGAGTATTGCTCTCACAAAGATCATGTCCATTCATCCAAAACAAATTACATTTAGTGATACTCACGTGTATGGTTATATTGCTATCCACAAGTCATAAAAATACACATTTATGAATAGGTTTCGAGTTTGATGCATTGGTTTTATAAACTTGTTTTTGAGTCAAAGTTGTGTTTCTTCTTTATGTCTTGTAGTTAAGACTTTGATGTTTGTTTTTGCTTTGTACCTATGGAGGTTGGTTTATCAAAAAAAAAACTCACACTTTATGTAGCAGAGATTTCAAACATGAATTTGAATCCAACCAAAAAACATGTACACATGTACAACCCTCATACACGTGTACACCATATTATTGTATCTACAACCATTTTTATACTCGTCCACGTGGACACTTCCCTAAACTACGAACGCGTGTACACGAACTGACCTTAGGATCATGATCAGCATCTAGGACATCGGTCAGAACCAACCCCGTATGTTGTGGAAGTTTCTCTCCAACAAAATCCAACAGCGTCACCTCATCGTCCCCACCCAAACGCTCGAGGAGAGCTGAGATGGCTTCAAACGCCCACAACTGAAGGGCGATTGTGGACCCCAACTAGAACTTGTTTTTTTTTTTGCCTCAGCTTCATACAAAACAAGGCTTCGGGATCATCACATCTTCTCCTCGCCTTCTTTGGTGGTATCATTGCCTTCAGGATCATTACAGATTGTTAATTTCAAATCACCTATTCTTTACAGATCAGGAACTAACCCTCGTCTCTCGCTTTTCCTGCTTGCTTACTCCTAGCCGTCGACGAAGCCATCTCCTATGACCACCACTTTTTTCTCTGCCGTGAAATCCTATCTCCGTCGTCTCGTTCTGTCGTTTGCCGTCGGGATTGTAAAAATTAGGTCTGGAATTGTAAAAGGGGAAAGGTAAAAACATTTATCTTTTTACGGGCTCAACCTTATTAATTTAACCAAACCACAATAATTAATGTGTCCACCAATCAGAGACAGCCAATTTTGAATTTCAAAATCAATAAATCAGGCTAACCAGAATCGTTTGGTCTTTTACGGAAAAGCCCACGTCTAGTTTCACTTTTTGGAGGGCAAACACGTCTTCGAACACCAATAAGTGTGTTTAATTTTCTTGTATGTGAAATAGATTTAATCTGTCAGGGACTATTTAATTATTTATTATAGCACTTAAAAATTATAGATCTTTGACAAAATGATATCTATACTATTAAAGCAGATGACTGTTTAGGAATATGCCCCTGAAATTTCTAAGTAATTACAAAAATTGCATGAAATCTTTTTTTTCAGTATTATTTACAACCAATCAAAAGTCATTATTTTGCAATTACATTGAAGAGTATTTAATATAATTCAGTTCTTAGCCTTTTTGAAAATTTTGTTTCCTAAATATTTGAACCATATTTTTCCAAATTTTTTTTCACATTATTAATAATTTGAAAGCATTTATTAAATGAAACCTCAAAATAAAATCAAGTTGAAATAAAAATGATTAAATCAACAAAATCATAATACGGATCTGAATTATCTCAACTCCTTAAAAATTAGTTTCATTTAAAAGAAAAACTAAATCACATAAACTAAATTTAATAAACTTATAGAAAATATTTTGAAACGCACAAATGAATTTTTCAATACAAGAGTGTTAAAGATATAAAATATTTTATTTAAATTAAAAACAGTGTAAAATAAGTTTAACTTCGGTTTAAATAAATAAAATCATATTACGGGTTAGAATTATTTAGAGTCTTCTAAAATTTAGTCATATTGAAAATGGCAAAAATAAGTCATATAAGTAAATTTAAGATAAATTTCATAAAAATTTAAAATATATAATTTATCAAAATTATAATTTTTATTACGTAAAATAATTTTTCCAACAAAAATATACCCGTCCTTTTTAAGGGCGGGTCAAAATCTAGGAGACCTATTATAATCAATTGAATAACACTGAAAATTTTTTGGATCCATGGACTCAGGACAACCACTCCTTCCGCCATGGTCAAGAGCCGGGACTGTGTGTTAACTGGGATATCCCCATGCTTTGGTAGATTCTTATAGTAGAAACCTAGCGCATGAGTCTATGAATCACCTTTTGGTAAGACTATGATGCTAAGGCGTAACGGAACCTTAGTAATCCAAATCATCTACTTAATCTCAAGCAAACAAATTATACACAAACTCGAAACCACAAACATATATGATGATGAACTGGATCAACAAAAACTATACATTTTGTTAAATTTTCTATTCAAACTATTTTCTGCATCAACTTCACAAAATCATTCCCGCTATATCACTTATACTAACAAAAAGGTCTACTACACCTTCCCTACCATGTAAAGAGATTTGAAGAATGTTTTATTTGATCACTCCCAAGTGATTTTCAATGAAAATAAGTCAGCGCAGATAGTCCTAAGCAGCCTCTTGTTGATAAAGAAGAGGAGAAGGGTAGTAGTTCACATGATGGTGGCGTTGAATCTACATACATATATCATATACGGCACAAACAAAACAAAAAGATCTGCCAAACTCTTAAAACAAGGAAACAAAGATGATGACCATAATTGATTGTTTATTTACCTTTTGCTGTGTCCCTGTCCAATCCTCTCCCAAAATTTTCATCATGGTTGAGGCCTTCATGCTTAACCCATTTTTTGGTGATACTAGTAGGAAGTGAAAGGGTGTTGTTTAGCAAAAAAAAAGTGAAAGGGTGTCAGGAGTTGCTTAGACAAACTCAAGTGGATTTCCCCAGTGACTGTATATGAACGATTGTTATATGAAAGTAATTGCACTGTCAGGAATTGTCTACATATTAAGTTTATGTTGTTGCTGTCTTTGTTGGGGAAAATCGTACAAAAATAAGTGACAGTCTAAGATAAAACGTAAGCCAGTTATTACAATGAGGTGAGACTCTCAATGTGATTTGATACAACACTTAGGCCTTCTATAAGATCGGATCCAAGTACACGAAGTCGCTTTAAATCGTCAATTGCAATTCCTGGAAACTCAACTTCGCTTGAACTGTTTTTCTTCGGATCAAAATATATAACTCTGAACCTACTCCATCCCCCAGAACTTAGGTGAATAAGGTCCGTATGACGACTATAAATAGAGAATGGTGTATAAATATAGATAAACTCACCTGCGTCAGTAACACCCTTCAACTTCATATCCCTCAAAACCCAAAATGTCTGACCAAGATAAGGTGTAGGAAAGTGTTTGTATACCCATTCGTGATTCTGTGCATTCAACAAGATCCACAATTCAATACCAGAGCGGCCATTGGAGCTTAGCATCAAAGCTAGTCTTCCCTCATAAGATACGAGAAAACAACCATCCCTGGACGGATATTTTATCAAATGGAACTTTTCAGACCTGACATCAAAGCTCATTATGGCATGAGCCAGAGAAAGACCAGAAAAACATTGATAGTATATGACTCCGTTAATGCATATCACAGAATCTATCATACGCCGATAATGACTTGGGAAACCTTGAGATAGTATTCTCCATGACTCCTGCGATCCCAATGTAAGAATCCCAATCTTGTCTCCTGTAAGATGGCATAGTGCTTTGTATTTACAGTCAATAGGATCATATCCAAAAGATCCTGTGATATATTTGCCCTCGCTGCCTTCAGGTTCAGGTAAAGTGAAGAAGTGTTTCAAGGTTGGGTTCCAGATAATGTTCTGCGTAGAAGTTTCCAAGTAAATCAAGCCCTGGACGGAATCATAGGGCTGAAGGAAACCACCGCGGGGGATTGTTAATTGATAACTCTCTGCTTGAGGAGAGGAGAAAACAAATAGCTTGTCCCGTTTACTGAAGATTAGCAGAGCACAAGGCTGTGATGATACCGATGACCTAGCAGAGAATAAGTTGATGAAACTTGGAGTGGTGGTGATGGACGACCATAGCTTAGAGACAGAGCGAGACTTCCCAATCGATTTCGCTGGCTGTCTTGAGAGTATCTCGCCCAATAGGTCGAGGGGGATATGCTCTATAGTTAGCGATCCACCAGTATCATCATCATGTGTTGACCATGGATTTTCTTTTGCTCCATACGTTTTTGGTCAAAGGCTTGTTCTTCCGTCTGCTACAAGCTTTTTTTTTATACGCGTCTTGATTAACTTTGATGATTTCTAGGGTAAAAGGACGGTTTTATACTAAATCAATACAACTAAAACAATTTTTCTTTTAGATTGACATTGACTTTGGTTGGGATATTACTTTTTGTACGTTTTGCTTAACAATTAAAATCTTATTACCGGGAAAATGCAAATGAAAAAATAGACCACATACGCTATCTATATATCAGCCGATTTCATATGTAAACAAAACATGCACTACAAGAAAACACGCTGATACTAAGGGAATTTTTCCTCGGTATGTCGTCGGAATAACCATATTCCGACGACATACCGAGGAAAAATTCCCTCGAAATAATCTCCTCGAAATTTCATTTTCCCTCGAAATTTCCTCGAAATTTTGTGACGGAATTTCGAAGAACAACAATTCCGAGGAGATTTAGAAGACATGCGTTGTCGAAGTGGTCGTCGATATATATTGAGGAACCATTCCCTCGGTATATACCGAGGATTATACCGAAGAAAGAGCCATCCGAAAATTTTCAAGGAAACTGTCCCTCGGAATATTCCGAGGGACAGTTTCCTCGAAAATTTTGAAAATTTTCGAGGAAGGATACCCTCGAAATTTTCCGAGGAAACTGTCCTTCAGAAAGTTCCGAGGAATAGTTTCCTCGGTATATACCGAGGACAGCTATTCCTAGGAATATATTGAAAATTATTTTTTTTTTTTAAATTATTTTTGAAAAAAAAAATATTTTTAAAATTTAAATTCGAAAATATAAAATTAAAATTTAAATTGAAAACATATTATCTAATTTCAAAGTCATACAAATCAAAATAAAACATTTCGAGTTTTTGAAAGAAATTAAACTACGGGTTTTGGACGTTCGGGTCTGGCATGGTCGGGAGATCCACGTTGGCGTTCGGATTCATGCTCCTCATCATCACCATCATTTGCTCGTTCAGCTTCCTTTGTGCCTTCCAGCCCGCCTCTTGACTCGCCACCATGGACTCCAACGCAGATATGCGAGCATCTTTGTCCCTCATCTGACTCAGAAGGACTTCTTGATCAACAAAGGACGGTGGTGCAGAAGCAGACGGAACCGAGTTGGACCGACGAGCCAAACCGAACAAACGGCCCTTCTTCTTTGGAACCGACTGAAAAAGAAAGTGTCAAATTTAAATAATATAAAAAAATAAATTGAACTTTAAAAAAAGAACTTACCGCTTCAACGATTTGGTTGATCCGAACCCGAGGCAAGCCGGTCGATCCCGTCGAATCGTCATCCTCGGTTTGAAGCTGAGACACTTCCTCTTCCATCTGACTGTCGATGAGGGTGACCACATCCCTCACAACACCATCATCAATCTTGCCGGTCTTCTTGTTGGTATACGCCGTCTTTATTAGGGTGAGATGATCAACCGTCTCCCCCTCATTTTCTTCCGCCTTGAAAAAAACATAAATTAAACAAACATTAGTAATTAAAAGAAATGCACAAAAAAATATTAGAATCTTAAATAATATAATAAAAACCGACAAGCTTACCAAGCGATCCCCCAGACTGGCTAAAGATTGAGCACCCACGTTATGGATGTACATGCCCTTCCCCTTACGGTCGCTCTTGCGGTTGGTGGAGTTGGTGGAAGAAGTTGCTCTCACTTCGTTCTTACTCCAATGCACACCCAACTCCCGCCAGACGTCGGGGTCCATCCCCTTTGGGATCTTTAAAAAAAAAATTGTTAATAAATAAAAAAATATTTTAATAAATTAAAAAATTGTTTCATAAATAAAAACCAACCTTGTTTATTTCCCACTTCTTCTTCCACGTGTGGATCTGCTTCCCATAGTTGTCCATAACTTTATGGACGAAGTGGTAATAGATAAACAACGTATCATTAGCATTCCAGTTGAATTATTGCTGAAAATAAAACACAATTAGTAGAAAATTAATATTAAAGATTAAAAAAATAAGTAAAAAATAGAATACTTACCGCAAACAGTTGAAACCACATATGCTGCTTCTGGAGAGGGAAGTCGGTGAAAGTCGGATGTCCATTGTCGAGGGCCGAGTACATCATACGGTTGATCCATCCGCTGATCTCGTTCCCGGATCTGTCGAACCTAATAAAAAGAACTAATTATTTAAAATGAATCAAATTTTAATGAAAAAAAAAATAGGTTTAATTACCATGTCTGACTCCGTCCACATGGATACTGAGTGAGATATGGAAGATGGTCACGACCCGGCTGTCGAACAAACTCCACAACTCTCAGAATTTCCGGATGAGCAGGAGCAGGAGCAGGAGCAGGAGCAGGAGTGGTTGCCACACCAGGAGCGGGAGGAGAATGAGAGGGAAATGGAGAGGGAGATGTATGGTAGGAGCTGTGGGGCGATGCGGAACCCGAAATGGAGCCGCTCCCCGTACCACCACGACCACAACGCCGTCGAGAGCGGGTATGTTCCTCTTGAGACCTTTATATAAATAATTTTTTTTAATATATACAATTTTTTTAATTTGTTAATATATTAAAATTGTTTAATAATAACAAAAAAGTTTAAATATATAAAAAATAATTTAAATATTTAAAAATTATTAAATGGTTACAAAAAAGTTTAAATATATTAAAAATATTTTTAATATTTAAAATTTTTTTAATAATTACAAAAAAGTTTTAATATATTAAAAATAGTTTAATAATTACAAAAATAGTTTTAATATATTAAAAATAGTTTAATAATTAAAAAATAGTTTTAATATATAAAAAATTGTTTTAAAAATCAAAAAACGTTTTAAAAAATCAAAAAACGTTTTAAAAATAAAAAAAAACGTTTTAAAAAATAAAAAAAAAAGTTTTAAAAAATCATATACACATTTTTAAAAATCAAAAAACGTTTTAAAAAATCAAAAAACGTTTTCAATTTTAACCTAAACACAAAATAAATCAAAAAAAAAAATATAACAACAATCCAAACAACAATCCAAACATGCAAATCCTAAGCTATCCATTCAATCCTAGAATTTCCTTTCTAACAACCTAAATTTCGAGATCTATGAAGAGAGGAAGAGAGATGAACTTACATGGGAAGAGAGGAGAGGAAGAGAGGAGAGGAAGGAGGCCGAGAGGAAGAGAGGAGAGAAGAGGAGAGGAAGAGAGCCGCCGCGCGCAGGAAGAGAGGAGTGGAGAGAGAGCCGCCGCGCAGAAAGAAAGGAAGAGAGGAAGAGAGGAGAGAAATGGGGAAGAGAAGAATGAAAACCTAATTTATGAGGGGTCCGACGGAAAGGTTCCGTCGAAATTTCCTCACAAATTTTAATGTTGGTCGTCGAAATTTCCTCGAAATTCTCTTATCTGATTTTCGCGAAAAGTTTGGCGGCTAGGGTTGCCGGGTTAATGAAAAATAGTCCGAGGAAAGAGGGTTTGGGGTTTTGAAAACATCGATTTTTTCCCTATGTCATTTCTTATACAAATGTAATTCATAATAATGAGGTTTCTTTGTATAGATGATCATAAACAATGAAATAACACAATTACAAAAATTATTGTAAGTATTTCCTTTAACGTTTATTAAAATGTATAAGTGTTTATCTTATGTTGTGTGGTTTTCGTTTCAATCCGCAAAACATTGTTTTCGGTTTAAAACCCTAAAGTTTGACTTCATAATCTGGCTAAGACACTTAATGAATATTATATACGTGTTATTCAATCCGCAAAATGTTGTTTTCGGTTTAAAACCCCTTGTTCCTCGAAATTCCCTCGAAATATTGTGAGGAAATTTCGAGGAACTACCAAAAATTATGTTGGTCGTCGAAATTTCCTCGAAATATTTCGAGGAAATTTCGAGGAAATACAAAAAACTATGTGTTCCCTCGAAATTTCCTCGAAATATTTCGAGGAAATTTCGAGGAACAAGGTGTTTTAAATCAAACCCCTAAACCGTTAAGGGTCATTCCGAGGAAATTTCGAGGAAACCCTATTTTCCCTTGGTATTTCCTCAAAATTCAAAAAAAAAAAAAAAAAAATCTACTCTGATTCCGAGTCATCATCACCAGATGAATCTAAATCTGGATCTTGGTGAAACTCTCCAATAACTGGTTCATCATGTGCGTGAACGATGACTTCCTCTGCGAAGTCGGTGAAATCTACTACAAGGCCAACTCCTGCTACATCTTCTGCTGCACATAAGTTACTGGATGTGATTGGTTGTAGTGGGTCTTCCAGCTCAGAACTCCCCTGAACTCGGCCTCTCGGGTTGAGTCTGGTAACAGTAACCCATGGATCATCTCTGTTCCTTACCCGAGGGTACTTGATATAACAAACCTGTAACATTTTAAAAAATTTTAGTACAAGTTTAAATTATTACACATGATGACCAATCATTCTGAATAATTAACATTTACTTACCTGATCGGCCTGAGAAGCAAGAATGAAAGGATCATAATATTGCAGCTTTCGTCTCGAATTTACTGATGTAACACCAAATGCATCTGTTCTTACACCTCGATCTGGAGTGATGTCGTGCCAATCACAATAGAAAACAGTACAGCGCAATCCAAGCATGCCCAAATACTTGATTTCCAAAATCTCATGTATGTGTCCGTAGTATACATCATCTCCCGATGCAGAACAAACGCCAGCATCATAGGTCGTACGCGAACGTTTCGTCTTTTCAGTTGTGAATGCATATCCTCGAGTACAAAATCTCGGATATGACTTCACAACATAGTTTGGTCCAACCACCATCTCGCGTATCCAATCGTCAAATATTTCACCTCTGGCCAAACCAGCAGACACCTATTAATAGCACATATATATGAATTAGTATAAATATGTGATAAATAATTTTTTAATTTGTATAAATATGTGATAAATAATTTTTTAATTTGTTTAAGGTACTCACATAAGTAAACATCCATCCAGCAAATTCTCTTTGCTTCATTTCTTCTAGTTCTGCCTCTGTAGCGTATCTATATTCGAACCGCTTTTCTGCCATGAAAATCCTGTGATGACAAAAATGTAATTAATTAAGATATAAATGTTAATTTGTTAAAATAAAATTTTGTAAGATAATAAACTTACCTCTCATATTGAAGAACATCTTCGCAGTTGGTGAGCAAATATGTTTGCAAATTACTGCGCTCCTGCTCAGTAAGTCGACGGTCCTTTGATTTTCCGCTAAGTCGTCCAACATCTGTGAAAATGTCAGGAACCGTAACATGGTATGTTGCCCGTTCGCCTCTATCATCATGCCGAGCAAGTCTTCTGTTTTTGGTCTGAACTTCTGCTGGAAAGTAGTACTCAGCAAAGTTTGAAATTTCTTCATTGATCATCTGTGCGACTATAGAACCTTCCACCCTACTTAGATTTTTCACCATCTTCTTCAAATGGAACATATACCGCTCATACAGATACATCCATCTATACTGCACAGGACCACCAAGTTCCAATTCTCTTGCCAGGTGAATAACAAGATGCTCCATAACATCAAAAAATGAGGGAGGAAATATCTTCTCAAGGTTGCACTGAATCACGGCTATGTTAGTCTTCAGATTTTCAATACCTTCAAGAGTCACTGATCTGGCGCATAAATCGCGGAAGAAAGCACTTATCCCTGCAATTGCTTCATGTACATTTCGTGGTAATAGTTCCTTGAAAGCAAACGGAAGTAAGCGCTGCATCAACACATGACAATCGTGACTTTTTAAGCCAATAAATTTTCCTTCCTTTCTGTCGATACAGTTACGCAAATTAGATGCGTAACCGTCTGGAAACTCCACATCGTTTGAAATCCAATCGAAGAACGCATTTTTTCCCTCTGCATCAAGTCGGTATATGGGGAAAGGAGCCATACAGTTCCCATCAACATGAAGTTCTGAACGATCACATATATCAACTAAATCCAGTCTTGACTTCAAATTATCCTTTGTTTTACCTTGAACGTCAAGGATCGTGTTCATGAGGTTGTCAAAAAAGTTCTTCTCAATATGCATGACATCTAAATTATGTCTTAGCAGATGATCCTTCCAGTATGGCAGATCCCAGAAAATATTTTTTTTGTGGCAGTTATGTAGTTCTCCAACAGCATCTACCGGAAAACGCTCATGTCCACCGACTTCTGGCGTCCTTTCTGCACCAAAATCTCTTAGTTGTGTCAACAGATCTGCCCCACAAATTTCCGGAGGTGGACTGTCAAATACCCTCTTGTTCTTCGTAAACGAAATCCTACTCCTACGATATGGATGATCAAGTGGTAGGAATCTCCTGTGACAGTCAAACCAACACGTTTTCCTTCCGTGTTTTAGTTGGAAAGCATCAGTGTTATCTTGACAATATGGACATGATAGCCTTCCATGCATTGTCCATCCAGATAGCATACCATATGCTGGAAAATCACTTATTGTCCACATTAGTACTGCCCGCATTTGAAAGTTTTCTTTACACGAAATATCGTATGTTTCAGCACCTTGAGCCCATAGTTGTTGCAACTCATATATTAGTGGCTGAAGAAACACATCAAGTGATCTCTTAGGATGCTCTGGTCCGGTAACGAGAATGGAGAGAAACAAAAACTCTCATCGCAAGCACAAGTTTGGGGGTAAGTTGTATGGTGTAACAATGACTGGCCATAGAGAATATTGTCTTCCACTCTTCCCATACGGGCTGAAACCATCAGTACATAATCCAAGGTAGACATTTCTTCTCTCATACGCAAAGTTGGGATACTTTGATTGGAAATGTTTCCACGCTTTTGCATCTGAAGGATGTCTAATCTCACCATCTGTTGAGTGCTCCGCATGCCATCTCATTTGTTGCGCTGTGCGTTCCGAAAGATACAACTCTGCAACCTTTCCGTCAAAGGCAAATACCACATCCTTTTATATGGCACTGGAACTCTTCCACTCGTATCTTTATAACGAGGCTTCCCACAAAATTTGCATGTAGTCCGCTGGTCATCCGCCCTCCAATAAATCATGCAGTTATCGCTGCATACATCTATTACCTGATAAAATAAACCAACCCCAGCTACGAGTTTTTGAACCTCGTAGTATGAACCTGGAGCTACATTATTCTCAGGTAGAATACCTTTAACAAAATTAGCTATCGCATCCACACAGTCTTCAGCCAAGTTATAATCTGTTTTAATGCCCATCAGTCTCATAGAAGATGATAAAGCTGAATGACCATCTCTGCAACCTTCGTACAATGGTTGCTTTCCAGCATCCAACATTTCATAAAATCTCCTAGCTTCTGCATTGGGTAAATCTTCCCCTCTAAAATGATCATTTATCATCTGCTCAGTACCTACACCATAATCTACATCCGCTCTAATTGGTTCTTCTAATCTAACCGCCGACTGAGGTTCGCTAGTACTACCAAGTTCATAATCAGTTTCCCCATGATGATACCAAATTTTGTAACTTCGTGTAAACCCACTCAATAATAGATGAGTCCAAACATCCCACTCTTTAATAACTTTTCTATTTTTACAATTAGAGCAAGGACATCTTAACTTACCTGTTTCTGCTTCCGGTTGTCGGCGAGCTACCCTCATGAACTCGATTATACCTTGATTGTATTCTTCCGTAAGGAATCTCGTGTCCGGATCCAAATGAGGTCGATCGATCCAAGAACGAAAATAATTTGAAGAAGACATGTTTTTTTGGAATCAAATTCGTGAGACTAGGAGAGAAGAAGAAGAAATGGAGTGAATGAAGAGGAAGAGGGGTGGCTGTATTTATAGATGAAATCCTCCCGGCATACTGAGGAAATTTCGAGGAAATTCCGAGGGGAACCGACATTTCCTCGAAATTTCCTCGGAATTTTTAAAATCCCCCAACGACTCTCCCAACGGCTCTCTAACGGCTACAAGATGTTGTCGAAATATAAGAAATATCTGTCGGTTTTTTCCGACGACCGATGTTTCCTCGGTATTCCCTCGAAAAATAGCGAGGAAGTTGGTCCTCCTCGAAATTTCCTCAAAAAATAGTGAGGAAATTTCGAGGAAACCACATTTCTTGGTTTCCTCGGTATTTCCTCGATATTTGGTCAGAAATTTCCTAGGAACTCATTTTCCCTCGGTATTTCCCTCCGAATCAGCGTGTTTTCTTGTAGTGATGTCCACATCCCCTATAGGTTAAAAGAAAAACATTTAAAAAGTTATAACCTCTAATTCTGGTAAAACCACTTCCGTCTGCTAAACCTTTGTCATGGATGATGATTATTAGGTGTGGGCATTCGGTTCTTCGGTTTAGATCGGTTATTTTGGTTCTTGAAGTTTATTAATCATTAAGGAACCATAAAAAATTCGGGTCAGATCGGATCGGTTCTTTCGGTTTTTCAGTTCTTTTGGTTTCTGAAGTTTGGTAACCATATTAGAACCATAAAACATGGTTCCAATCGGATTCAGTTTTAAATGGTTACTTTGTGAGCATATTACCCAATACTTGAATAAAGGAATCAAAACCAATACCAAAATAACATTCAAACAATTTTCTTATTCATAAATCATAATCCAAACTATGAGAATAAGCATCCAAAAAAACACAAGGTTCTCGTATAAAGTAAGTGTTGATCAATAAAAACAGGAAAGTGTATAGAATATAAACTGTAAACTATAAAGATATAAACATATAAGGTAAGTGTATAAGGACTTTCATCTGGTTCCATATGGATATTATTCGGTTTTCGGTTCAATACGTGTTCTGTTTCGGTTCTTTGGGTAAAAAATTTCAGTATCCAATTGGGTAATTCATAAATTTGGTACTGTTCAGTTCGTTTTTTTCGGGTATGTTCGGTTCGGTTATGTTCCGGATTTGCCCGTCCCTAATGATTATCCACTAAAAATTTATAAATATACAGTAAAAACTCTATAAATTAAAAATGTTCGGACTATAATATTTTATTAATTTGTAGAGTTATTAATTTACAAAATAATAGTTTTTTCATTTTCACATATAATTTTTATAAAATAAAATAAAATAAAATAATTTATTTTATTGTATATACATTAATTAAATTTTGAAATAAATATTTTATATGGCTTTTATTTTATTTGTTTGTTGAATATAAATATGTTTCATAGAATTTAAATGTGGTTTTATATATAGTTTTATGTACTAAATGTCATCAAAAAATATTTAAATATTAAGAAAATACAAATATAATTTCATTATGAATATAAAACAAATAATACGATGATTGTTTTTATATTTCTATAAAATGTATATACATGTAGATTATTAAGTTATGATTTTAATAGGACTATATATTTACATAGATTTTGTTAAAATAAATCATATAATTATCTTATAGATTTGTATTATATTTTGAATCGCCAATTTTGAGACTCGTGTTTACTTATTTATTGAATTTTAATTTATAAAAACCATTTTGGCTCGGTCCAAATATAGTTTGAGCCTATATTATCTGGCTAGTTTTAGAAGTTCAGAATTTATAGATTTAAAAATAATTTATTTTACAGAAATTTTCACTATTTAAAAACATAAATTTTGATGGAGAAAAACATAAATTTTCATGAAAACTCAACTTCAAATTTTTTAGTTTAGAAATATAAAGTCAGTTTAAATTTCTACTTTTTCCTTAACAAGAGTGCTTCAGTAACCTTTATAATCATATTATAAAAATCATATTAAACCACACTTAAATAATAAAAGCTTAACTAAGGTGATAATTGTTTATTTAGTTTTTAGTTTTCGGTTTTTGGCTTTAAGTTTTTATGATTTATATTATGGTTTTTGATTTGCAGTGGATTTTTTTTTTTCAAAAACTTGAATGGTGATTTTTTTTTCAGACTAAAGTAAAATATTATTAAACAAAATTTATTAAACAATTACTATTATCACCAAACTAAAATAATTTTAAAAAATAATATTATAAAATAAAAACTACTAGCTACATGTATAATTAGATTTAATTTTATATCGATAGAAAAATATAGATGCTCAGAAAGTTGCAATTTAGATGACTGCAGTTCAGCAAAGTAAGCAGATTCATGTCGAGCAGGTTCCATCAGTTCATGTTCAGAGGGATCAGCAACCCCCGTTCAGCAAATTCCAGCAGTTTTTCAGGTTCCACCACTGCGATCTGCCTTCCCAGTGCAGGTTCCTGAGTGTAATGAGACGCTTATCATGATGATAAGACAGATGAAATATGTGGATTAGAGCATTTTGGGGGAATATTGTATGCAACACTTATAATTGGAAGCGGTAACAACCATCATAGTATTTCCTTATATTTTATAATGAAACTATATTTGTATTTTCTTAAAATTTCAATATATTTTGATAATATATAGTAAAATTATATTTAAAAACACATTTAAATTCTTTGAAACAAATTTATATTCACCAAACAGTATAATAAAAGCCATATAAAATTTGTATTTCAAAATTTTAGTTAATATATATACACTAAATCAAGATAATTTCTTATTTTATAAAATAATATTTTAAAATAGAAAATCTAAAAAGAAAACTTTTTCTAACTAATAAATCTATTAAATAATAAAATATTATATTTCTATTATTATTAATTTATAGAGTTTGTGGCTTTGTGCCGTATATTTATAAATTTTGAATGGATAATCATTATCCATGACATATTTTTTTCTATCAGGATGATGGAAAATATTTGATAATCGTAACAATATGACAGTTACCTTTTTAGACTTGGAGGCCGATTGGTTCGACTATACCTGTAGGAAATTTACTGTAGAATTTAGACTGTAAAATTTTTTGATGTAATTGTATCTAGTGTAGCTGTAGAAATTTAATGAGAGAAATGATAAAAAGCAAATATATTATTACAGCAATATTTTAAAAAGGAAATAAATTCCTACAACCATATTTTTTTGCTTTAGAAAATAAGGCTTCTACAACCATTTTTTTTTAATTTTATTGACTTTAACTTTAAAAACTACTTAAAGCATGATTGGTAACTTAACTGGTTGTAGATAGAAATTAAAGTTAAAGTCACTAGTTACAACCCAACCAATCATCGTCATTTGGTTTCTTTTTATCATATTTTCCCCTTTTCTTTCTCAAAAAATTAAAAACCCGTTAGCTTTAGCAGACGGAAGAATAGACTAGGGTTTTACCAAAAAGGTATGGAGCAACAGTAAATCCATGGATCAACACATGATGATGATGATAATGATAGATCTCTATCCATAGAGCATATTCCCTTCGATCTAATGGGCGAGATATTCTCAAGACTGCCTGCGAAATCGATTGGGAGGTCTCGCTCTGTCTCTAAGCTATGGTCCTGTTCGTTTGCTGGTCGCTAGCGTCAGCGACCAGAGTCAGCGATCAGCGACTACGACTTAATGTCACTGATAGTGTTCGTTTGGAGGTCGCGCATTCGATCGCAGCGACTATTTAAAAAAAAAAAGAAATTTTTGATCGCACGATTTCGATCCCACCGCTAGAATTTCTAGCGTCCAAATTTTTTAATCGCTGGTCGCTGCGATCGGTCGTTGAACCTACGACCAGTAAACGAACAACTTTTGGTCGCTGAAGTTGGTCGCTGACGCTAGCGACCAGCAAACGAACAGGGCCCACCACTCCAAGTTTCATCAACTTATTCGCTGCTAGGTCATCGGCATCATCACAGCCTTGTGCTCTGCTAATCTTCATTAAGCACGACAAGCTATTTGTTTTCTCCTCTCCTCAAGCAGAGAGTTATCAATTTACAATCCCCCACGATGGTTTCCTTCAGCGCTATGATTCCGTCCAGGGCTTGATTTACTTGGAAACTTCTACGCAGATTATGATCTGGAACCCAACCATGAAACAATTCTTCACTTGACCTGAACCTGAAGGCAGCGAGGACTGTTGGAACTATTTTTTGAGCGTTATGAAAAGTGTATTCATATGTCAAAAATAGAGTTAATTTGAATGAGAAATAGAGGTTAAAGTGGGTTGCTTTTTTTTTTTTTTGACATCTAACCCCATATTTTATTAAACCGGTTCAGGAGGATTAGGCTGAAAAGCTAATCCAGATGGAACCAAAGAGTTTACATGGGAAAACACAAGAGCTTTTGCTCGAGCTTGTTTCGCAAGGAAATCAGCTCGTTCATTCAAAGTACGAGAAATAAAAACCAAAGTAAAGACGTTAAACAAAGAACGGAGTTGAATAAATTCTTCCCATTCCGAAGCCAGTGATGGCCAAATCTCTTCTTCATCGATCAGCTTAACCAATTGAAGGCAATCTGATTCGAAATGCATAGATACTTGCCTCGCTTGTATTGAGCTTTGCATTGCCCAAAGCAATGACTTAAACTCAGCATGTAAGGGGGAGAGGACTTGAGTTCCCCCGAAGGATCCCGAGCTCAGAGACCCGTCTTCATGATCCAGCACGAAAGCACCTCCAAAAGTTGACTTTGGTTGCCCAAGATGCATCCACTTGACATCTCGGTCTCTGCAACCTAGGAGTCTTCTCGTGCTCCTTTGAGAACGCACCTTCAGTTCCCTTTCCAATCTTGTTCACTTGCTGCGCCACCTTCCATTCTTCACACTCTTGAGTAGCTTTGTTCAGTATGTCCATTGGGGAAATTTCCACACCATTGAAAAGCTTGTCGTTTCTAGCTTTCCAGCCATACCACATAAGCCAGGGGAACTTTGCCAGTCTCTGTTGTGATACACCTCCCGATGGTGCTCTGCCCAGTAGATAGTCAAAGTTGGAGAAGATAGAAGTACTCGGGAACAGTCCCGGAGATGTCGGAATGTCCGAAAGGGCCCACGTTTGTAACGAGGGTGGGCACTCGAATAGCATGTGATTAATAGTTTCATCCTCATCACCGCATCGTGGGCATGTTTTATCGTTGCCGCAGTGTCTTTCCGTAAGTCTACTGCAAACTGCTATACATCCAGTTAGACATTCACTACAAAAAAATGTGAACATTGTGACTAAATACTATGACAAAAAGTTTCGTCACAGTATTATGACTATTTACATACGGGCCAGTGACTAATTTTTTTGGTCCCAAAATCGTGAATATTTTGTCACAATATTGTGACACATGTAAAAGTAACGAAAAATCGTTGCCAAAAGTTACAAAAATGTGACGAAGTGGTTAGTCACAAGTATTGTTACGAAATCGAGACTAGATATCGTCCCTACTAGACACGACTTCGTGGCTTATACAATGTCACCTATGGTGACCAAAGTTTGTAATAATATCGTCTCAATTTGTTACGGTGTTGATAACTTTTAATTTAGTCATAATTGTGACATAATTACTATATTCTATCTTTTTTTATAAAATTACTATATTCCATGACTATTATAAATTTATAAAATTCAAACTTAAAGTTTAATCTTTTCAAATTATAGTCTCAATTCTATAACTTAAATCTCAAACACCTACCCCAAACTTTAATCATTAGATCATAAAGATTAAACCTTACACTTTAAATAATAAATTACAATTCCTACAATATGCGTAAAACTAACATCCGACACTCGTACAAGATTATAATTATCAATTCTAATATGAACTTTAACGTCTTACTTTATATCTAAACTTCAAATTGTACTCTCCAAACTCCAAACCCTAAATAATAAAGATAACCCTCAACACTCTAAATCATTGAAGTTAAAATCATATATAATAACCAAAATACAATCACTATTCATATATACAAATATATAAAACATTTACATATAAAACTTAGTAAAATTAGTATTTAAAAAAATATATCACATATAACAACAATAAATAATGTTGTTAAAAATATAACAACAATAACTAACGGTTTAATATTTAATAAATACTACACATTAAAACAAACTTGAAATCAAATAACCATAAACTGCAAATTCTAAATCCTAACTCTATATTCTTTAACTTAGAACTTTAAGTCATAGAAACTAAATCACAATCCTAATATCACAATCCTAATAACAAACCTTAACTTTAAACATATATATGAAACCCTATACCCTAAACTCTAAATGATAAAATATGTTTTAGTCTTTTAAAATTTTATTTTAAAAGTTTAAATATTAAACCATTATGCCAACATATAACCAATGTATACGTATACAAAATTAATCTAACTTTATCAAGCAAATCAATGAATTAAACTAGAAACCAAAACTTAAACAGATTACAAAAAAAAAAAACCAAAACTTAAACAAAAATAAATAACGTTTTGGTTTTGGCTTCAGATTATTTGGTTTTGACATTAAATATTTTAGGTCTCCCACGTTTTGAGAATATGCTCTATCTCATAACCCCTTTTTGCGCACGATCTCTATCTCATAATTCTATTTAACTCTTATATCTCTCTTTTTTGGTGTTGCCTCCATCTACTATTTTCTCTCTTTCTCAAGCAAATCAACAATCCTGCTAGATTCTTCTGTTTTTATTCGTTTCATCCATTTGATTCTATCTTTATCTCTTATTTTCTTCCTTTTCTTTATATTAATCTCTGCGATTTTAAGGTTTCAGGTACAAAGCTCTTTTCACTCATTAAAGGTCGAACTTTTTAGCCTACTGCCTATCAACGACTCCAAGGATCCGTAATGCCAATGGAATTTACTAATCGATGTATGTATCTCTCTGAGTTTCATTTCTTTCCGACATGATTTTTTACTTTTTCACATCCCAGTTTGGTTTATTTGATTTTTTTTTATGTTAGATTTCTGATTCAGATCATCAGATGTTGATACAGCCACTACTTTGTAGTAGATCTGACCACTACAGCGTTAAAGGCTTTCATCAAGACTATATGAACAGCCAATGCCAATGATGATAGCAAAAGTGTAGAAAAGGGTGGAAGGAGAAGCTACGAATCTCGTTTGGCTGCTGCGGTTTGACGGAGGCAAAGGAGGTGGCGTAGGACAGTAGGAGACCAGTTTACCCTAGTTTGCTTTGCTTTGGTTTGTATCATAATTGGTTATCTACTACCAGCTTAATTTTTGTAACCAGTTAACCGATTGGTATGGGTTGTCAATAAAATATATTCTAATTACTAATTTCTTTTTATTTTAATTTAATTTTCTTTTAATATGAATCAGCTTTTTATTTACTTTTAATTTTAATTTATTTTAACTAATTTTTTTATAAATAGAATTAAAACATATAAAAGCCACGCAATAACCATAATTTATTTGGAGAGTTTTGTTAATTGCCACAGATATTGAAGTGACTATTTAGTTACAAAATGTAACGGATATGTGACAGAAATATTGTTACAAATTGTGTCGTATTTACTTACGTAATTGTGCGTAACACTTTGTGTCAGTTTTGTGACTACTTTATCTCGTAACAATTTGTAACAAAACTGATACTATTGTAATGGTTTCTATAATTGTGACATTTTTATGACTGAGTTGAATTTGTGACGACTTTATTGTGACTTTTCCGAAACCGTCACATATTCGTCACAATAGATAATTTGTGACTAAATATTTGTATATTGTGACTAAAAGCATTGTCACAATATCTACTTTTTCTTGTAGTGATTGCCACAGGAAATGCTTAACCTTCCTAGGGGCTTTCAGGTTCCACACCTTAGTTAATAAGGGATTGATACTGGGTTCTAGCACTTGTTGCTCCTCTCTTTCCTCCTGCATCGATGAAGCTAGATGATAACCCGACTTGACCGTATAGAGACCAGATTTCGTATGGACCCAGCAAAACCCATCGGGTTTGAAATGCCTACTAGGTTTGATAGTTTGTATCAATCTCGCATCTTCAGGATCACATATAGTACTGATCAAGTTCATCTTCCATTCACCTGAGTCGTGGTCTATAAGATGATTAACGTATAGTTTTGGGTCCCTCCAAGTCCCGTTGTCTTTGGTAAGCCTAGGTTGCGGCGTCGGCAGCCAAGAATCGAACCACACTCGGGTATTAAAACCTGATCCGATCGTACGCCTGAGGCCCGTTTGAAGAAGTTCTCTAGCAGCCAACATACTTTTCCATCCGTAAGAGGCCGAGCTTGAACTGGCAATCTCAAGAGGGTTCGTAAATCTGAAATATCTTCCCTTTAGCACACGGCCTAGGAGAGAATTCGGATATTGCAGTAGCCGCCAGAGTTGTTTGGCGAGGAGTGCAAGGTTGAAGTTCTTGAGATCTCTAAATCCCAGACCACCCTTCTCTGTAGGTTTGCATACTTTATCCCAAGCCATCCAATGTAGCCCTTTATTATTCTGCTTGGTACTCCACCAGAACTTAGCAATAGCGCTTTTTAGCTTGTTCAGAATTTCCTGCGGCAATAGAAAACAAGACATAACATATGTAGGTAATGCTTGTGCCACTGATTTGATAAGGATCTCCTTACCACCCTTTGACAGGAACTTTGCAGTCCAAGAGTTTATATGATTGTTTAATCGATCTCTGATGTATACGAAGACCTGTCTCTTGGAGCCGCAAATTTTCTCTGGGAGTCCTAGGTAAGTCCCCATGCCGCCTTCCTTTTGAATCCCCACTGCCGCTTTTATCTCTTGTTTAAGTTCCGTGGGGACTTTACTCTCGAACTGTATCGAAGATTTTGCAGTATTGAGTTGCTGCCCCGACACCATTCCATAATTATTAATAATACGCATCAACTCAGCACACTGCTGGACCTCCGCTTTGCAGAAAAATAAACTATCATCTGCAAATAAGAGATGTGAGACCGCCGGACTTGCCTGTGCAACTTTTAATCCCGTCAGTCTTCCTTCCGCTTCCGCTCCTTTAATCTGAGAGATAAGCGCTTCAGTTAGGATTATGAAGAGAAATGGGGATAGAGGATCTCCTTGTCGGAGCCCTCTTGATGGTTTGATGTTCCCTTTCGGTTCTCCGTTGATGAGGACCTGGTAGGAGACCGAAGAGATACACCATTTAATCCATGCAACCCATTTCCTATCGAAACCTAACTTGAGCATCAGTGCTTCCAAAAAATTCCATTCAACCCTGTCATATGCTTTGCTCATATCGGTTTTAATAGCCACATACTTGGCTTTGCATATCGGGTTCGTTCGCAATGCATGGAAAATTTCTTGAGCCACCAAAATATTGTCCGAGATCAGACGTCTAGCCACAAAGGCTGATTGTGTCTCTGATATCAAGGTCGGGAGGAATCTCTTTAAACGTGAGCATAAGATTTTTGAGATGATCTTATAACTCACATTGCATAAGCTAATTGGACGAAATTCAGACATCTCCTTTGGTTGATCCGTTTTGGGAATAAGGCATATGTTAGTCTGGTTTAGTCGTTCATCGAAAGCCTCCGTACCGAAGAAATTCTTAACCGTAGCTATTACATCCTCCGCCACTATATCTCCAAAATTCTGATAAAAACTGCCTGTCATCCCGTCCGGACCAGGGGCTTTATCGGGGTTTATATCAGCAATAGCTTTTTTGATTTCAACGTCCAGGACCGGTCTTGTAAGAGATAGATTCATATCCGGAGTGACCTGCGCGGTAATGAACCGGAGAGCATCTTCAGGGTCCCCCGGGGAAGATGTAGTGAAGAGGTTTTGAAAATAAGTGGTGGCCACACGTTCCACTCCTACATCGTCTTCCACCCAAGCTCCTGATTGATTTCGGAGTTTGATAATACGGTTCCTTCCTCTCCTCTGTTTAGTTACTGCATGAAAGAACTTCGTATTACGGTCGCCTTCTCTAAGCCATAAAACTCTACTTTTTTGTTTCCAATAAAGCTCTTCTTCTCTAAAGGCTGAGCAGAGATTCCATTTGAGGTTCAGGATCTCTTCACTCGTGTGACCATCCTCTATCTGAGCTTGCTCCAGCAAAGCTTTTATATCCTCAATTTTCTTTGTCGTATTGGTCGGATTCACTTTCTTCCACCTAGAGATCGCTTTCCGGACATTTGCGATTTTGAAATGGAGTTCGTTATCATCTCTGCCCTTTAAAAGTCCCCATCCTGATCTTATCGCCTCCTCTAGTCCATCTTTCCCAAGCCATCTTTTATCAAACTTAAAGCTACTCTGGACTCTAACTTCTCGAGACTGTATTCTAGCCAAAACGGGCCGATGATCAGAACCCCATAACTTCAGATACTCCACATTAGTGTGGGAAAAAAGGTGGTGCCATTCTTCATTACCAACAGCTCGATCTAGCCGGCATTGAACTTTGCCGGTACTTCTGTACCCCACCCACGACATAGGATTACCCCTATAGGGAAAGTCAATCATACCGCAATTAGCAAGCATCGTCCTAAAGGGAATGAAAGAAGATTCTTGTCTCTTCCTCCCTCCCTTTTTTTCCTTGTTGTTCTTGATCTCGTTGAAATCTCCGATCATAAACCACGCTCCTGATCTTGTAATGCTTTTACGGGATAATCTTTCCCATACATATTCTCGGCATCCAATAACCGGATCTCCATAGACAAAGGTCAGATAAGTTTTACTCCCTTCAATCGAGGGTTCTATATCTATCATCCGCTTATCTGAATATAAGATCTTAACGTTAAAAGAATCTAAATAAAAAAGAGCTAGTCCACCGCTTCTACCCTCAGGTTCCACGGTGAACAATTTATTATAACCAAAAGAAGTCTGAAACTCTTGCAAAAAAGAAAAAGAATTTTTTGTTTCTGATAAAAAAAGAAAAGAAGGTGCAAAGTAACGGTGCAACTCTCGCAGGTGCTGCTTCGTCAAGTAGGCGCCCGCCCCTTGACAGTTCCAGGAGATGATGTTCATATCTTCTTACTGGGTGGTTTCTGGGACACCACCGAACCTGAAAGAGCGAGAGATTTCTTACTAGTAGTAGAGGGATACACCTCAGTACGAGGGAATTTCTGGGAATCCGGCTTTGCAGTCGTTCCCGGTCCTTTGAGCTTCCTAGGGGATCGTCCTCTCTGTGCTAAGAGCTTCTTTGATGCTCTGGCCCCCTTAACTTCATTACCTGTCGTCGGCTTCTTTTTCGACAAACCTTTGTCTGATGCCGGGTTTTCCTTAGGGATGATGGATCGGTTTGAATGTACAGGCCTCCTGTTCCTGTCTACCTCCCCTTCTTCGTAGGTCATCTCCACATCCCATGTTTCCTGTAAGCCATTTTCCACTTCACCAATCATGTCCTCCTGAAGGTTCATAGGGGATAATTGGGATATTGCATCGATCTTTTCTGCATTGTATTCTGGATCATCCACCAGAAGATCATCATTCTCCATCATTTCCTCATCCATCGTCGCCTCTCCAAACTCAGACATTAGTTTATCCATTTCTGCTTCATCCTCTTTCGTCATCTCAAAATTCTTTGCTTGCTCTGCAAGTAGCATGTCTTCGTCATCCATATTTCCTTCTGCTATACCATTCAATGGCAAACTAGTCTCTTTTTGACACTCCCCCTCCTCCAAGCCTATTTGTGTACGACACTCCATATTAATGGGAGACCGATGGTATCGGTGTGTTGGGGATCGCTCATTTGGTTCCCGAATAATGATGGTATTCCTTCCAATGAGCATGGCTGAGCTTGGTGCATTTGTGAAGTCTGTATGTATGAGCTCATCCGTTGAGGTCATGATACTCTTCCCCTTAAGCCTTCGTCGCTTTTCTTCTTCAGTCTCATTTCTGTGGACTACCAGGAGGCCACTCTTATGGGCTCCCGATCGGATCTGATTCGTAGGATGTTCTGAGATCGTCCTTTGAGAATCAGTTCTGTCCTGGTCCCCTCGAAGTGTCATCTGGTTGTCTTGAGGCTTCGCACTCTCCTCCATCGATTGATCCTTCCTACTGTAAGTAGAGCGATTGATGGAAGAATGCTGGGATTCCCTAGGGCGCCACTCATGTTGGGAAGGTTTGTTAAATCTCCCTGAGCGTTGAAAATTACGGTCTCTAACTCCACGTTCTCCAGTTCCACGTTCTCCCACCTGTTCTCTTAGTTTGTAGTATCTATTCTCATAATGAGAAACTCTACCCGAGATCCGCTCCCTTATATGTGTAGGGCGGTGCTTACCATCAAGCCTGTTCCAGACAGCTGACCTGGCCGGTATGGTATCTTTACCGTACTTCCCCTGTTTCGCCACCAAAGTAGTGGGGGGTGGGGGGGGGTTTTCCCCATAGCCCCTATCATAGTGATCGTTTCTTCAAATTCTTCCTTGGGTAGCATCCATCTGAAACTTACGAGGAGGGGAAGCTCTGGTCAGTTCTAGGGAGGGCGATCTCTGTCTTTTCCCATACGATCTTCGATCATAACCGATCTCTCTTTGTGTTCCTTGAGCATTCGCCTCAAGACGTTGACGTCTTTTTTGTTCTCTTTGCTCCTCCGTAAGTTCTGGACACGTATTCTCATCATGAGAAATCAGTTTGCAAGTGTAACAATACCTATGCAGTCCCGCATAATCAAAAGAGATCCTTTCTGTGTCACCATTCTTAAACCCGATTCTTCTCTCAAATTGGAGAGGCTTGTCAATATTGACAGATACATGTATGCGAGCACTCTTCTCATCAATCGCCAGCTTAGTTCCCAGTGCTTTAGCGATCTCAGTAAAGGTTCCCTCGTTCCAAAAGTGGACTGGAACTCCAGTAATTTGCACCCAAAAGGGGATTGTATTTGGGAAGTCATCCTTCGTAAACGGCTCCCAACGCTCAAGAGCAAAACTCCACTGGTTAAGATGACATGGTCTTCTATTCAACACCGCCTGTAAGTCTTTTTCATTATCGAAGTCAAACTGAAAGCGTCCATTCCCCAAGTTTCTCCCCCGTACCCTTCCTTCCACGTTCCAAATCCTAGGTCGGGGAAGTTGCGTGATGAGGGCTTCCACGCTTCTGCTACCCTGATGTAGGACCCTTCCTATAAGTGTCAGTTTGAATCGTTCAGCCATCGACGCCATATCGCAGTCAGGGATGTTAATGATCTCATCCTCCTCTCCGTTAAGTCTTCCCTTCGACTGGGCGGTACTACCTCCACGCTGTACCGGATTGATCGATCTACTCATCTCGTGAGATACCGAGCCAATTCTTCTCAATCACAGAGTGAAACAAAGAAAGCGTAGCAAAAGCGGCTAGATCAAAAGTGACGAGACGAAGAAAAAATCTTAGCAAAAGCTAGAAATACTGAACCAGAAACACAGATCCACTTGCAGAGATAAGAGACAAATAGTATAGAAGTCTCCTTTGTATCTCGAGAAGCAGAGGGATCTAGATTCTGACACAAGAAAACCCGGCGCAGAAGGAGACAAAAATCGCCTTTTTGTCGCCAAAACCCTAGGAGCCGCCATCATGAATATCTTTAGGGTCTTGTTTGTCGAGCTTAAAAAGAAACATTTGTAAAATGTCCCACAGTAAAATATAAGGAAAAAGTTTTCTTATATTTATAATGGAAAACCTTGAATACATTTAGATGTACTGGAGAAAATAAAATTGAGTTTGACTCAGTTTTAACATTGGAATTTGAATTTGATAAATAGGCATATGGCTTATTTTATTTTAATCAAATTCATATTTGACTAACTTTGAACATATTAGTCAACACAAATGTTCTCCATTGAAATTCCATAACTGATGGAATTTTCCCACGTTAATCCATTGTATTAAATGGAGTTAATGGTTGATGTTATGTTATAATGATACAATTTATTATTGTACGTTTTCCATTTTGGTGAGCATATAAGTTCTTGTCCTCCTCTTTCTCGAGACACACGAACACATTCATGTGATCACAATTCTCTCATTATGAAATAGTTATGTTTATTAATATTTTTATTTTGTGTCTGAGAGTACAACACAAAACTAGTTTTGCAAGGCTTCTGATAGAGTGACGCAAATTCAGAAGATTGTTTGCATTTGTATCCTGGGACTCATTACGTTATCGAACCGTCGCATTACGGGACGCATTTTGAGTTAAGGAAAGAGATAATATCTCGGCTCTGCAGTTGTATCATCCTTTTCTTAATCTTTGGTATAATCTTATCAATTTATTCTTTGCAATATTCAGTTATCCGTAGTTTATAAAATACAATTCTATCAGTCTTAACTCAAAATATCCGTTTATTGCTTTGCACTAACCGGACTGATTATTGTAAAAAGTATTATAGGTAAGAACAGGTTGATAGATTCTCGGGAAAAGATGCCGAAATCAGATCTATAGGATTATTTTAAAATAATCATTCTTCAATCCTAATTCTTTAAATTTTTTTATTTGTTTTTTCCTACTAACAAAAACTGATTATTTTGTGAAGTGTTTTGTTATGAAAACAGGAATTAGAGAATTCAAGGGTGATGGAAAACAAATTCTTCTGATTTTCTGAAACAAATTTCAGATTATTTGAGATTTTGTGTGTTTAGATTCATTAAAATTAAAATAATTAATATTTTTTTTGGACTAATGAATTTGATATTTTATGGTTTCATAAGAACAGGTTTCATCTTTCGATGATGACAATGAGAATCAATTTCCAAACGTCTTTGGTAACATTTTTGGAATGGGATTGTCTACTCTTAATTTTCAAAATAGTTAATTGATGGATCGAGCGGTTACAATTATTTTTCTAATATTAGTCGAAAATGTGATATTGCTTTGACTTGGTAAATGATAATTATTTGTTTTAATTATCATTTCTTTTTCAGATTTTGGGATAACTTAATTTAGTTATTAAGCATATGTTGACCATGAGAAAATAAGAAGAAATTCAAGTTTCAAATATGGTGATACCATAGTTATAAGAAAAAAAAATTGATCTTTGAGAGATCAAGTTGTATGGATGGAAATGAATTTTGTGAGTCGACGCCCCAAATTAAGTTTGGGAGAGATCTGCCACATATAAATCATTTGCCATAAGAAATAAAATGTTTGTTGATATTTATCAAACCATTTGTATTTCGTCAATGCTTAAATGCATTTTTTAAAAAGGTTGACTATTCAAAACCAATGATAATTTTCAGACCAATATGACTGAAACTGACATGTATATTGTAGTTTCTAAAGTCGATATGTTTGAGAATAACCATAGAAAATGGTGGTTTTGATGATACAAATAATATCATATAATGATATGTATATTTCCTATAAAGCAAAAAATATATTTTGAAAAAAAAATCAAAATATATAAAAGTTGGATTTCTAAATCAACTTGAGAGAATTATTAAAATAGTTGTGTCCAAAGTGTGATTTTCCGAGAATGAAATACATTCTAAAGGAAATTGTAACGATTTTTGGAATTGTTTTTATTATTCATTTAAATCTAAAGAAGTTGTAGTTTAACTTTTTAAACTCTTAAGAGATGTTAAATGTAAATATGCATGGTTTTGTGTTATCTCAAGAAATGTGGGGGAAGCTTTGCTTACCATATAAAGTTATTGGCAAGAGGCCAAATGAACTTAGTGATAATTATCAAACTATAATAAAAAAAAAAACTAGTGTCATACACTGAATTTTGTGTATAATGATTAGTTGTATCTTGAGAAAGAAAAAAAGATGACAAAAATCATTAGACAATTGATCTCGACTAATCTCAATAGATTATGTTCAATGTGATGACAACCTAGGATCATGTTATTAAAGGTGTGTCATGAGATCAGATTGTAATATCATAAAGAGGAATGAGTTTAGCCTATAAACTAAGATGAGGCGGTAACTCTACTTATCAGATTGGAGATCCCAGGAAATAGGTTCAAGGAGACAACTAAGTCAAACTAAATCTGCCCAGAGCACTGTAAAACTTCGGTCTATACCCAGTTCTTAGGATGATTAAACAGTGCTACATGTAAGGAATAGAGGATAAGCATTTGCTTTTAATGATTTGTGCCAATTGTTTTGAGATATGAATGGAGTAGTACATGATATTCCTCTAAACAAAGCTAATGGCAAATCACCTTGAGAGTGTGAAATGGGGCCGTTTCTAGGAGAATAAAATGGCTATATTCTCTAAAGTTCACTCATGATTACCAGGAATGTTCACGGCCAAAATGAACACAATAGAAAAATTGGTTTTGTGAGAGAATGAAATTGTGTTTTGGCTATTGTCTAGGTTTACACCAAAGCCCGGGAGGTTCAAGACATCATGGCCACCTCCTGGCCGAGTAAATCCGATAGCTATTAACAATGATTGATTTAAGGCTGAAAAATTGCTACCAACTCATCATACAGTGAATTTCTCGTTGAGTCTTGTTGAGTCTTGTCTAGGAAGTCAAGTCTGTCGAGTCGTCTAATGTTTAGAAGCATTTCTATTCATGTGGGGGATTGTTGGAACTATTTTTTGAGCGTTATGAAAAGTGTATTCATATGCCAAAAATAGAGTTAATTTGAATGAGAAATAGAGGTTAAATTGGGTTGCTTGTAAAGCTTAAAAAGAAACATTTGTAAAATGTCCTACAGTAAAATATAAGGAAAAAGTCTTCTTATATTTATAATGGAAAACCTTGAACACATTTAGATGTACCGGAGAAAATAAAATTGAGTTTGACTCAGTTTTAACATTGGAATTTGAATTTGATAAATAGGCATATGGCTTATTTTATTCTAATCAAATTCATATTTGACTAACTTTGAACATATTAGTCAACACAAATGTTCTCCATTGAAATTCCATAACTGATGGAATTTTCCCACGTTAATCCATTGTATTAAATGGAGTTAATGGTTGATGTTTATAATGATACAATTTATTATTGTACGTTTTCCATTTTGGTGAGCATATAAGTTCTTGTCCTCCTCTTTCTCGAGACACACGAACACATTCATGTGATCACAATTCTCCCATTATGAAATAGTTATGTTAATTAGTATTTTTATTTTATGTCTAAGAATACAGCACAAAACTAGTTTCGCCATGCTTCTGATAGAGTGACGCAAATTCAGAAGATTGTTTGCAGTTGTATCCTAGGACTTATTACGTTATCGAACCGTCGTAATACGGGACACATTTTGAGTTAAGGAAAGAGATAATATCTCGCCTCTGCAGTTGTATCATCATTTTCTTAATCTTTAGTATAATCTTGTCAATTTATTCTTTACAATATTCAGTTATCCGTAGTTTATAAAATACGGTTCTATCAAGGGCAAATACATCACAGGATCTTTGGGATATGATCCTATTGACTGTAAATACAAAGCACTATGCCATCTTACAGGAGACAAGATTGGGATTCTTACATTGGGATCGCAGGAGTCATGGAGAATACTATCCTAAGGTGTTCCAAGTCATTATCAGCGTATGACAGATTCTGTGATATGCATTAATGGAGTCATATACTATCAATGTTTTTCTGGTCTTTCTCTGGCTCATGCCATAATGAGCTTTGATGTCAGGTCTGAAAAGTTCCATTTGATAAAATATCCGTCCAGGGATGATTGTTTTCTCGTATCTTATGAGGGAAGACTAGCTTTGATGCTAAGCTCCAATGGCTGCTCTGGTATTGAATTGTGGATCTTGTTGAATGCACAAAATCACGAATGGGTATACAAACACTTTCCTACACCTTATCTTCGTCAGGTAGTTTGGGTTTTAAGGGATATGAGATTGAAGGGTGTTACTGACGCGGGTGAGTTTATCTACTTTTATTCACCATTCTCTATTTATAGACGTCGTACGGACCTTATTCACCTAAGTTCTGAAGGACGGAGTGGGTTTAGAGTTATATATTTTGATCCGAAGAAAAACAGTTCAAGAGACGTTAAGTTTCCAGGAATTGCAATTGACAATTTAAAGCGACTTCGTGTACCTGGAATCGATCTTATGAAAGACTTAACTGTTGTACCAAATCACATTGAGAGTCTCATGTCGTTGTAACAACTGGTTTGCGTTTTTTCTTAGACTGACACTTTATGTAACATATCATATGAATAACAACGAATCAACATTTTGCTTTCATATATAAAACAATACGTCCTTGTATAGTCATTGGGGAAGTCCACTTGAGTTCGTCTAAGCAACCTCCTGATACCCTTTCACCGGATTCTGATATGAATGATACTGTATATTTCTTTGTAAAAGTACTGAATACAATACTCTGCACAAATACACTTAACAAAGCCTAAAGGATAGAGACTATCTCTAAACCTCCCCTTACACTTTAGTTAAAGCCAACCCACATTATTCACTGTAGCTTGCTTTGATATAGTAGCAAAGCTAACCCAACTGACGAACAGACTCCTAACGGCCCAGTAACTGACTAACTGACAAGTCAATATTCTCTTCTTTTTCCAAAATCGTTCTCTTCTCCTTATCTAACTCATGTTCTGTCTCTCAATCACTTCCTCACATACCTTCTCCAAGGTTTACCAGATTCCTATTTCCTACTAGTGTCAGCAAAAAATGGGTTAAGCATAATGGCGGGGGCAGACCCACACTATGGTTAGAATAAGGAGGAAATGGAATAAACATGAAAGTTTCATGCATCTAGCTAGAATCTCTGAATAATGCCTCAATCAGTTTGAGTTCTTTAGCTACTTGGATCATATTTGGTCTGTATTCATCTCTCTCATTGCAGCATCTCAAAGCCAGCACAAGACACATTTCCACCTGCGATTTCTGGACACTTGTGATGTCTTTAGCAATCACTGGATCAATTACTTCGTTCACTTCCCCATCCTCCCACAACCCTTTCACATAGCTACGAATACCTTGAGAATATCCATCATAACCAGTGACGACAACCGGTTTGCCGGTGAGAAAAACCAACAAACAGATCCCAAAGCTGTACACATCGGTATACTCAGTCACAAAACTCGTGGCATGGTATAGCGGATCAAGGTACCCAAAAGTTCCGATGATAATTATTCAGCTATATCAAATATGTATCTTTAACCTCTGATATCAATTGTTTCGTGCCCATTTAAATAAAGTTAACTGACTTAATTTTTGGCCATTTAAGGTTGTTTTATTATGGACCACATTACAGACTTTATTCTTCAGGATAACAGAAGTCTTTTTTACATTATTTACGTTACTATAAGCAACAATTTTACTCTTTTTTATTAGTTACATGCACTTAATAACTATCAGATTTTATCTAATTTTGGGAAATATAATACTCTAATCCCAGACAAAATCTAAAACTTATGATCTAAAAAATTAACAATTTCAACACTTATCCGCACGTAGCGCGGAGATCGAATCTAGTAGCATATAAAACCAGCAGCAGTTGAAATGGGTCACAACTAAAATATTAAAATAACAATTTATTAAGTTTGTAGTCTAATTTTTACCAATCATAGTATTTTGTTGAACAGTTTAAACTTTCAGCTAAACTCTGCCGAAAAGCATCTCATTGCTAGATTGCTAAATAGCAATTGCTAAAACTATGGTTATATTTTCTGAATGAATGTTAAATAATATTCACCAAAAAACTGTTTTACATCAATTGCATATTAGTTTACGAAAAAAGAATTTAGATTTGAACTTATACTCTATCCCACCAAACCAAAAACTGTTTTAAATTAGATATGCCACTGCGCTTCCTTTTCTTAGCACTCTTCCAACTTAATTTATTCATGATGCTTTTATCAATGGGTTTCTCTAGAGCTTGTAACCACATCAGAGTTTCATGATGTCTTTTCTTTGTTTCTCTCCCTCTAGATAGAGTGTATCGTGCCTCTAGATAGAGTATATCGTGCGTTGGAAATAATATCCAATACAAAACAGCTTTTTAGTTTCCACTCGCTTATGTATAAGTATCAGCCGAAGAATGTTCCAATCTGTTGTATAAGAGCCTTGCATGATTCCAGAAATGGTATCTTCCATATATGCGTCCAGAAGGAGCAATCAAAAAGAGGTGATTATATTGTTATATAGTACACAAGTGTCATCAACCCAGTACTCCATTTCGACACTATCCATTGTTGGAAGTATGTCCAGATTTTCGAGCCAGGAAATAAATGAGTATTTTGGAGTTGCTTTCGAGAACCAAACTCCATGTGTCCATAGACATTGTAGTTTCTCTTCTCTTATTCGATACCAAGTTTCCTTGGCCGAGAATGTTACTTTGAACTCAGAACGATGTTTCCAGAGATCGATAAGGTGCTCCCCATGTGATTTGTTCACTTTCTCCAGTAAGGTGTCCAATTCCTCTTCAATGGCGTTGAGTAGTGAGTTTCTGTGTCTACGTCTTTTCTCTGTTGTTGCAGAGTTTTTTCTACCGACACTTCCTTCCTGATACCCAAATTATGGTTGTTACTTAATATTGCATCATATATTGTTTATGAAATTTAAAGAGATCATCCCTAAACAGTACGTAAATATTTGACATCATTGTTTATTGCATGGATGCAATTTTCTTTTTGTTCTTGAAGAGAGAACAATTTTGATTGAATAGATGCAAATAGTACATCTCGACTTTACCTATAGGATTTTTTCCCCTATAAAATCCTCTGCCAGTGTGGCCAGTTGCCTTCATCATCATACTTTGCTAATATGGAAAAGAAATGTAAGGATCTTCAAAGAAACCGTTTCAAAAATCATCATCATCATCAGTTATTGCTGCAGTTGACTTTGTTGTAAATAACCATCTAATTGAATTGTATTTTGGTTGTTCTAATTTAGCTTTTGTTTAGTGGCTCCCTCAATTCCATGAGTTTCAGTTCTTCTATTTTGTAGTGAATTGTAATTTGAAAAACAGAAAACATATAAAAACTTAACATATTACCAAAGCAAAAAGAGTAACATGCAATACAATATGTAAAAATATAATGAATTGATGTAAAGTTTAGATGTATGTAAGCTAGTGCACAAGTCTTGAACTTTTGATTATTCTTATCTTTACTCATTGTAAAGCTTCTTCTCCCACATCATCATTTAGAAGCCATTTCGCAATTCTTTATTTCAACCTTTCGAATCATACTCCTCTTTTTGTAGTGGTATATTAATGAATCTTTGGTGTTCGTCTGGATTCAGTGAACTTGAGCAAATTGTTTATTGGACGAGATCATGTAGTTTTCTCTCAAAGAAAGAAAAAAAAACTGTTTCTTGTTTCGTTGTGTGCATTCTTTTGCTCAATTCAGTGGTGTTTTGGTATATCACAAATGTTTTTGGTTTTGTTTCTGTAACGTTATCTCTTGTGACCGTAGAACATCGTAGTTCAAGAAATGCTATTATCATGGTGACACTGGCCTCATTCACCGTCTACAAGGACAAAGTTTGACTATAACTGCGGCCAATAGTACTACCACTAGCACGTATACAACCGGTGATATAGTGGATTGCGGTATTGACTATGTTTCACAGGAATTTTTCTTCACGTGAGAAATCAACCTCTACCTATCTAGTCTCAAAATATACATCCTATCCATTTCAAGTTTTCTAATCTGCTGACATCTTCCATTATTTATTTGATGATAGCAAAAATGGATCTCTGGTTGGGACAAGCCCCAACGTCTTCAAAGGTGTTCTGTACCCAACAGTGGCTCTACATAGCGAAAACGAGGAGTATGTCTCTTCTTTTCTCCTTTTTTTCTTCTGTTTTTGCATTGACGGATGATTGCTTTCTCTCTGTTTTACTAATCTCCTCTATGCTTTTTCCTTTTTTTGTTCTGAATGAAATCTTGGCAGAGTTACTGTGAATTTCGAACCTGAAACGTTTCTTTTTGATCTTGTGGTAAGTTCGTCTTTTTTCATATATCTTTCTCTCATACAGTTTTCACCACTTATTATGAATGTCTCTTGTTTTAGGGGTACAAAACATCTATCAAGGAAAAGCTCAACGTGGAGATTGACAAGATATCTCTCTCTCCAAGCGTACCTTTAGACCTGGTGAAGAGCTACTTGACTCAGTATGGATATCAGAATACTCTCCATGCCCTCGGCGGTCCAGTTCCAGATCCAGACAACCACCCTCCAGATCCAGACAACCACCCTCCACATCCGCCTTCTGATCTGGAGGTAGTTCTCAGACCGCTTAGGGCTTCGTCTTACTTCTGCCGTCAATGAATCCATTCTTCCTTCACCAGTTGCTTATAGCCTAACCATCCGCATCTTTTAGAACAAACAGTCAAAAACGTTCCACGGTTCCTTTGAGACTTTTGGTCGTTTGACTTCTTTTAGAAAAATTCCTTTTTTTTTCTTTTTCCTTTTGGCTTTTGTGGATAATGGAAAATATTTGATTTCGTAACAATAGGGGGAAGAACTTTTAATGTCTTTTTCAACCTCCCAAAAATACTGATACATCTACTCTTCTCTACGATAGAATACTATCAATGTTTTTCTGGTGTTTCTCTGGCTCATGCCATAATGAGCTTTGAGCTCAGGTCTGAAAAGTTCAATTTGATAAAATATCCGTCCAGGGATGGTTGTTTTTTCGTATCTTATGAGGGAAGACTAGCTTTGATGCTAAGCTCCAATGGCCGCTCTGGTATTGAATTGTGGATCTTGGTAAATGCAGAGAATCACGAATGGGTATACAAACACTTTCCTACACCTTATTTTCCTTACACAGTTTGGGCTTTAAGGGATATGAAGTTGAAGGGTGTTACTGACGCGGGTGAGTTTATCTACTTTTATTCACCATTCTCTATTTATAGACGTCGTACGGACCTTATTCACCTAAGTTCTGAAGGATGGAGTGGGTTTAGAGTTATATATTTTGATCCGAAGAAAAACAGTTCAAGAGACGTTAAGTTTCCAGGAATTGCAATTGACGATTTAAAGTGACTTCGTGTACCTGGATTCGATCTTATGAAAGACTTAACTGTTGTACCAAATCACATTGAGACTCTCATGGCGTTGTAATAACTGGCTTACGTTTTTTCTTAGACTGACACTTATGTTATCATATGCATAACAATGAATCAACATTTTGCTTTCATATATAAAACAATACGTCCTTGTATACGTCATTGGGAAAGTCCACTTGAGTTCGTCTAAGCAACTCCTGATACCCTTTCACAGGATTCTGATATGAATGATACTGTATATTTCTTTGTAAAAGTACTGAATACAATACTCTGCACAAATACACTTAACAAAGCCTAAAGGATAGAGACTATCTCTAAACCTCCCCCTTACTCTTTAGTAAAAGCCAACCCAGAGCCGGTCCTGAAATTTGTAAAAAATTTGGAGGCCCTATTTCAAAATAAAAAAATAATTTATTATTTTATTTAAAATTAATAATAATTTTTTTATGACGAAAAATCTGTTTGAATTATTCTGTTTTATTTAAAGAAAATTTTATTCATTTAGTTACAATAGAAACAATATCCTTTTATTAAAAAAATATATTTTCTTTTAGTTGAAGTTTTATTCACTGTAAATCATAATAACCCAAAATGAAATATTTCTATTAAATTTATGCATTATACAAATATATTTTACATTTATTTTACATTTGCATTATATAAATATATGAATATATATAAACCAATAATGTTTTGTAAAAATAAAAAGCAAAAAAAAAATTGTAAACTGGGGGCCCCACAAGATGGGGGCCAATCAAATGTTTCACATACATCTGCTCAAGCCCGGCTCTGAGCCAACCCACATTATTCACTGTAGCTCGCTTTATATAGTAGCAAAGCTAACCCAACTAACGAACAGACTCCTAACGGCCCCAGTAACTGACAAGTCAATCTTCTCTTCTTCTTCCAAACTCGTTCTCTTCTCCTTATCTAACTCATGTTCTGTCTCTCAATCACTTCCTCAAATACCTTCTCCAAGGCTTACCAGATTCCTATATCCTACTAGTGTCAGCAAACAATGGGTTAAGCATAATGGCGGGGGCGGACCCACACTATGGTTAGAATAAGGAGGAAATGGAATAAACATGAAAGTTTCATGCATCTAGCTAGAATCTCTGAATAATGCCTCAATCAGTTTGAGTTCTTTAGCTACTTGGATCATCTTTGGTCTGTATTCATCTCTCTCATTGCAGCATCTCAAAGCCAGTACAAGACACATTTCCACCTGCGATTTCTGGACACTTGTGATGTCTTTACCCATCACCGTATCAATTACTTCGTTCACTTCCCCATCCTCCCACAACCCTTTCACATAGCTAAGAATACCTTGAGCATATCCATCAGATCCCTGAATGACAACCGGTTTGCCAGTGAGAAAAACCAACAAACAGATCCCAAAGCTGTACACATCGGTATACTCAGTCACAAAACTCGTGGCATGGTATAGCGGATCAAGGTACCCAAAAGTTCCGATGATTCTTTCAGCTTCTATTCTTGTTTTTCCTTCAGGTAGAGATATCGAGAAGGATAAATCAGACAGCTTAACAGTCCAGTCACTGTCTAAGAAAACATGCATCGGCTTAACATCTCTATGTATGATGATCTTAGGGAACGCCATGTGAAGATAAGTCACAGCATTTGCAATCTCTTTCCCAATCTTTAACCGTAAACCCCAAGGCAACAAAGAATCTTCCCCGTTGACACTAATACCTCCTCTCTCATTCAAGACTCCATTACTAGCGAACTCAAACAAAAGAACCGGAAAAGGAAACTCGAGGGAGCATCCTAATAGTTTTAGAAAGTTGTTGTGATTGCTCATCCGAGCAGACAAGACAATATCGTTGTAAACCTCTTCAACTCTGTGTCCTGTAACTTTATCCTCAGAGAACTTCTTGATCATATAAGATCTGTCTTCGATGTCACCTCTGTACCATTTATAGTACGCATCTTCCGAGACAAAACAGCTTGAATCAAAGTTGTTAGTGGCTCTAAGGATCTGGTCGGAAGGAAAGCTGCGTAGAGGAATAGATTTACCATTGGAGTCGGAGATTAATTCTTCTAGTAAGATGCTTCCGTTTTCCAAGAACCACCTCTTCTTCTTCCTCTCCTTTTCCTTCTTTCTACCAGACCAAGAATTCAGATACTGCTTCTTCATTGATTCCATGGTGAAAAGGTGTTTGGTTTTCCTTAAGCAAGTATCAGCCTTTTTATGGTGAATTGAATAAAGCAGACAACTCTGACCTTTTCTTTCTAATGAGAGAGAGACTGTGGAGAAAAGCCAAAACACACCGATAATTGAATTATACAAGCAAAATGAAATCTGTCCGCCTTTTACAAAAAAAAAAAAAAATCTGTGGCGGAGAAAAAAAATACAATGTATTGGGCAAAGTAGGCTTGTTTCTATTGCAATTTAAGACTTGTTTAATGCAATTTAAGACTTTCTAATGCAGTTTGACACTTGTTTCTAATTAATTTTCAATTTTTTTTAATCTACTATGGTAATAAAGTTAAAAACTATAAATCTGTGTACAGTAAAATTTAAATTAATATTTTATCATATAAAATTGGATGCATCAGACGTAATAACTATAACATTACTAGATGATAAGTGGTAACAACTGTGTTTCATATATACACCACATGTGTTTCATATTTTATCAAATGGTGGCATATGCCATTGTTTTAATTATTTTAAAATGAATAAATTAAGGGGGGTGTATTCAACCGAGAGTTTCAAGTGATTTGTATTAAAATGACAAATATACTGTTATTCAATCATGAATTTTAAAAACTCATTTAAAATCCAGTGTTATTGAACTTGACATTTCGTAAAGTACTCTGAAATCCACTGTTATTGAAAATATTTTAAGTTGTGGAGTTTTAAAGTTTTGAGGTGATTTTAGGGTGTTTGGATGGAGTTTCTTAGTTAAAAAAATTAAAACTCAAATCTCATTGTTTTAGGTGATATTCTAGAGTAGTTTAACAAAAATCACCTAAATCTCAGCAACTTATTAAAATCATCTAAAACTCCATTAAAAATAAAATCACATCAAATGTTAAATTGAATACATCCCCCTAAGTTGAGATTATTACTTTGTGTGTTTTTATTGATCAATTTGTACATCTAAAATAAATTCAATCTTATCGATTCTATAATTTTAAATTATATTAAAATAATGTGTTATTGGTTTTATAATTTATAAATCCTAATTCAAATATGTTACTATTTAATCATACATATACTAATGGATTGGGTTTAACAATATACAATATTTATTTGGATTTGTAAAATTTTATATGGATTTCTACATCAGTTAAAATACATTAATATAAAAGTTGAAAACTAAAATTTTAGCCAAAAAAGAAAAAATTACAGTAGTCTGAATTAATTATAAAAGAAAATCTATATAATAATAAGATAGTTTCCTCACTCCTAAGACTTTCATCTCAGCATCAGGTAGATCCCACTTTAACAGAGTTTAAAAGTGTCAAATCTATGATTTGAATCCGAGTTACTAAGATACAAACACTAACATTTATACCACTAAACTAAAGGATAACTTGTGCATTAATGGTCAAAACTAATATATATTTATGAAGGTCGAAAATCTTTGTTTATTTGGTTTCCTCTGAAGACCGGATCTACGTATTATGGATTTCATTTTAACTAGGCTTCATCACCTATATGAAGAAAAAATTCAAGTTTACAACAATTATAGTTTTCCCATATTGTAAATCTTCGTCGTTTAAGATGGGTTAGGATTATTTTCATCATCGTCTCAGACATGTTTGAGTTACAGAGCTGCAGCGTGTGTCTGTTGGTAATCTATTTTTTCACCGGTGAACACTCCGCTCCCCATCTTACATCGCTTGATCATAAATGTTCCTGATTTGTAACCCCTATGTAAACCCTATATATATGATTCTCATCTTTGATGAACTCAATCTACATCTCCACAAAACTCATTGATTCATCTTAGCTTTAACCATCTTCTAGAAAATGTCTATGTCTGCTTTTCCATTTCCTCAAACCGGCGTCACCGGCTTCCATTACTCAACCTTCGAGTCTATCTGTCATGGTCATAGTAGTCAGAGTATAGTCACAGTCTCCTCCGCTTCTAGGATTCGCTAAACTTCAAGAAAGACATTGTGTTTATGAGAATCACGGTTCTCTTCCTTGATAAAAAAAGTAAGTTAATTTTTGGTCTATCACACTAATTTAGCATAATTATTTTTAGTTTCTGCTGGATGTGCTAATCATTACATGCCATCTTTAAAATCCGGTTCCAGTGTGAAAGTCGATCGTTTTGAGGTTCATAGATGCTCAAACATTACAAGATAACTGATCATTCATTCCTCATTCGTTTCATCCCACCAACCATTATTGATGAAGTCATCACGAGTGCTCCTGAGATCAATCTGTAGTCATGATTAGGCCATTTCACAATCTCCAAGTGCTTGCGAATACAAACCTAGAACTTCCAGGTATATTTTCATATTACAGCTGAGTTGTTTCGATATCATAACTGATATTTAAACTCGCATATATGGTTGGACAAATCCATTATGTCCAGGGCTATGACCTCACCAAAAAAAAACAACTCGCATTATTGTCCGTCTCTTCATTGACCATAAGAAACAATCAAGACTTATTTTCCTTCATAATACTGTTTATATTATCTATATGGTGTTAACATTGATTAAAAATATTTTCTACACAAGATCTGTAGTTGTCTATTTATCTCCCTTATCAAACTAATTTCACATAAACCTTTATTTTACAGCTTAAAAAAATCACAAGAACCCAAACAATCAAAACACCAAAAACTAAAATCCCAAAATGACAAATCATTAATGATCACCTCTCCTTTTTTTGTCAAATCTTACAAATAAACTTAAAAAAAATATCAAACCAATCACCTCAACTAAAACTCAACGACACATACATCGAGTCAGCTAAACAAATTCAAACTACACAGCCAGATATTTAACAATTTACAAACTTACTTTTGCAGATGATTACGAAGATGACAACCAAGATCAAGAAAATCATCTAAACCAAAAAAAACAGAATAAGTTACGAACTCTGATAAATACAACTAACAATATTTTTTCTTTACATATTATCCATCAAATAGAAGAGAAACAAACACATGCACACCAAGAAATACAAGAGACAATTCCTACAGACAAAAAGACGGCAACAACATCTACACCTGGTCACTCTCTTTTCTTATGAAAATAGCTTACATTCTCAATGTCAACATGCCAATGCTATTGTCTTCTTATGAGAAATACATAAATTCTTTTAAAACCCATTAAGGCTCAAATACTCTGAATTGTCAATCATTTTATAGTTATTTCTACAAGTCTTTAGTAGTTTTTTTAAGGTCTGGTAAAAGTGACAAGTTTAGAAAAATATAATAAAAATAATAAGAATAATAAAATTATTTCTTAATACACACAACTTATAAACCGAAATCGGAGAAAAAGTATTCAGAAACAAAATATACTCTCAACATTCTTAATATAATTTATGTACTCTCAATAGTACCAAAAACAAATTAAAAAGACAAACAAACAATAAGTCTCAGTGACACATCAAGCAACACCACGAACTATAACAATCACAATACTAAAATAAATTAGTCCTTCATAAGTGGAGAACAATACCTATACAGTTCATCATCACAATACTAGTAAGAATAATACTAGGTATGGGATAGAGGCTGATATCCGAAAATTTTTAAGGTATTCGGATCCGAATTCGTCGGATCCGTGTATTTAGTATTCAAATTTGGATTTGTGGCTAAAGAATATCCGGATTTCAAATATCCGTCTAGATATCGTACTATCCGCGGATATCCGGATTTGAATCTGAATTCGTACAAATAATTTAAAAATACTAAAATATTAAAATAATACATAAATTAAATATTTATACAAGATTTATAAATTTATATATGTATATAATATTTATAAAAATATAATATAATATTATAGAACAAATTGTATGAATACATATTAGTATATAAAATAGAATCATTAATAAAATTAAAACCGTAACATATTTTAAAATTATCAGATCCAGATATCCAGACCTAAAAGTTATGATATCTGGATCCGGATTCGGTTTCGACGGATCCAAAATTTTAATATCTGAGTCGGGATCCAGACAAATGATACCCTATTTTCAAAGTAGATCCCGAATGAATATCAGATCAAATCTGGAACCTAAATAATAAATCTCAGGCTTAAAGAATAAAGGATATTGGCTGCTATAATCCAATATATATATAAAATCATAGAGTAATGCATAAATGGCTCAATTATAATATATTATGTATACTATAATCTAAAATATAAGCATTCAGATTAAATAATAAAAATAAAACAATGATACAAGACACGATAGAATGCAATCCGTGTTATAATGCAGACTATAGTGATTATTGTTTATTTGGTTTTTAGATTTTAGTTTTTGGTTTTAGCTTTTAGATTTTTTTTTGTCATCAACTTAAACAGACTCATCTAAATTCTGAAAATTATGCCGGAGTCTTTATATCCATGTGAACAACAAAAGACGGCTGCTTCCTATCACTGCTTGCGAGACTGTCTGTCTTAATGCTTTTCGTCCATGGCACATGGATGATCTCCGAACTTCTAAAACATCTCTTTAGTGACTTGATATCTTCCAAATAACATGGAAAAGCTGGTCATTCTTCTGGTTCTGAAACTATTTTCACCAATTGAGAACAATTTGTTGCAAATGTAACATTCGACTGATGTAGATTCTGCATACATTCTATTGCCTAGACTTGCGCTTCCACTTCTGCATGTAGAGGAGAAATACTAGCCCGGACATTTCGTACTCCCAACAGCTCCTCAAAACTTTCTGAGATACTATACCAACCTTGACCGGGACATCCATCATTTTTTTTTCCATAAGCCAACTGTAAGGTTTTTTGTTAGATTAGATGTTTGTTTATTTCATAATTAGGGACTGTGTGTTGCTAATGTATCTTTCTGATGCAGCGTGGCAAAAGGAAATAAAAAGCCAACACCAAACTAGAGTAAGAGAATCTATAATATAATATAATACTAGACTTTGATCCGCGCTTTGGAAGCGCGGAATATTTTACGATGAAAAATTTCATTAATAATTTAACAAATATTTTGGTAATTTTTAAAGAGTGTGTATTTAAAATATTTTTGCATTTAAATCAGTGTTTTTAAATTCAACCCGATTGTGATTATACCGGTTAATCCGGAGATCTGATAATTCAATTTAGGCTTTTAAAATATACATATTAAAAAAGTCACTAAAACCCGAGACTAACCGATTGAATTGATGGATGACCGATATGTAATCTAATTGGATTTAAATTGTAATAGTTTCATAATTTGTAATCTTATAATCCAAATTTTAAAGTTCATTATTTTGCAATTTATGAAATTATAACGTTTCTACAAAATTTTAAAGAGAAAATGATATATATAAAATAACTAAGATTAATCCCCTATATATTAATCCTGGAGCATTACAACATTGTTTGGTAGCCACATGTCATCATGAGAATTATTCTCAGAATTGTTAGAGAAATGGTTGGTCCATCTACACATATATTATAGTTTTTATTAAATAATTATTAAATTAATTATTAATATACAAAATAATATTATCTATTATTTCCTTAAATAAAAGATATGGAATTTCCTAATATGATTGACATATATATCACCATTAATGATTATGAATAATAGAAATTTGATAATATTTTTATCCTCTATACTTTTCGTTTAATTTTAGTTGTTAAAATAAATTAAACAATCACATTAAAAGCATATAATAAAAAAATATATATTTTTTCTTATATGTTGCATTTCGAATTTTTTAAAACGATTATAGATTACTAAAAATGGTACAACCCTCACATTGAAAATTTTGTATCAATGGTAACTTTTTTTCAGTTCAGCCCATCGTTTTTAATGGACCTTGACCATTTTTTAATGATTAACTAAATAAACCACATACATAATAGAAAGTGTTTTGGTTTAAAAATTGTTGCATACCCAAAATCAGTATGAACCATCGTCACTTTCATTTGAAATTTGGTTACAATAAAAAATATATGGTTGGAAAAATAATCCGAATGCAAATAACCGAACCAATCCAATCCAGAAAATAGTATGGAACTTTAATCAAATTGGTTAGATATCTGAACATGTTTAAAATTTTGGTATCTAAAAAAAACGGAACCTAACCCGATCTGGACCAAAATATTTTGGGTATCCGAGTATATTTGAACCAAATTTATATACTTAAATATATTATTTAAAAAAAAAAATTAATATCTAAAAGAAATATACAAAATACTTAAGATGATTTTAAATTGTCCAAACTACTTAGAAATATATAAAAATAGTAAAAATTATATATTTAAAATAACTAAACATTACTCAAAATACCAAAATACTGAAAATATCTATTCATTTTATATCCAAATATTTAAGTTAAACCAATTTTTATGTTAAGTTTAAGTATTTTGGTATACATTATTCAAATTTATATGTAACATATTATTTTTATTTTTCTGTTTTGAGAAATTTAAAGTATATATGAACTTTAAGTTTTTAAAAAAATTAAATGGGTTATCTGAATATAAGCCCAAACCGAACATATAAAGATTCGAACCAAGTTTACAAAGATCCAAACCGAACCTAACCAAACTAAATGATACCTATCCACATGCCCCCTAATCAAATGTAAAAAAATTAATGATAACAAAAAATGTATTATCTATTTAGATACAACATATTTTTAAAAAAATTTGCTCCGCGCAAAACGGGGGTTATCATCTAGTTATTGTATTGTTTGGAAATATTGATAGTAGTATAAAAAATATATTGTTTGGAAATATTGATAGTAGTATAAAGAAATAAGTATATTGTTTGGAAACATGGATAGTAGTATAAAGAAAGGAACATTAGTGATTTAATGTAGGTTAAACTATAAAGTATAAAAGTGTATTTAATTTAAAAACTTACAAAATAAATGTTAGGTCCAACAGAATGTTTCTGTTTTAATAAGATAGATATTAATTATTTATTATTTATCAATAATAAATTATATATTATTTATTATTAGAATCGGTTTAAAATGTACAACACTAGATTTATAAGGCATAGGGCCTAATGCCGTTAGACCACTTCTAGAACACTATAATGTTGATATAGTAATGAGCATATTGCTTATGCTAATTATCTGCCAATTAAACCCTAAATATGATACATGTTCTATTTAAATATTATAATATATTGTAGCAAATTAAATACACATAATATAATTTCTAGATAAAATTTTAGTTCTAATAATATTTCTCGCAGATCACACTTTTAACTAAAAGTTAACAGAAATTTTCTTTCTTGCATGGCAGTCCGCCATCCATTATATTTGGGCTGATAGCAATGGACACTTTCACTGTAGCTGTTTTCGTTCATCAGACCAGATTTTGAACCAGATCAATTCAACTATAACAGGGCAGTTCCAGTTGTAGTATTAGGAGGAGCACTTAACATTTAACGAAAAACTAGATTTTGATCCGCACAACCGTGCAGATTTTATTTTCAGTTTTATATGTATATATATTTATTTAGATCATTAGTATTATACATTTTTCAATTTTTAATTTTAATTATATAGTTAAATATTTATAAAGCTATTTCAAATACAATAGTGTAAAGTTTGCATGTTGTAAATAATGAATTTTTAAAACTATCGTACGAATTTTTTGCTTCTTATTATATATTTATTTTATTGTATTTGTATTTTGTTATTAAACATATTAATATGTGCATAAAAACATATTTGACAATTCTTTTTTATTTAATTTATGTTAAATTTGTACCCGCTTTCAAAACTGGATTTCATTTTAGTAGTATTTTCTATGTTTATTCATTTTACACAATATATTATTATATTTACAAAAGTGAAAGATATGTTATTTATACATGTAATATATAGTTTGCTAATGTTAAGCCCCTGTCATCATATTATATTAAGTTCAATATGATAAAATTAACATGATTGATTGTGATTATATAATAGATAAAAATAAGATATAATATTTTATTTTTCATTTTATAAAAGACAACAGAATATATTAATGAATAATAATATTTCAAAACTAACTACGAAATTAGTTAAAATAATTTATATATAATTCTGAAAATTAAGATCTGGTTAAGATCTTCTTAATAGATTTTCTGAAATTTTAAATATATATATTTAAATTTTAATAAAGATATCAATATGTGTATGTTAACCAATCCTGATTTTTAGGATTAATATATTAGAAATGATATATTATTGAAGCATATGTTTAGTAATTAATGAATGGTAAGTCATTTCTAGTTAAGGGTCCATTTTTAAAAATATCACACATGAATCAAAGTTGCGATTTCTGTTTTAATATAATAGATTTTAGGGAAAAATCTAGTTATATTCGTTAGTTTTCAAATTAAATATGGAAGTTGTTTTGTAAATTCACAAAACATTTTATTATTTAAAACTATTGGTTGTTTTATACCAAAATTGTGATATTATCAATATTCTTGTAAACGGTTAGAATATTATTTATTTTTTTTGTAAACTCGTGTAAAATATTTTATTATTTAAAAGTATATTTTGTTTTGATTAGTTACAACTGAATAGGATTTAATATTTATATAATTTGAAAGATATTACAAATACATCTAGATATTTAATTTGAATATTATTTAAATAAAAAGTTCATTATTTAACTTCATCTTCTCTAAATGAGATGAAAACCAGAAGTGTTAAAATAACGTATACATTTCATAGAAGAATTCTTGAAAAACTTTCTAGTCTCTTCATCATGTGTCCCCATAACTCCTTGCTGCAGATCAAAACATGTGTCCCCATAACTCCAGTAACAACTTCGAAATACTCCTTGACAACCTTAAACTGGCTTTGTATAAAATAATGTGACAAATAATTTAAAAGAGAACAGAAGGTTGGTGGTGTGGCCTAAGGTTCATGATATAATTGTGTATGGTTCGTTAGTGGTGTGTATTTTATGTTTTACGTTCGTGATATCAAAAGGTTTGTTACAATGTGAGATAAATAAACTTATGGATTAATAATATTCTTTATTTAATATGAAGTTTAATATAATAATAGATAAAAATACAGTGTGACCAATTCTAGTAAGTAGTCCATTTTAAAAAAAATCACACATGAATTAGAAGTCATGACTTCTGTTTTAATATAATAGATAAATGAAATTAGGAAAGAGAATAAACAAAAATTCTTAACTACGAGTTTTTAAGAAATTGTGGAATATTAAAAAAAATACACGTGTCATTCAAATAGGTGATTTACTAGTTTAAAGAAAATAAAACATAGATAAATAATTATAATATTAAGAGCATCCGCAATGGTGTTACCCATTAGAATCCTTAGAAAAAGTTTTTATTTTATTTTTTAATTATTATTTTTATTTTTTTCAGATTTATAAAAAAAAAATATCAATCAGTCGTGGAACGCCACGTTTTATAAGGACCCACAAATAGTATAAGAATTTACTAAGAACGAATCTTTATTATTAAATCTTTAATTTTTAATAGGATCTACTGATTATTTAATTATTTTTTTCTAAAGACTTCTCCTTAACAATCTCTATTCCGGGTGTCCTAATATTCTTTTTTAGAAATCTTTATGGTTTCTAACCATTGAAGGTGCTATAAAGATCCAAATTGCTTCAATCAGGCTGTCGAATCGTACTGCTGCTTCTCAGATGTACTCTTACTGGCTCCGGCTTCCCTACTAGGCGTCCTAGAATTATTGCTCTCATATCCATCCAGATTCTTTGTTTAAGCTTCTTCAATCCTATACTCCTATCATCGACAGTTCTGCATGTCTCTCTCTACCTTTGACAAGGAGAGCTGGGTTCAATTTATTCTTTGAATATGCTTTGTGTTAGACTTCAAATTTTACTAGGAAATGTATCCTACTTCAGCTGTATTGTTTGTTGTTTCTTTAAAATTTATTTGAAATTCTTTTCTCAAGAAATAAAGATTCTACATCAGATTCTTTAGCAAAAAATGTTAGAACGTTTCACTGGGATTTATGCTTTGTTGGTTGTTATATTCCGATTGAGTTACCAATACACTTTTTGTTTGAAAAATATAATAGTCGTTTATATTTAAAAATATATTTATAATTGCACTTATGAAATTATGTAATTAGAATAAATTTAGCTATAATTTTTTTTATCTTTATAAAAGTTTGCATAAAGAAATTCACTGTCTAATTATACTTACAATTTTGATATTTAGTTATAGTTGTCAGTGATAGTCATTTTCTATGTTTTTGTTTAGAAACGTGTTCATAGATCGTTTTATTATGAACCCCGGACCTATTGCAGAAACGTCAACCCATTATATGGCATTGTGATCTCGATGTGATATGTTATTTTTTACATTTGTGTCAATAAATTTTTTAGACAAACATTTGTGTTATATATGTTGAAAATTCTAGCCAAAGTTGAAAGGGATGTACTATTTGTGGAAAACTCTAGCCAAAGTTGAATGGGATGTACTATTTGTGGAAAACTCTAGCCAAAGTTGAATGGAATGTACTATTTGTGGAAAACTCTAGCCAAAGTTGATATGATATGCTACAATAAAATCGGTGTGAAAACATAAAAACTCGTCCATAAGCCCACATCCAGACAATTGGTTCATGATGGGAAAATTCTGGCATTCACAAGCACTCAGCCAAAACAGTCGACCTATGATGATATTCGTAGAAAATTGTGTGTTCTCACAAGCACCCAACCCAAAAAAAATTTCCTCTGGTGATATTAGTGAAAATGTAAAATAATTTAGAACATATATATGCAGATAAATCATTAAATAAATTAGATGACTGCAAAATAATTTTGAAAATATTATTTAAAGAACTAATTCAATCAATTATTCTATAATATTATTTGAGAAGTAATTTTGCACCTTAAACTCTTACATAAAAATAAGAATGGTTAAAATTGGTACTACCCTAAATGATATTTATTATATTTGCTGTTATGTAATTTATAAGAATTAATGAATCGTCTGTGAATAAATAAATAAAACATGAATGTGTTGTTAAGATAGATATTCTTGTATTTGAAACTTATGTGTTATACTATTATATAGTATTAATTACTAATGTAAGAGTATATACAGATTAATGTACATATCTATTGAGATATTAATGATGGTCTAGTGGTTTCAAGAAGATTTTCACATACTATTGATAGAGGTCGCGAGTTAGACTCTTTGTCGGCGGGGTGGTACTGAAACTTTTCCAAATAAATCTTGTCGCATATAGCCCATTAGTTTCTACGGTTCTAATGGGATTTTCCTGGATATGAGATTTTTCGAGATGGGGTCAGTGATACACTAAAAATGAATCCTTGCTACTGCCAAGTTAACAGTTGCAATTGTAGTATTTGAGATTCAAATCCAGAGGACCAGTCTACACTCTAGTTCTATAAGTTTCAGAATCAAGCTAAGAAGAAGATATGATTTGGTTGAAATAGGCGATAGTAAACAAGCAAAATAAACACGAGATTGATTCAATTAAACAAGAGCTAGCCTAGGGTATTTCATTGGGTGTTGAATTGGAGCCAAACAATTATTCAAGCGCGATGAAGTGCTTTCTAGAACTCGGATCACTCAGCTGGAACACTCCACTGTCGTGGTAGTGATCGCTTTGCAGATCGATCTCACCACCTAACTGTCGTTGGGATGAGAATCGATTGCAAGCTTTAGGGAACAGGTCCGATCGGTTCACTTACCACCCTAATATCTACTTTCGCTGATTAGGGATACTAAGCTCATTCAATACATGTCAAGTTATCATCCTAAGCGGTTAACTAAGTGATGAACTAGTGATCTAACATCAAGTGATCAGTTTAATGAAAGCAGTAAGAACAGTATGAATGAAGAACAGTTATGGATCGCTTATCTATGTTTAGCTCATGTCTCAACACCCTAAAAACCCTAGGCGAGCAAGGCCACTACTCGATCATGATGCACATAAACAAAGACATAAATCCTGAATAAAATTGCATAAGAACAGAGTATGAAACAATAGGGTTCAGATGATCTTCTCTATGAGAGGATGGATTCTTCTCCCTTACAAGTTGCAGATCGCAAAACTCAGTGTTCTCTTCTAAAAACTAGCGTAAGAAAAATAGAAAATAGATAGATGGCGTTTTATATGGAGGCGCCAATCAGAAGAAAAAAAGATTAGGGCAACAGGGCTTAAAATCCCGAAATAGGAGTTTCCATATTCGTCTGGAACAATCGCCGGATCACTCCGTCTGCTTGTTCCGCTTGAGAGAGAACAGTCTCGGGATTGTTCTCTTGAGTGTTCTCCGCAGGAATGCTCCAAAAGGACTTCTTTTCATCAGGCACCTTCTCTTCTTTCTTCTGCTAACTCCAGACCTGTAAAAGGTCAAAAAGGACTAGACTGACACAAATTAGTGACTTCAAACAAAAGAAAACATATATACAATGATGTGAAAAACACCATATATCAATTCCCCCAGACTTAGATCCTTGTTTGTCCTCGAACAAGGCAAGTACCAAGAACAGGGAGAAAGGTTTGAAAACGTGGGAACTCGCTTATTCTCAGCAACCATACTCTTACCACAAATCTCTGAACCATACAAGCTGTAGACTAGGACCACACACACACTTACTGAGAACCCCCTGATCGCTGTTCGAAGATCTGCTCCTTACTCTATATCTTAACCTGAAAAGGCAACACTTTCGAGACAAAACTCCTTATGTTCAATTAAGATCAGCGTGAGCTTCTTGTCACAGGCTCTACTCAGAGAGAACGGGCTAGGTATAGAACATGCTAACTTTTATGGTGGAGTTCAAGAGTGTTTAGGGTTTACCAGGAGCGGGTGCAGGATATCGCACAAAATGGTCGTGAGAGGACGGCTCCATTGAGGTCCACAGTCCTTACTCATCTCTGCTAATCGGACTGCTCTCCGATAGATCGATCATAAGGCTGCTCTGCGCGATTCAACTTCCCCTTCAGAACACTTCACTGAAACCACCATTACTTTCCCAACTTCCCCAATGGCATGCATCATAGATTCTTCCCCTTCTCGTCACCAGTAAATCAAAGCAAAACATAAATAACTTTTTTTTTTTTTTTTTTTTTTTTTTTTTTTTTTTTTTTTAGATGTACTGAATTACAAAATGCTGGGGTGACGAGCAAGGAGGTAACAAGTGATGTATATGATGCCACTGGTGATTCATTCTGGATTGTTCTGTCCACTTACTTCTCGTTGTTCTCCATGGTATCGGAACAGGCACCTCGGTTGTTCCCTTTCGTTTGGAACAAGCACTCCGGTTGTTCTGCCTGCTTCCACTGTGTGAGCATTGATGAGTAAGAACTGCGTCGATCCTTTCCTCTCCGACCTTTTTGCACATATCTGCACATAAAGTACTAGAAAAGCAAATGTATGAGGGTGGAATTAAAGGTCAGGGTTCAAGGTGGGAACTAGCTAAAGATGAGCTAGCCACTCAGGAACAGCAAGAGGGATAAAAATCGGATAAGAAGTCCTGAGTGTAGTTCTCATTCTACCCTGATCTAGTGCCCATGACAAGAAGAATTAGAGTCCAGATTAGGTTCAGATAAAGTGGAGTTAAGTCTGCCCAATGTAACCTGATCGGTATAGAACTTCTGGAGTGTCAAATGAGATAAGTCAGGGTGTTCCAGGTCCATGTGTGGGTCTTTCATCACTGCTAAGGTCACTGAATAAGAAGGTTAAAGCACGAGGTGGTTAAAGAGCATCACAAATAAGGTCCTGATTCCCACAATAGTTTTGACTGACTCGATCCTAAAAACTGACTCGATAAAAACATAAAAATGACACAAGGACTGACTCAAAAAGCACACAAGCGAATATAGTACAATCGCTCCCCCAGACTTAGTTCACACCATCCCTGGTTGTGAAAATAAATCAGAGGAAGCTGAAACAAACCAAACAGAAGCAAATAACATGAAAAATAAATAGTTCAGATGGATAAGACAAGGGATAGAAATAGTCCTTTCGGACTCAGTCTGAATCGCCGCTACCGGAGTGACCAGCTGTCCTCCTGTTCCTCGGCAGTCTCTCTGCTCCAGTCGTAGTCCCCGCGTGTTCCTTGCCTGGGCGCCTTGTTCTCTGCGGCGTACGCTCCTCCTGCGCTCCAATGCAGCCGCCTGTGATTGCCCTGAGTATCCTCTTCATGAGGCTGTTGTTCTTCTTCTGGGAATCAACCATCCAGCGTCTGTAGGCGTGATCATCAGTCACATCGGTGAAATCCTCCAAGTCATACTCACCATCAGCCGGTGGAGTCACATGCTCCACATCATCCATGTCTTCATCATCGTGCTGAACCGGTGCCTTCGGATCATCGCAGAGGTGCTCTGCAGCGGGTGAGAACACAATGTTCTCCAAGGATAAGAAGTCTGTGAACCCAGGCATAGGGAGCTTGCAGTACAGAGGGTTCCCTTCTTTGTCCTGGAACTTGTAGATGGTCTCGTCGCGCAGGATGTGGCATGCGATCAGGTAAGGAGTATCGATGTACTCAATCGCAGAGACGACCGTGTAAGAGCTGAGGTTGACGTTGAAGTGCTGGAACAAGAGTGAGCAGACTGCCGCAACGATCCTTCTTATCATCAGTTCGAACCAGTGTGTCTCTGCGTTCAGCGAACATGGAGATGAGATGATACCCTGGGTTGGTCTTGACTTCCTGGATCGGGGTGATGTTCTCTCTGCGCATCTCGTCCTCAAGTCCCGTGTAGAGAACTTGGAGCTCTCCATTCGTGATCTTGGAGGTGTACTCCTTCGCGAACAAGACATTGGACACAATCTTGGCGATGATCCGGATAGCAGGATTCCGGATCTGCGACTGATAGGCCTTGCGAGAGGTGAACTTGCCGGCTGCGATGAGATCCCAAAAGGTGTCTGCCGGTTTGAACTTTCTTTCCACTGAAATCCCCTTTGGCGTGTCTGCAATCTCGAATAGGGAGTTCAGGTCGTCGAGAGAGATGGAACAGAACTTGCCATCAGCCATGAAGGAGAAGAAACAGTTCTCATACGAAGGCGCATTGGGGTTCTGGTAAGTGATCTTGCACGTCGCGAGCACTTGCCTGACCAAGTCGGGGTAAAGAACCTGAGCCTGGTAGCAGAGAGGCATGATTCCCATAGCCTGCATCGTGTCGAACACCTCAGTGTCAAGGCCTAGATCGCCTAGTGTTTGCTGGTTCACGAATCGCGTGGGCAAGATCTCTGCTAGGAGGAGCTTGTTATAAACCGCCGCCGACTCTTTGTCCCATCCCTCGACGTTGAAGTCAAGGAGCATCGGATCATTGAGGTCGATGGGCGCTCCCTCAGTCTTGTTCGGCCACGGGTACCCAGGGAAGCACTCGCGGCTGGAGAAGCCTTGCTCTTGGTGACTCTAGCGTTTCGCATCTTTGGAGGCATCTACAAGAAAAAAAACAAACCCAATATCAGCACAGTTCATCGTTGTTCTAGAAACGATGGAACAATCCAATCTTCTTGTTCTACTCAAGTCCATCGATTACTAGACAACCTATACAAGCCTCAATCTTAACAAGCAGAAATCGCAAGGCCAAGAATCACAAGCAACAAATCGGTTCCTCTTCCATTGAAACTCAATCAAGAATTCAGTCCTAGTATACTATCAAGAGCTACAATCTAGGATGAAACGCAAATCATAAGGAAAAAGAGAAATCCAAGAAATCACTCCCAAATCGCGATTTGCATGCGCGAAAAGGGAGAGAGTTCTGGTGATTACCTTGATTGGAGAGATGATTCCTGCAAAACAACCCAATCTCAAGAGAATCCCAAGAGTTT